>NC_087155.1:19117455-19464955 GCF_035594125.1 Scylla paramamosain | reverse complement strand
ATCAAAACATCCACATAAGAAACTGATGCAGCTTGACTATTCTAAAAAGAGCTAAAAATTAAGCATCACAAACAGAACCACCAGAAATCCATTACTGCATGAGTTACAACATACACATGAACAAAAACTGAAAGAATAAATACTGAAGAAAAACAAGTGAATATTCCTGTTATTGTGGAAAGTTTTTTGTAATTGCATCTTTCCTTTCTTCACTCATATATCCATACATACAAAAGATATATACAGTAAAATCCCTCTTATCCGGCATCAACGGGACAGCCGACATGCCGGATACTTGAATATTGCCGGATACTTGAATAGAAGTGAAATTATGTCCACAATCACCACCCTACACTCACGCATCTTACCATAACAAAGATCAATTGATCTTAATCAGTAGCTGATCTGATCAGCTGCTTAAGTGTAAGCACAACAGGCTTCCTCTTTTCTATATCTTTAGGCATGATGAAGGCGTCAGGCGATAAACAGTGCACACGCGGGACTGAGTCACTGAGTAAACACAGTGCAGTGCGCTCTGGTGGCGAGGGGACAAAGTATGCCTTGCACGGGAATTTTAATCGATTTTATGAGTGCACATTGATTTTGTATTGATTTTAAGGCTCGGGAAAAAATGTGCCGGATACTTGAATCCCGGATGAGAGGGATTTTACTGTACGAAAATAAACGAACGCAAAATGATACCTGATTGATAGATTGCAACTGAATCTCCAAGTAAATATTTATACCAAAAAGATGACACCATTATAGAAAATATAAGATTTCGTATCCTTTTTTCTATGCATACACTAAAATAAGCACACGAAGACTGGAATACAAAGACTATAGGTTTCAAAAAGATTCTCGGTTAATCATCAAAAGGACTTTTTTCCCTGTAAGATGTTGCAATGAACATTATAGACTAAATTTATATTTTTTCTTGTTTCATATATATATCCTAAGAAGGCAGAAAAATGGGAGACAAAACAACGCTTTAGAAAAAGGTTTAAACTAATCCTTCAATGGATAATACTACTGACACAATACCATGGAAGCACATCCTTTCTTTCCTTCATAGATTCATGGGAAGCAGACAGAAGAAAGGCAGGCAACAGTGACAGGTTTCGGTTGACATGGAAAAAAAAAAAAAGTCTAACAGCGAGTTCCAAAACAGAGGCCACATGATGTAATGAAGCAGGTACTCACTTTCCTCCTGCACGTGTTGGGAGTGTTCACCGCATCACCTCCTGCCATCCTTTCCTGAAAATATCAAAACATCCACATAAGAAACTGATGCAGCTTGACTATTCTAAAAAGAGCTAAAAATTAAGCATCATAAACAGAACCACCAGAAATCCTTTACTGCATGAGTTACAACATACACATGAACAAAAAATGAAAGAATAAATACTGAAAAAAAACACAAAATATCATAAATAAAACGTGCCAAATTCCTCCAAGCAAGAACACATGGATACATGGAAAACAACACTGAAAACAGAACACACTTGAAACGCTGCGAATGTTAAATATGCACAACAGCTGCAACAAAATAAAACGAACAAACACAATTACATATATAACAAGATCAAATAAGGAAAAAAAATAATAATAAATGTAAAGCTTGCCAACATTCAGTGGTACAAACCTAAAACCAACAGCAAGGATACACTTAGAAAATAATAAGTACCACTTCAGTCTAGCCATAAAAAGTATTCACGGCACAAAACATGAAAATCCCTTCTGAGTATCTCCGCCAAGGTGGCCTGACTCATCTTTTCTTCTTTCTTTATTGTTGCTCAGTAATACAACACCTCCACCTTCCTCCGTTTGTGGTTCTGATAACAACAACAACAACAACAACAACAACAACAACAACTCTCTGACTACTCCTAGTTAGAAAATCTGCCTTTACGTGCGGTTACTGCGAGGACACAGGATGTTCCCTATAACCTCTTACACAACAAAACAACAACAAAAACAAAAGCTCCACAGACCACACAGATATCGTAGTTGCTGTTGGTTCTGGATGTCACCGCTTCTTGGTAAGGATCTCAACAAAAGCGAACACCTGTGAGATCCATCCTCCTTCATGCTTGTACTGCTAACTTGTCTGGATGAAGCATTACATTTAGTGTGATGCATTTCACTGGACCTGCCTAGTATAGTTGTGCCTACATATTTCAGTTCCTGCGGTCATCTGAATACAAAAACTTCACTGCAAAGCCAAGGTAATGTTTCGCTGGCAATAATATTCCTATATATGCATTACCAAACGCATCCTATCTTTTTTAGTCCCATGGCTTACCAAACCAGTGTCAGACGCTCTTTTGATAAGGTCCCACAGGAGGCCGTCTTTCCTACCAAGGCAAGACTCATACGATTTACTCATATTTTCCCTTAAACATAATGTAATAAAGCTCCAGATGTAAGGCTGGAGATGACCAGCTAATAAACAAATATATAAATAAATATCCTCATTAAAAGCATTCACGAAGTGTAATTCAATCTCCCGTCGTCTGAACACACGAGCAATCACACGTCTGATGAAGGCATGCTAATGAACTCCAAGCTGACGAGCCTTTTTATTCGCTACTCACACTTGAGACTCGCGAGCCCTCGGAATATTTAGGCCGCCTATCAACTTTTTTATGCAAATATACTTTCATTTACACTTCTCTCTCTCTCTCTCTCTCTCTCTCTCTCTCTCTCTCTCTCTCTCTCTCTCTCTCTCTCTCTCTCTACCATCATTTATCTCTGCATAGGAATGATTATTAAATGCCTTGACTGTTAAGGCCAGCTATAATAATGATAATAATAAAAATAATTATGATAATAATAACAATAATAATAATAATAATAATAATAATAATAATAATAATAATAATAATAATAATAATAATAACAATAATAACAAACAGTTGTAATGAAAACTCCAGTATATCTGGTTTTATAGAGTTTATACCAAGCCTCCAGTACTTCTCCTACATAAGGCCTTGTGTGAGTACTTTACCCTCTCCTGGCCCTCGAGTCGCCCTTCATGGGATCCGATGCTCATAATCGTATTAATTGATCTATCATATCAGTTTCGTCTCTCTCTCTCTCTCTCTCTCTCTCTCTCTCTCTCTCTCTCTCTCTCTCTCTCTCTCTCTCTCCAGAATTACCAATATAGAGAATAGCAGGTTCGAGGTATTCTCTGGTAGTAAGACTCGGCCTCATTAGACTGTGCGAGCATTTTTATGTTGATCTGCTTCTCTACAATAATATTTCATGTCAATGAGCCTTTGGGTGTTAATGAACTATCATTCCCATCCATAAATCTGTCTAATTTTCTTTTCAAGCTCCCTGTTGACTTTGTACAAACAAGCTAATTACAGAGCCTACTCCTGTCATCTGACACTGTTGGAGAACCGCTCTCTATTTAAATCTAAATTGATCAAGCTAAAATTAAAAACAGATGGGAAGAAATCATGGTTATTTTTCTCCCCCCAAAAAAAAAAAAATAAATAAATAAACAAAAATAAACAGTAATTTGAATATAAATATGAATATGAATATAAATATGAATATAAAGAAAATAATAAACCAACTTCTGCCTCCACTACTAACAAGTCCTATCTTCTTTCACCATTTGTCCATACACAATCATACATTTCTTTATATGCTAATATTTCACAATATTTATAACTTTATTTTGTCCAATCTTTGCTTTCTGGTTAACAAAATGCTTCTTTTTACAGACTGTATTGTGGTAAAGTGGCTTACACCAGGAAAGGAGACACAACTGGCTCATCTGAGCCAAGCATGTTAATTGATGTGATGAGCAATGTGAACAAGTATTATAAGATGTTTTTGGCAAGAAAAAGATGTGATGGGAATAATGACCACATATAAGGTTTATAATTGCTGTTAATCACTTACTTGAAGAGGACAGTTGTTGTGGGTATGGGAAAAGTTTAAGATGGCAGAGGTGAGATAGAAACAAAAGCTGTTAACCTATTCTGTTACTAACAGAGGTAATAACATTATTCAAGAAAATAAATGCATATACTAGTATGCTAATAATAATAATAATACAAAGTATGCAAACATATTCCATATTTCCATATTTACAGGGACACCATCCACACCACACAAGACAGTCTAGTAATCTGGAAGGAAGACCAGCACAATACCACAGCAATTGATGCAAAGAGCAGCAGATTTTCTGCCTCCCAGGATGCTGTAATTTTTCAATGGACATCTGTGACATGCTTTGATTAATGTGATGGTGGAGGAAGAGGAGGAAGGGGAGGAGGCAGCTTGCTGTAGCAGTATATTATCAGTTTTAAAAGGATTACAGTAAGCACTGCATTTCTCACTGAGAAACATTTTGTTAGCAGGGACAACAAACTCTGGCAGTCCTGTAAAGGAAGTTACTTTAAGGCAATATATTTCACATAATGAGTATCATCAAAGATTTGTTTAATTTTGACCAGGCTTCTGATTCCATTATTGGAGGCAAGGATATTGGTGAACATGACAAAAGTCTGAAAATTGGAAACCAAGCATTTTTTTCTCTTTTTTTGTGTGTGTGTGATTAGAGAACTAATGAGAAATTAAAATGTTTTTTAGGATATTCCTTTTATCTGGGAAAGATTGATATTATGCAGAGTGTGATGACATGTTCATTAGGTTTAAGACATTGATACTAGAGTAACTGCACTTTTTTTCCTTTCTCTGACCAAGAAGGAATACAATGTTCTCTTAGAATCTTGGCATGTTTGCCGTCAATGGTGAATGGATCCATTTCTCGTACAATTCACCAAAGCTTTTGATGAGACTCAGTAACACTATTTTGAAGGAGAAAAGTAAAGTACATACAGGATAATATAATTAAATGCTGAATTTTGAATGATCATCAGCTAAAATATGAAACTTGCTCCTAACTGGTAAATTCAACATGTGTAGGATTTTCAAGTAATGAACAGAATAGACACATTCCATGGTAGGTTTACTGGCACAAAAAGCTGTCCTTATTCCAGTATAGGTATGTATATCAGGTGCAGAGATCCTTTTCATTATTGAAATAGTATAGTTACTCTTCATTTTAATGATGTTTATTGCTAAATCTTGTAAAATTTGCAAGGAATGCAAGAACGTTATGGAAACTGTGCCAAACAAACACTCTAACAAGACAGCACTTCAGGTGCTGTGGCATGACTGGTCTTTGTTCAGTTCCCTTACCTTAGTTATTAATTGGATGAACCACACTTCCTTGACAAGATTAAGACTCAGATTACCCATTGACTTCTGTTCCTAACTCTAAATGTGAAGATATAGTGATGGCATCAGACTACTTCTAGCTCATAATCTTTTCCATGTAACTGACTGTGCCTGAAGAAGATTTTTGAGCCTCATGAATGTCACATGACAAGGATATTTTGTCAGATACCAGCCATCAGTTAGACAGCAGCAATGAGGCAGATTAGATTTGTGATTTAGGTGGCCTTTTCATTCCCCAATGAGGAAACCTTACCTGTCATAAGTTTGTGTTGCTTCTGCATGTGTTTCAGCAACTAACCAAAAGCTTTACTTTAATCAGACTTGGAGTATTTTATGTCCCTAAATAGGAAATAGGAAGAAGAAATAAATATAAAAAGTTGAATAGTAAATTTGCATACAGTAAACAGATGTGTGCACAAAATTTCTTTCTAAGGGTTTTTGTTTTTCTTTTCACTGTTTTCTTGCAAGCTATTCTGCTCTTGTCCTACTGTCTCATTGCATGTCCCATGTCCAAGCGCAGGAAGCTGTATTTTGTCCTGCACATAATGTTTTCTTCATTTTATCATGATGCATTATTCATATGTATAAGATATCTATCATAATGTATTTTCTCACAATATATGTAATTTTAGATATATCTTACAGTAGCATTTGATATCAGTCCTCTTATTTTCTCATGTAATGCAGCATTTCATCAGGTTTGTGCTGTTTGTTACAGCAAATGCAGGAATTATTTAAATTCTGCATGTTTACTTTGTGGTGACATAAATGTTTCTCTTCTCTGAAATTTTCTTTGGTTAGCTATATGTTATTAACACTATATCTTTAGCTGCCATATGCCCACTTTATATCTTTACTTTAATGTTGTTGTTGTTGTTGTTGTATACAGTATTGAGTTGCCATGTCATTTGTTCTGATATGGAAGTCTTTGTGTTCTCTGTTAGGTGGTGTAGCCTTGCTATGCTGACTCCGTTACCTCCTGAAGTACATTCAAAACAGTTGATATGGGTAGATATTAAGGAAGGATCACAGTCAGTAGTACTGGGAGTAGTGTACAGGCTACCAAACAGTACAAAGGAAATTAACACCTCACTGTGGCAGGAAATAAATAGACCAGGAAGGTACAGTCAGGTATGTGTGATAGGAGATTTTAATTTTAGGAATATCAACTAAAGCCTGATGGTGGGTAACAAGGAAGCAGAGGAATTTCTTAAGGTAATTCAGAGTAATTTTTTAAAACAAGTAGTCGTAGAACCCACAAGGGGGAACAATATTTTAGATTTAATTCTTACTAACAGGGAGGAAGCAGTCATGCAGGTAGAGGTTGGAGGACAGCTAGGTAACAGTGACCATTGGTAAATTAGGTACAAATTAAAATGTGAAGAAACTTTTAGAAGCAAAAACACTAATAAAATACCTGACTTTAGGAGAGCAGATTTTGAGGAATTAAAAAGGTACCTCAAAGGAGTTGACTGGCAATGGTTGCAGGGTAAGGTCAGGTCCAGGACAGAGTTGAGAAAGATAAAGCAGGATGAGAGAGGTTAGGTGAGGTGTGAGGGTGTAGGACAAGAGGAGGGAAGATGTGTCCGGAAGGGGCGAAGGAGAGAGAGAGAGAGAGAGGGAGATGGGTGTGAGTATGTTGAAGGGTCAGGTCATGCTGAAATGGGAGAGGTGAGGTCAAGGTGAGTAGATGAGGGAGTGGAGAGGATGGAAGGGGCCAAGATGAGGGGATTAGGTGAAGTAAACGTAGATGAGTTGTATAAATATTTCGTAGACAAACTGCATACAGGACAGCTAGCAAACATCCCGTATAGAGCAATAAGATACAGAAAAATTACCCTGAATTGATGAATGTTAGGTTAAAACATCATATAGGATGGAAGAAAAGTATATATAAGAGATTAAGGGCAGGTGAAGAGGTTTTAAGGCCACAATATAATGAATTATTTAGAACAGTCAGGAGGTTAACGAGGAAAGCTAAGGGCAATTATGAATTAAAGGTAGCCAGCCAGGCCCTATTCCAACTCTTGGAGAGAAAATGAATATAAGAAAATGCTTGAGGACACAAGGACATGTTTGACAGAGCTACTTGAGGAAAATGATGATATAATCCTGATAGGGGACTTTAAATGTAAAGAGATATCTTGGGAGAATTGGACCACAGAAGGCAGTGAGTCATCATGGGGGAACAAGCTACTAGACCTGGCTATTGAAAATGTCCTGAGACAATGGGTTACAGATGACACAAGATTTAGAAGAAATGAAGCACCTTCAAGGCTTGATCTAATTTTCACCAAGGAACAAGAAATAGTAGAAGACCTTAAATACCCAATAGGAAAAAGTGATCATGTGCTGATTCAGTTTACAGTTATGAATAATAACCTCAGTATAAGGAAAGAGGACCGCAGAAGAGAATGGCTAAACTACAGCAAGACTAACTTTGGACAACTTTGGAAGTATTTCACTGAAGTAAATTGGAACATAATTATTCAAAAGGAGGACATAGAGGAAAAGTGGACAGCTTTCCTGGACATTTATAATAAGGCAGTAGAGAAATGGGTACCCAAAAGATCAACAGAGAACCTTTTCAAAAAGGATTGGTACAGCAGATGTGCAACAGCTAGATTGGAGAGAAAAAGCATGGAACAAGTGGAAGAAAAACAAGAGACTGGACCTGTGGAACAATTATATAAGGAGGAGGAACAAATATGTCAAAACTTACAGAGATGATCAGAAAAATTTTGAAAAGAATGTTGTGGAGAAATGTAAAGACCAACCAAAATTATTTTATAAATTCATCAATGGAAAATTAAAGAGTTAAGATGAAATAAGCATGGTAAAAGCCGGAGAATAGACAGTGGATGACCCAGAAGAGGTAGATGAAGTGTTTAACAGATACTTCCACTCTGTGTTTACTAAGGAAAATAATTTCAGAGGTGAGAGGACAGCATTAGAAAAAGGGACCGACCTAAAGGAGATTAAAACATCAGTAGAAGAAGTAAAGATTATGTTGAAAGAGCTGGATGTAAGGAAAGCAATGGGTCCTGATGGTGCATCAAGTTGGATTTTAAGAGTGTAGCTCACAATTAGTCTCAGTGCTGCACAATATAATTAGCACCACCCTGGTAAAAGATAGAGTACCCATAGTTTGGAAACAGGCGGATATTACCTCAATTCACAAGACCAGAAGTAAAGAAGATCCATTAAATTATAGACCTGTATCGCTCACAAGTGTGGTGGTGAAGATTTGTAAAAAGATTATCAAGAACAGAAAGATGAAATACCTTGAAGACAACAAGGTGATAACAGAGAAACAGTTTGGCTTCAGAAAAGGAAGATCTTGTGTTACGAATTTGGTAAGTTTCTACTCAAAAGTAATAGATATAGTGCAAGAGAGAGATGGATGGTTCGACTGCATACACTTAGATTTGAGAAAAGCATTTGATAAAGTTCCGCACAGAAGACTAATATGGAAATTGGAAAAAATTGGAGGACTCGGTGGATCACTGTTAAAGTGGATGACTGACTTTTTGACAAACAGAAAAATGAGGACAGTAATTAAAGGCAGCAGGTCGAACTGGAGAATGGTAATAAGTGGAGTACAGCAAGGTTCAGTACTTGCACCTATTATGTTCACAGTTTATGTAAATGATAAGACAGAAGGTGTAGAAAGTTACATGAACCTTTTCGCTGATGACACTAAGATTAAGAGGAAAGTAACAAATGAAGAGGACTGCAATGCTTTAAATCAGGACTTAAGATTAATGAATGGTCATTGAGGTGGAACATGGAGTTTAATGCTAAAAAATGTGGTGTGATGAGGTTTGGAGAAAGTATGAGAAGACCAGTTGGCAGCTATTACTTAGGGAATGACTCTATAAGATTAGCTCTATAAGATTAGAAGAAAAAGACCTAGGAGTAATTATTACTGATAATTTATCATTTGGAAAGCACATAAACAAAATTATAGGAGAAACATAATCTGCTGAGAAACATCAAGATAGCATTCTCCTATACTGATGAAGATATGATAAAAAAAACTGATAGCAACGATGATACGTCCAAGATTGGAGTACATAGCATCAGTGTGGTCGCCAAGTTTGAAAAAGGATACAAGAAAGTTAGAAAGAATCCTGAGAGCTGCAACTAAAATCCCTGCAAGCTTAAGAGAGTATAGTTATGAGGAAAGGTTGAAGAGATTGGGCTTGACTACACTAGAAAAAAGGAGGGAAAGAGGTGATTTGATAGCAATATATTGAATATTGGAAGGAATGGAAAAGTTGGACAGAGAGGACCTTATGATACCAGATATGAGAGACACAAGAGGACATGGGCATGGAAGGAAATTGAAAAGGAGTGTTTTGCAGAAGAGACATCAAGAAACACAGCTTCCCACACAGAAGTATAATGATATGGAATGAACTTAAGGATGAGACTGTGTGTGCAAAGACAGTTCATAAATTTAAAGAAAATCTAGATAAAAGTCGATATGGAGATGGGACAGCACGAGCCTTGTGTGGCTCTTGTCCTGTATTTCACAACTAGGTAAATATAACTAGGTAGATGAGGAGCTGGTTAGTTCTGGGGAGGAGATTAGTAAAATTCTGAATGAGTATTTTTTAACTGTCTTCACCCAGGAAAACATGCAGGATATGCCAAATAGAGAACAGATGTTTAGAGCAGATGATAATGAGAAGCTGACAGATATTTCCATAACTAAGGAGATTGTGGAACAGGAGATAGGCTAAAAAAAAAGTTCAAGACACCAGGACCAGATGAAATATATCCCAGAGTACTTAAGGAATGCAAAGAGGTTATTAGTGAGCCGTTAGTTTCTGTCTTTGCAAAATCACTTGAGCCAGGTGAGGTACCAGTAATGTGGAGGCAGGCTAATGTAGTACCCATCTTTAAGGAAGGAGATAAAACTTTAGCGTCTAATTATAGACCCGTCAGCTTAACTTCTGTTGTAGGTCAAATATTGGAGTCAATAATAACAAGGAACATTAGGGAGCATTTACACAAACATAATTTGATAAATCAGTCACAGCATGGCTTCACGATGGGGAAGTCTTGCCTGACAAACTTTGTTAAGTTTTTACAGTAAAGTGTATGAGGCAGTAGATAATGGTGATAGTTATGACATCTTATATCTGGACTTTAGTAAAGCTTTTGACAAGATACCCCATCAGAGGCTACTGAGAAAGGCTGGGGCACACAGGATAGATGGGAAGGTGTTAGGCTGGATAGGTCATGGCTAAGCAACAGGCGACAAAGAGTTATGATAAACAGCTCTAAATCCGAATGGGGTCACGTAATTAGTGGGGTGCCACAGGGATCAGTATTAGGCCATTGTTGCTTTTAATATATATCAATGACTTGGATAGTGGAATTAGTGTTGTTAGTAAATTTACAGATGACACAAAGATAAGTAGATTAATTAGGTCAGAATTAAATGCCATCACCTTGCAGGCAGATTTAGATAGGATGAATGAATGGACAGACAGATGGCAAATGCAGTTTAATATCAACAAATGCAAAGTACTTAGTGTAGGTAGAGGAAACCCACACAGTAGCTACACAATAAACAACGAAACTCTGGTAGGTTCAGATTATGAAAAAGATTTAGGAGTTATAGTTAGCTCTGAACTCCGTCTAGGAAAGCAATGCATAGAGGCCAAAAACAGGGCAAACAGGGTATTAGGATTCATTTTTAGGAGTGTTAAAAATAGAAGGCCCAAAATGATATTAAAATAATATTAAAGTTATATTTGGCGCTTGTTAGACGTCATCTAGACTATGCTATGCAGTTCTGCTCCCCACATTACAGAAAAGATATAGGTCTATATAGTAAATAAGTACAGGGGAGAATGACTAAAAGGATACAGGGGATGAGGAGTATTCCTTATGAGGCTAGATTGAAGCTGTAAAAATTTACATTTTTTTTCTTACAAGCTCAAAAATGCTAAAAAACACTTGTTTTTTTTTTAGTAATGTTATTCTGTTTTTCCATAAAGCGTGTTTTGCATGAGTTTCAGCATTTAGTACTTAAGAAGCTGAAATCGACTCATAAGACGTTTTTTTTTTATTCACGTATTAGGTGATTTCCATGATTTTTAGGGATTTTTATGCAGAACGTCCATAAAACACTCAAACGATAGGTTTCTTGCAATGCTGTTTGCATGCTTTTAGCGTTTCGGTATCTAATAATGTGAAAAAAAATCAAAGTACAAATTTCTGGTAATGTTGTTCTGTTTCTCCAGATAGAGTGCTATTAACGCGTTTTCGCCTTTTGGTACATAAGTTCAGAAACACTCATGATACACGTTTCTCGTAATGTCTTTTCTTGTCCCGAAATAGGGTACTTTATATGCATTTTTGGGGTTTTTCTACGTAACAAGCTCAAAAACACTCAAAATTCTTGTTTTCATAATAATTTTTTTTTCTCTGTATAAATTGTTTTCCATATGTTTTAGCGTTATGGTACGCAAGAAGTAAAAAAAACACTCATAATACACGTTCTTCGTAATGTTATTTTAAATTCCCATATAGGATGATTTCCATGCTTCATAGGGTTTTTGTGCCAAGCACGCTCAAAAACGCTCAAAAGAATGTTTTTCGTAATGTTTTTTTTCCCCATATAGGAAGCTTTACATACATTCTGTCATTTTGATACCTAAAAATGTGAAAAACTCTCAAAATACATGTTTTTGGTAAAGTTCTGTTTCTCCATATACAGTGCTATACTTTCGTTTTAGTGTTTTTGTATTTAAACTCAAAATTTCTAAAAATACATGTTTCTCGTAATGTCTTTTCGTTTCCCTATATAGAGTACTTTGCAAGTGTTTTGGCATTATTCTGTTTGAGAAGCTGAAAAACGCTCAAAATACACGTTTTTGTCATAGTTTTCTCCTTCTCCATATATAGTGCTATTCATGTCGTTTAGTATTTTTTACCCAAAATATTACTAATACACGTTCTCGTAATGTCCTTTCATTTACCAAGGGAGGGTATTTTCAATGCATTTTATCTCAAAAACACGCAATATATAATTTTTGGTAATGTTACTGTGTTTTCCATGCTTTATCATGCGTTTTAGAGTTTTCTTAAGTAGCTCAAAAACACTGAAAAGATATCCTTTTATTAATGTTGTTTCGTTTTTCCATTTATTGTGATTTCCGTGTTGTTTTAGCTTTTCGGTGCCTAGCACGCTCATAAACACTTAAAAGACACGTTTCTGAAAATGTTTCCTTTCACCATTCAGGGTGCTTTGCATACATTTTAGCGTTTTGGTACCTAACTATATGAAATGCATTCAAAATACACGTTTTCATAACGTTGTTTTACTCCATATAGAACACTATTCTTGCATTTTAGCATTTTGGTTTCAAAGAAGCCCAAAAACATTGATAGTACACGTATCTCGTAATGTCTTCTCGTTTCTCCAAATAGGGTAGTTTGCAAGCATCTTGTTGTTTTTTCTACGTAACAGGCTCAAAAACACTCGACATAATTATTTTTGGTAATGATTTTCTGTTTTTTCCATAAAGGGTGTTTTGTGTGCGTTTTAATAAAAACTATCAAAAGACGCGTTTTTGTTAATGTTGTTTACTTTTCCCATGTAGGGTGCTTTCAATGGTTTTTAGCATTTTTGTGTCTAACATGCTCATAAACACTCAAATCATACATTTCTTGAAATATCGTTTCCTTTCCCCATATAAGGTGCTTTGCATGCATTATAGCGCTATCGCACCTAGCAATGTGAAATACAAAGTACACGTTTTTTGGGAATGTTTTCTGCTTCTCTTAATAGAGGGCTATTCATGATTTTTAACGTTTTCTTACTTAAGAAGCTCAAAAACACGCACTATATATGTTTGTCATAATGTGGTTTCATTTCCCCATATAAGGCATTTTGCGTGCGTTTTTATACGTAACAAGCTTAAAAATACTCAAAATATTTGTTTATGGTAATAGTGTTTTGTTTTTACATATACAGTGCTATTCATGCGTTTTAGCCTTCCGGTACCAAAGAACCTCAAAAAAAAATATAATTCACTTTTCTAGTAATGACTTTTCGCTTCCCTATATAAGGTGCTAGGCATACATTTTGTTTTATGGAATGTGAAATGCACTCAAAATACAAGTCTTCTCGTTTCCCTTATATAGAGTAGCTTGGATGTATTTTGTCATTTTTCAACTTAACAAGGTAAAAAAAAAAAAAAAAAAGAAAAAAAAAACCTGATAATACACGTTTTTGGTAAACTTATTGTTTTTCTCTATAAAGGTAGATTTGCATGCATCTTAGTGTTTTGGTACACAACAAGCTCCAAAATATTAAAAAAGACACGTTTTCCTTAATGTTATTTTGTATTCCCATAAAGACTGATTTCCATGTTTTTTAAGCGTTTTTGTGCCTAACATTTTAGCAAATACTCAAAAGGTATATTTCTGAAAAAAATTCTCGTAGTATTCTTTCGTTTTCTTTTATAGAATACTTTCCATGCATTTTGAAATTTTTGTATATAAGTTCAAAAACGCTTAAAATACATGTTTTTGTAAAGTTAATGTTTCTCCATTAAGGGTGTTTTGCATGCGTGTTAGCTCAAAAACCCTTAAAAGAGACCTTTTTGGTAATGTTTTGTTTTCCCAGTTGCTTTCCATGCTTTCTGTCGTTTTGGTGCTTAGCACGCTCATAAACACTCAAAATACACGTTTCTGGAAATTTCTTTTCCTTTTCTAATATAGGGGGGCTTTGGTACTTAACAATATCAAAAACACTCAAACGTTTCTCGGTACTATTGTTATGTTTCTCCATATAGACTGCAATTCATGCTTTTTCACATTTTGGTACCTAAGAAGCTCGAAAACCCTCATAATAAACGTTTCTCATAAAGACTTTGTATTTTCCCATATAGGGTACTTTGCATTCTTTTTGGTGTTTTTTTCTACGTAACAAGCTCAAAAACACTCAAAATACTTGTTTCTGGTAATATTATATTTCTCAATAAAGGGTGTTTTGCATGCGTTTTATCGTTTTGACATTTAAAAGACATGGTTTTGGTAATATATATATATATATATATATATACATATATATATATATATATATATATATATATATATATATATATATATATATATATATATATATATATATATATATATATATATATATATATATATATATATATATATATATATATATATATATATATATTTTTTTTTTCCCATATGCGCTCCTTTTCATGCTATTTAGAATTTTGGTGCCTTACACGCTCATAAACACTGAAACAACACTTTTCTGGAAATGCCGTTTGTTTTTCCGACATTCGTTGCTTTGCATGTATTTCAGCATTTTGATACCTAACAGTGTGAAAAACACTCAAAATACACATTTTTGGTAATGTTTCTCTGCTTCTCCAAATAGAATGCAATTAAATACATTTATAATACATGCTTATTGTAATGTCTTTTCGTTTCGCTATATAGAATACTTTTCATTGTTTTTCTTGTCGTTTTTCTACATAAGATCAAAATCACTCGAAATACTTCTTTTTTGCAATGTTATCGCGTTTCTCTATGATGGGTATTTTGGTAGGTGAGAAGCTCAAAACACTGAAAAGAGACGTTTTTTGTAATGGTGCTTTTCATAGTTTTTTGCCGTTTTAGTGAGGAGCACGCTCATAAACACACTGAAGACACGTTTTTGCACATCTCGTTTCTTTTCCCCATATGAGGTGCTTTGTATACATTTTTGGCGTTTTGGTATCTAAATGTAAAAAAAAAAAAAAAAAACTCAAAATACACGCTTTTGGTAATGTTGTTCTGTTTGTCTATAGAGAGTACATTTCATGCTTTTTTCATGTTTTGGTACCTAAGGAGCCCAAAAAAACACTCATAATACACGTTTCTCGTAATGTCTTTTCCTTTCCCCATGTTGCGTACTTTGTATTTTGGCTTTTTTTTTCTACGTAATAAGATAAAAAAAACTAAAAAAAAAAAATCGTTATTTTTATTTTTACTGTTTCTCCATATATGTATATATAAATATATATATATATATATATATATATATATATATATATATATATATATATATATATATATATATATATATATATATATATATATATATATATTGTCACGAGAGGGCAAGATCATGAAGATACCCAGACTGAGTCCCAGCGGAAGTGGAGGATGACGTCACACTACGTCACCTCGCCGGCCGCCTACCCTGGGGCTCGGGAGTATCACGTGACGTGTAGCAGCCCTGGGATTGGTGGCGGAACAGTTTGGGAGACAGAGTGGCAGGAGAACACTGGTGAGGGAAGAAAGCCCGCGCGTCGCCGACACTGCCTCCTGTACTTGTATGTGCCTTTGTGAGCTGGAGCGAGGCGTCAAGAAGCCTTCCGAGGATCGACAAGAGGCCCGGGGTGCCGAGCTACAGCATAGGACTACTGTGTAGTGTGAGCAACGGAGAATAGAGGGCCAGAAGCCAACAAGTGTGTTTTACTATTCGCCTTCTGAGGGGAGCCAGGGAAGAACACGGAGCGCCGCAGGGTAAGTTCACCGTCACGTATGCAGGAAGCACCGGACCCTAAAAGTGTAAGTGTGACGGCCCACGGGGTGGTGAAGTTACAATATATATATATATATATATATATATATATATATATATATATATATATATATATATATATATATATATATATATATATATATATATATATATATATATATATATATATATATATATATATATATATATATATATATATATATATATATATATATATATATATATATATATATATATATATATATATATATATATATATATATATATATATATATATATATATATATATATATATATATATATATATATATATATATATATATATATATATATATATATATATATATATATATATATATATATATATATATATATATATATATATATATATATATATATATATATATATATATATATATATATATATATATATATATATATATATATATATATATATATATATATATATATATATATATATATATATATATATATATATATATATATATATATATATATATATATATATATATATATATATATATATATATATATATATATATATATATATATATATATATATATATATATATATATATATATATATATATATATATATATATATATATATATATATATATATATATATATATATATATATATATATATATATATATATATATATATATATATATATATATATATATATATATATATATATATATATATATATATATATTTATTTATTTATTTATTTATTTTTTCTCATGCATTTAGCGTTTTCGTACGTAAGTAACTCAAAAACACTGAAAAAAATTGTTTTTAGTAATGTTGTTTTCTTTTCCCATATAAAGTGCTGTCCATGCTTTTAAGCGTTTTGGTGCCTAGCACGCTCATAAACACTCATAAAAACTCAAACAATTTTGGTAATGTTGTATCGTTTTCCCCTAGAGAGTGCTATTCATGCGTATTCATGGTAACTGAAAAGCTCAAGGAAAACTCATAATACACATTTCTCATAATGTTTTGTGTGTGTTTATTATGGTGTTAAGTACCAAAACGCAAAAAAAGGGATGGAAAGCACCCTATAAGGTAAAATAACACAACATGACCAAAAACGTCTCTTTTCAGTGTTTTGCAATACGTACAAGAAGCTGAAACGCATGCAAAACACCCTTTTTGGAGAAACAGAATTATATTACCAAAAACAAGTAATTTGGGTGTTTTGAGGTTGTTAACTAGGAAAACCCCAAAATGTATGCAAATTACCCTGTGGGGAAACGAAAAGTCATTACGAGAAATGTGTATAATGAGCGTTTTTGAGCTTCTTAGGTATCAAAAAGCTAAAACGCATGAATAACACTCTACATGAAAAAAGAGAACAACATTACCAAAAACGTGAATTTTGAGTGTTTTTCATCTTGTTAGGTACCAAAATGCCAAAATGCATGGACAACCTTCTATATGGGGAAAAGAAAGGACATTTCCAGAAGCATGTCTCCTGAGTGTTTATAAGCGCTTTCGGCACCAAAATAATAAAAAACCATGGAAATCACCCTTATGAGAATACAAAACAACAAATGTGTCTTTTGAGTGTTTTTTACGTTATTATGTAAAAAAGCTAAATCGCATGCAAAAAACTCTTGATAGAGAAACAGAATAACATTACAAAAACAATAAAAGACAATACGACAAACGTGTATTATGAATGTTTTTGAGATTCATAAGTACCAGAACGCGAAAACACTTGAATATACGGTGAAACAGAAAAAAAAAACATTACCAAAAACGTGTATTTTGAGAGTATTACACATTTTTACGTACCAAACCCAAAAATCCATGGAAAACCCTCTGTACAGGAAAAGGATGCGAGATTTCCAGAAAAGAGTGTCTTTTCAGTGTTTATGAGCGTGTTAGGCACCAAAGGTTAAAAAAAATAGAAATCACACTATATAGGAATAGAAAACAAAAATAAGAAAAAAAAGGAAAAAGTGTTTTTAGTGATTTTCAGCTTTAGCTTTCAGTTAAAACGCATGCAAAATATCCCTTATAAAGAAATTTAATAACATTATCAAAAAACAATTATAAAAATTTCGTGCTTGTTACGTAGAAAAACGCAAAAATCTTCTTCTTACGTACTAAAACGTAGAACCACGTTGTTACTACTCTATATGGAGAACTAGAACAACATTATGAAACGTGTAATTTAAGTGTTTTTTTTTTTTTGCAAAGTGGAGGGTACCAAAACGCCAAAATACATGCAAAGTATCTATATGGGGAAAGAAAACGACATTACAACAAACGTATCATGTAAGTTATTTTTTTTTCGTATTAGCACAAAAACACACACAAAAAAAAAAAAAAATGGAAAAGTATCCCATACGGGAATAGTAAGAACATTACCAAAAACAAGCATTTTGAGTGTTTTTTCCAGCATCTTACGTACCAAAACACTAAAAATCATGCAAAAGACCTTTTAAGGAGAAAGAAAATAACGATACCAAAAAAAAGAGTACTTTTAGTGTTTTCCAGGATGTTACGATCAAAAGCGCTTCCCCCCCAAAAAAAAAAAAAAAATGGAAAATACTCTATGTAAGGAAACGAAAGGGTATTACGAGAGACATGTATTATGAGTGTTTTTGAGCTTTTTAGGTACTTAAACGCTAAAAAAAGCATGAATAGCACTTGATATGGAGAAACAGAATAACATTACCAAAAACGTGTATTTTCAGTGTATTTCACATCATTAACTACGAAAACGCTAAATGCATGCAAATCACCCTATATGGGGAAAAGAAACATTTTCAGTAACATGTTTTTTTTGAGTGTTTATTATCGTGGAAGGTACTAAAACGCTAAAAAAAAAAACAAAAAAAACAAACATAGAAAGCACCCTATATTGGAAAACAAAAACATTACCAAAAAAACATGCCTTTTGAGTGTTTTTGAGCTATATACGTACTAAAACACTAAAACGCATGCGATACACCATTTATGAAAAAAAAGGTATTTTTAATGATTTCGAGCTTGTTATGTACAAAATCTCCAAAACGGATGCAAAGTATCCTATAAGGGGAAACGAATGGACATTACGAGAGACGTGTAATATGAGCGACTTTGAGCTTCTTACGTACCAAACCTTAAAACACATGAACAGCAATCTATATAGACAAACAGCACAACATTACAAAAAAAAAAAAAAAAACGTGTATTTTGAGTGTATTTCACATTATTAGGTACCAAAACACCAAAATGCATGCAAAGAACCCAATATCGGGAAAAGAAACGACATTTCAAGATACATGTCTTTTGAATGTTTATGAGCGTGTTTGGTACCTAAATCCTAAAAACCATGGAAATCACCGTATATGGGAATACAAAACAACGCTACGAGAAAGTGTTTTTTGAGTGTTTTTGGGCTTACTACATACCAAAAATCTAAAAAGCACATGCAAAAAAGATCGTTATCAACATTAGCAAAAACTAAAGTATTTTGAGTGTTTTTGAGCTTGTTACGTACAAAAACGCAAAATGCATGGGAAGAACCTTATATGGAGAAACAAAATGGACATTACGAGGAACATGTATTTTTAAGCTTCTTAGTTACCAAAAAAAAAAAAAAAAAAAAAAAAAAAAAAAAAAAAAAAACAGGAATAGCACTCTAAATGAAGAAACAGAAAAACATAACCAAAAATATAACGTGCATTGTATTCTATTTCATATTGTTAGACACCAAAACGCCGAAATGCATGAAAATCATACTATATGGGGAAAGGAAACGAGGTTTCCAGAAACCTATCTTTTGAGTGTTCGTGAGCGTGCTAGGCAACAAAAAGCTCAAAAGCATGGAAAGCACCCTACATGGGAATACAAAACAACATTGCGAAAAACCTGTCTTCTGAGTGTTTTTGAATTCCTTACGTACCTAAACGCAATAACGAATGAAAAACACCCCTTATGGAAAAAGAGAATAAATTTAATAAAAACAAGTATATTATTTTTTTTTGAGCTTCTTCCGTATAAAAATGCTTAAATGAATCTAAAATTTATTATATGGAGGAAGTAAAAGACATTACTAGAAACGTATGAATGTTTTTCGGCTTCTTAGATACAAAAACGTTGAAAGGAATGAATACCAGTTTACAGATAGAAAGAGAACAAAATTAATAATAACGTTATTTTGAATGTATTTCACATTGTTAGGTACCAAAACTCCAAAATGCATGCAAAGCACCCTATATGACGAAAGGAAAGGAGATATCCAGAAACGTGTCTTTTTGAGTGTTGATGAGCGTGCCAGAACGTTACAAAGCATGGAAAACACCCGATATAGAGAAAATAAGATGACATTACCAAAAAAAAAAAGTCTTTTTGATATTTTTGAATTAGTTAGGTACTAAACTGAAACGAATGAAAGTAACCCTTAATGAGGAAACAGTATAATTTTACAAAAAAAGTGTATTTTAATTGTTTTTGAGCTTGGTAAGTAGAAAAAAGCCAAAATGCATGCAAAGTACTCTACATGGGTAAACGAAAACACCTTACGATAAACGTGTATTATGAGAGTTTTGAGCTTCTTAGGTACCAAAATGCTAAAACGAATGAATAGCACTATATCGAGAAACAAAACAACATTACCAAAAAACGTGTATTTTGAGTGTTTTTTTTTTTCACATTTTTTGGTACCAAAACGTCAAAATGCAATGAAATCCTTCTATATGGGGAAACGAAACTACGAAATGGAAATTTTGAGTATTTTAAGACTTTTACTTATAAAACGCCGAAATACATCCTTATATGTATATGCTTGTAATTTCCCTTTATGTGGAAAGGAAAAGACATTAAGAAAAACGTGTATTTTGAGTGTTTTTGAGTTTCTTTAGTACCAAAACAATGTTTTTCACATTAGGTGCCATAACGCCAAAATACATGCAACGCACGCTATATGGGTAAAGGAAAAGACTTTTTCAGAAACACGTCTTTTGAGTATTTTCAGATTGTTACGCAGAAAGACACCAAAATGCAGGCAAAAAACCCTAAATGGGGAAACAAAAAGTCATTAAGATAATCGTGTATTATAAGAGTTTTTGAGCTTCGTAGGTAACAAAACGCTAAAAAGCTTGGGTAGCACTCTATATGCAAAAACAGAACAGCACCACAAAAAAAAGTGTATATTGAGTGTTTTTCACATTGTTAGGTACCAAAACGACAAAATACATGCATATAAGGAAAAATAAACGATATTTCAGGAAACATATCATTTGAGTGTTTTTCTTTATGTTACGTACCAAAACGTTAAAAAAAACATGAAAACCAACCTACCGGGAACTGAAAACAACTTTAGCAAAAGCGTGTTTTTTAAGTGTCTTAAACTTCTTATGTACGAAAACCTTAAAACGCAGGCAAAGTACCCTATATAGGGGAATCGTATACACATTACGAGAAACGTGTATTAGGAGCATTTTAGAGCTTCTGAGATAACAAAACATTAAAACACATGAATAGCACTCTATATGAAGAAACAGATCAACTTTACAAAAAAAATGTGTACATTGAGTGTATTTCACAGTTAAATGCCATAACGCTAAAATGCATACACAGCACCTTATGTGGGAAAAAAGAAACGATATTTCCAGAAACACTTTTTTTTTCTTTTGAGTGTTTTTGAGGATGTTAGGTACAAAAACGTTGAAAAAAAAAAAAAAATCGAAAGCGCCATATATGGGGAAACAAAACATTACCAAAAAACGTGTATTTTATCTACTTACATACCAAAATGCTAAAACGGAAGCTAAACACCCTTTTAGAGAAACACAATAACTTTAAGAAAAAAGTGTATTTTCCGTGTGTTTGAGGTTATTACGTAAAAAAAAAAACGCCAAAATGCAGTGAAAATACACTACATAGTAAAAAAAAAACAAAAAAAAAAACACAATACGAGAAACTTCTATCATGTGAGTTTTTTTTTATCTTCTTAGGTACTAAAACGCTGAAACACATGAATAGCACTCTCTATGTAGGAAACGAACAATATTATAGAAAACGTGGATTTTGAGTGTATTTAACGTTGTTATGTACAAAAAAAAAAAAAAGCCAAAATGCATCCAGAGCATCCTGTATTGGGAACCGAAACTAGATTTCTAGAAACAGGTCTTTTGAGTGTTTTTGAGCATGCTACGCACCAAACGATAAAAAAAAAAGGAAAGTATACAATATTGGAAAACAAAACAATATTACCAAAAATGTGTCTTTTCAGTGTTTTTTTAGCTGCTTAATAAAACGATACAAAAAGGATAGAAAAACCCTACAAGAAAAACAGTATAAGTTTTCCAAAAACTTGTATTTTGAGTGTTTTGAGCTTCTTGCGTAGAAAAATACCAAAAGGAATGAAAAAGAACTCTATATGGGAAAAGAAAAAGACATTACTAGAAACATATATTATGAGAATTTTGAGCTTCTTACTCAAGTAACAAAATGTTAAAACACATGAATAGCAATATATATATATATATATATATATATATATATATATATATATATATATATATATATATATATATATATATATATATATATAATAAAGAAACAACATTACCTAAAACGTGCATTTTGAGTGCTGTTCACTTTGTTATAAACCAAAACGCCAAAATGCAATCAAAGCCTCTTTTATTAAAAAAAAAAAAGATATTTTCAGAAACGTGTTAGGTTTTTTGGCTATTTTGTAGCTTCTTAGGCAAAAAAAAAAAAAGCTTAAAAAAGCATGGAAATCACTCTATATGATAATACAAAACAATATTACGAAAAACGTGTCTTTTGGCTGTTTTTGAACTCCTTACTTACCAAAACGCTAAAACGCATGTAAAACATCCATCATGATTACCCATCATGGTTAAACAGAATAACATTACCAAAAAGAAGTATTTTGAGTGTTTCTTTCAGGTTCTTAAGTAAAAAAAAAAACGCCAAAATGCATACAAGGCATAGGGAAAGGAAAAGACTTTATGAGAAACATGTATTATGAGTGTTTTTGAGTTTCTTAGCTACCAAAACACGAAATTGCGTTAATAGCACTCTGTATAGAGAAACAGAACAACATGTATGTACATGAAAACGTGTATTTTGAGTGGTTTCCGCATTGTTAGGTACTAAAAGGACAAAGTGCATGCATAGCATCCTGTACGGGGAAAGGATTCGACATTTCCAGAAACGTGTCTTTTGGGTGTCTATGAACGTGTTAGACACCAAAATGCTAAAAAACATAGAAAGCGTCCTATCTAAGATAAGAAAGCAACATAACCAAAAAACGTGTCTTTGAGTGTTTTGAGATGCGAACCAAAATCACTAAAACCAAGGCAAAACACTCTTTAAGGAGAAAAAAAAAACTTTTTTTTTTACGTCTTAGGTATCAAAAACGATAAAAAAGTACAAATAGCACTCTATATAGAGAAACAGAACAACATTACCAAAAACATGTATTTTTTTGTGTTTTCACATTGTAACAAAACACAAAAATGCATTCAAAGAGCCCTCTATATGGAAAAGAAACATTTCTAGTAACATGTTTTTTTTTAGTGTTTATGAGTGTGTTAGGCACCAAAACGCTAAAAATCATGGAAAACTCCCTATATGGAAAAACAAAAAACAAAATAGCATTACTAAAGAGTATCTTTAGAGTGTTTTTGATCTACTTACGTACCAAAACGTTAAAACGTATCCAAACACCCTGTATGGGGGTAAGAGAATAATATTACAGAAGCAAGTATTTTAAGTGTTTTTTTTTTTTTTTAAGTGTTTTAAATGATACGTACAAAAACACCTAAATGCAGGCAAAGTAACCTATATGTCGAGCCAGAAAGACATTACGAGGAATGTGTATTTTATCTTCTTTTAAATTTCTTGGATACTAAAAACCATAAAACGCATGAATAGCACTTTATATGGAAAAACAGAAGAACGATACTAAAAACGTGTGTTTTCAGTGTATTTCACATTGTTCGTTACTAAAACGCCAAAATGTATGCAAAGCACCCTATATGGGAAAAGTAAACGACATTTCCAAAAACTTGTTTTTTAGGTAATTATGAACGAGTTAGGCATAAAAACGTTAAAAAACATGGGAAAAGAAAACATCAATAAAAAAGTGTCTTTTGAGTGTTTTTGAGCTATTTGCCTACCAAAATGCATAAACATATATAAAATACCTTAAAGGAGAAACAATATTATTACAAGAAACAAGTATTTTCAGTGTTTTTAGCATGTTACGTACAAAAAAATCGAAAATGCATGCAAAGTACCCTGTATGTGGAACCAAAAAGACATTAAAAGAAATGTGTATTATAAGTGTTTTCGAGTTTCTTAGAAACTAAAACGCGAAAAGGCATAAATAGCACTTTATATGGAGAAACAGAACACGAAAGAAAAAAAAAAAACGTGTATTTTCAATGTTTTTCATATTGTTGGGTACCAAAACGCCAAAATGCAGGCAAAACACTTTATATGGTTAAAAGAAATTATATTAAAAAAAAAAACATGTCTTTTAGGTTTTTGAGCCTGTTACACACCTAATTATACTAAAGAGCATAGAAAGCAACCAATATGGGAAACAAATAAACATTACCAAAAACGTGTTTTTTGAGTGCTTTGAGCTAGTTCCATAACAGAACGTTAAAACGTTGGTAAAAACAACCTTAATGGAGATATACATAACAAATTTACCAAAAAACATGAATTTTGTGTTTTTGAGCTTATTACGTACAAAAGCGCAAAAATGCATGGAAAGTATCCTATATGTGAAAACGAAAGAACACGAGAAATGTGTAATATGTGTGTTTTTGAGCTTGGGTATCAAAACGCTAAAATGCACAAACAGCACTTTATATGGAAAAATAGAAGAATTATTACCAAAAATTTGTATTTTGAATGTTTTTTCATATTGCTAGGTACAAAAACGCCAAAATGCATTCAAAGCACCTTCTATGTGGAAAAAAAAAATTCCTGAAACATGTGTTTTGAGTGTTTATGAGTGTTTTAGGCACCAAAACTCTAAAAAAAAAAATTATGGAAAGCATCCTATAAGAGAAAAAGAAAATAAACATGTATTTTTAATGTGTTACAGCTACTTCCGTACCAATCGTTAAAACGCACGCAAAGCACCCTTTATGGAGAAAGAGAATAACATTACCAGAAACAAATACTTTGAATGTTTTCAGCCTGTTACTTACAAAAACACCAAAATCCATGCAAAGTTCCTTATATGAGGAAAAGAAAATATAGAACGGAAAACGTGTATTATGTCTGCTTTTGATCTTATCAACTAAATCACTTACACGCATGAATAACACTTTATATGGAAAAACATAACAACATTATTAAAATCGGGTCTTTTCAATATATTTCACAATGTTAGGTAACAAAACTCCAAAATCCTTGCAGAGCACCCTATATGGCAAAAGGAAACGAAATTTTCAGAAACATGGCTTTTGAGTGTTCATGGGATTCTTAAGCATCAAAACAATAAAAAAAATGGAAAGTACCCTATATGGGAAAAAGAAGAAACATTAAGAAAAACGTCCTATTTAAGAGTTTTGAGCTACTTAGGTACATTTACGTTAAAACGCTTCATGGAGAAACAAAAAAAAAAAAAAAAAAAAATAAAAATAATTATATTGAGTGTTTTGAGCTTATTACGTTGAAAAAGGTCAAAATGCATACAAAGTACTCCATATGGAAAAAAGAAAACACATTACTCGAAACGTGTGTTATGAGTGTTTTTTTTTTTTAATTTAGTTATCAAATGTGAAAACGCGTTAAGAGCACTCTATATGGATAAAGAAAAATAACATTACCCAAAATGTTTATTTTAGGGGGTTTTTATATTGTTAGGTACGAAAACACCAAAATGCATGCATATGGAGAAAGGAAACGACATTGCAAGAAACGTATCTTTTGAGTCTTTTTCTGCATGTTCAGCACCAAAATGTTAAAAAGGATGAAAACCTGAATATACACAATATACACAGTTTTTGTCTCTAAGAAACTAAAAAAAAAAAAAAACTAATAATACACGTTTCTCGTAATGTCTTTTCGTTTCCCCATACAGGATAACTTGCATTTTGGCGTTTTTTAGGTAGGAGGCTCAAAAACAACTAAAATACGTCTTTTTGGTAATGTTATTCCCTTTCTATATAAAAATTGTTTCTTCTACGTTTCAGCGTAGACGAAACATCCAAAATACTTGTTTTTTGATAATGTTTATTTTGTTTTCTCCAAAAAGAGTGTTTTCTATACGTTTTAGCCTTTTGGCACGTAAGAAACTGAAAAAAAAACACTCAAAAGACACGTTTTTTGCAAATGTTGTTTTCTATTCTCATACAGGGTGCTGTCCATGATTTTTAGCGTTTTGGTGCCTAACATGCACAAAAACTTTCTAAAGGTACGGTTCTTATGTCATTTCGTTTCCTCATATAAAGAGCTTTGCATTGATTTTGTGAAAAAAAGACATGGAAAATACCATTTATTAAGAAACATTAACATTACCAAAAATAAATATTTTGCTTTTTTACGTAAAAAGAAAAAAAAAAAAAAACGGAAAAAAAATGCATGCCAAATATTTTATATTTGAAAAGGAAAAGTTCAAACAGCAAAATTAATCTAATGACTGTGTACTTTTTGCCATTGTTAATGCAACTGCTTTATGTTTTGGATTCAGTCCCAGTTGTTGTGTCTGGAAGCAAAGCAAGATGAGACATTACTTGGCTAGTTGCATAAGAAATGGCAAAATGGAAATGTTTCTCCATGATATCTGCCAACCTAAAGGTAATGTAGATACTACTACTTTCAATGTTTTTTTTTTGTCATTGCATGGTACCATATGAGGAAGGTGACTGCATGATTGGATGTGATCGCTGCAAAAGTTGTTACCATCAGGAATGCAAGAACATCTCGTCTATTTGTTGGCAGAAACTGGTGGAATCCAATATCGCCTATGTTTGCAGCATGTGCCAGCAGTCTTCAAGGTATGTGAAAATAGAATGTCACAAAACCATTACTTGGAGTGCTTACAATGAAATGAAGGCAATAAATACCTTTATGTGTCAGTATCTTTTCACTTTTCTTACTAGGACCCTGGAAAACCTTTTAAGAGCCTTTGAAAGTCCATTTAGTAAGGAGAATTTGACTGATTATCATGGAAACCGTTTGGTGATATTGAAGGCAAATCAATACAGAGAGGTCCCATTATATGAACATCCAATATACAAGAAACTGATGATCCCAAATGAGTAAATAAGGGATTATCTTCTTTATACGAGCGTAAAAATCCAGTAACAAAAGCTTTGGTCCGAGGTGAGTAGAATCACTAAGTATAAAATGCATGTCTTCCTGCACCCTTCCGCTAAAACACCCGGGCTGTAATGGTGATGTACAATGATTCAAATGTGCAGGGGTAAGTTTGTGAGCACTGTAAGAGAACCATGCACCTCATCCTCTTTCCCCTACCTACCATGCGTTCTCCCGCCATTAACTACATATTGGTGAGTGTTATGGACATATTATATGTTTAATTTACATGATATCATGTTCTTTGTATGCTGTTTTCTTTTTCAGGTTACTATATTGACATTTCTGTAATATAGACATATTCGTTGTTTGGTATTGTGTATCATACATTTTAGCTTGTAAACTTACCTTTGACAAGGTTCATTGAACGTAACCCATTTTTGCCATTAGTTGCATGTTTCGTTAAATAACAATCCACTATCAGAGCAATTCAAGTGGAACCTAATAACTCGTATCATCTGGATCCCCCTGTCCTAATATGATTTTAAACTGACTTGAGTATAACAGATACCTTTGAAATAGGTTATATATTAGAGTATTAGAGTTATATAATAGAGTATTGCATATTTCAGTAGATTTATGAAAGTGTAGATAAATTTTTGAAGAAGGTGCAATACTGTTTTTTTTTTTTTTTCAGAACAAGACCGGTTATGAGTTATTGATAAGAAAAGACATTTTATTTTGCTTATTATTAATTTTAGTTCTTGACTGTCCTTTGCTTTAATTCTTCAGTTTACTTTTCTTTAATTTTTTTGTATATATATATATATATATATATATATATATATATATATATATATATATATATATATATATATATATATATATATATATATATATATATATATATATATATATATATATATATATATATATATATATATATATATATATATTTTTTTTTATTTATTTTTTTTATGTAGGAGGGATACTGGCCAAGGGCAACAAAAATCCAATAAAAAAAAATGCCCACTGAAATGCCAGTCCCATAAAAGGGTTAAAGCAGTAGTAAAAAATTGATGGATAAGTGTCTTGAAACCTCCCTTTTGAAGGAATTCAAGTCATACGAATGGTGGAAATACAGAGGCAAGCAGGGAGGTCCGGAGTTTACCAGAGAAAGGGATGAATGATTAAGAATACTGGTTAACTTTTGCGTTAGAGAAGTGGACAGAATAGGGGTGAGAGAAAAAAAGAAAGTCTTGTGCAGCGAGACCATGGGAGGAGGGGAGGCATGCAGTTAGCAAGATCAGAAGAGCAGTTAGCATGAAAATAGCGGTAGAAGACACATAGAGATGCAACATTGCGGCGATGAGAGAGAGGCTGAAGACTGTCAGTTAGAGGAGAGGAGTTGATGAGACGAAAAGCTTCTGATTTCACCCTGTCCAGAAGAGCGGTATGAGTGGAACCCCCCCCCCAGACATGTGAAGCATACTCCATACATGGACGGATAAGGCTTTTGTACAAAGTTAGCAGCTAGGAGGGTGAAAAAAACTGGCGGAGACGTCTCAGAGCGCCTAACTTCATAGAAGCTGTTTTAGCTAGAGATGAGATGTGAAGTTTCCAGTTCAGATTATAAGTAAAGGACAGACCGAGGATGTTCAGTGTAGAAGAGGGGGGACAGTTGAGTGTCATTGAAGAAGAGGGGACAGTTGTGTGGAAGGTTGTGTCGAGTTGATAGATGGAGGAATTGAGTTTTTGAGGCATTGAACAATACCAAGTTTGCTCTGCCCCAATCAGAAATTTTAGAAAGATCAGAAGTCAAGCGTTCTGTGGCTTCCCTGTGTGAAATGTTTACCTCCTGAAGGGTTGGACGTCTATGAAAAGACGTGGAAAAGTGCAGGGTGGTATCATCAGCGTAGGAATGGATAGGACAAGAGGTTTGGTTTAGATCATTAATGAATAATAAGAAGAGAGTGGGTGACAGAACAGAACCCTGGAGAACACCACTGTTTACAGGTTTAAGAGAAGAACAGTGACCGTTTACCACAACAACACTTGAACAGTCAAAAAGGAAACTTGAGATGAAGTTACAGAGAGAAGGATAGAAGCCGTAGGAGGGTGGTTTGGAAATCAAAGCCTTGTGCCAGATGCTATCAAAAGCTTTTGATATATCCAAGGCAACAGCAAAAGTTTCACCAAAATCTCTAAAAGAGGATGACCAAGATTCAGTAAGGAAAGCCAGAAGATCACTTGTAGAGCGGCCTTGACGGAACCCATACTGTTGAGGAGAGATTAAAAAAACTTTATATAGGCAGGAAATTAAAGCAAGAGAACGGTAGTTTGAGGGATTAGAACGGTCATCCTTTTTAGGAACAGGCTGAAGTTAGGCAAACTTCCAGCAAGAAGGAAAGGTAGATGTTGACAGACAGAGCTGAAAGAGTTTGACTAGGCAAGGTGCAAGCACGAAGGCACAATTTTGGAGAACAATAGGAGGAATCCCATCAGGTCCATAAGCCTTCCGAGGGTTTAGGCCAGCAAGGGCATGGACAACATCATTGTGAAAAATTTTAATAGGTAGCATGAAGTAGTCAGAGGGTGGAGGAGAGGGAGGAACAAGCCCAGAATCGTCCAAGGTAGATTTTTTAGCAAAGGTTTGAGCGAAGAGTTCAGCTTTAGAAATAGATCTGATAGCAGTGGTGCCATCTGGTTGAAATAAAGGAGGGAAGGAAGAAGAAGCAAAGTTATTGGAGATATTTTTGGCTAGATGCCAGAAGTCACGAAGAGAGTTAGATCTTGAAAGGTTTTTACACTTTCTGTTAATGAAGGCGTTTTTGGCTAGTTGGAGAACAGACTTAGCATGGTTCCGGGCAGAAATATAAAGAGCATGAGATTCTGGTGATGGAAGGCTTAAGTACCTTTTGTGGGCCACCTCTCTATCATGTATAGCACGAGAACAAGCTGTGTTAAACCAAGGTTTGGAAGGTTTAGGTCGAGAAAAAGAGTGAGGAATGTACGCCTCCATGCCAGACACTATCATCTCCGTTATGCGCTCAGCACACAAAGACACGGAAGCAGTAGTTATTCCAAGGAAAATCGGCAAAATACCTCCTCAGGTCCCCCCAACTAGCAGAGACAAAACGCCAGAGGCACCTTCGCTTAGGGGGATCCTGAGGAGGGATTGGAGCGATAGGACAAGATACAGATATGAGATTGTGATCGGAGGAGCCCAACGGAGACGAAAGGGTGACAGCATAAGCAGAAGGATTAGAGGTCAGGAAAAGGTCAAGAATGTTGGACGTATCTCCAAGACGGTCAGGAATACGAGTAGGGTGTTGCACCAATTGCTCTAGGTCATGGAGGATAGCAAAGTTGAAGGCTAGTTCACCAGGATGGTCAGTGAAAGGAGAGGAAAGCCAAAGCTGGTGGTGAACATTGAAGTCTCCAAGAATGGAGATCTCTGCAAAAGGGAAAAGGGTCAGAATGTGCTCCAATTTGGAAGTTAAGGAGTCAAAGAATTTCTTAGAGCCTGTGGAGTTAGGTGAGAGGTATACAGCACAGATAAATTTAGTTTGAGAGTGACTCTGTAGTCGTAGCCAGATGGTGGAAAACTCGGAAGATTCAAGAGTGTGGGCACGAGAGCTGGTTAAGTCATTGCGCACATTTGTTTTTGTTTTTTTTATGTAGAAAGGACACTGGCCAAGGGCAACAAAAATCCAATAAAAAAAAAAATATGCCCACTGAAATGCCAGTCCCATAAAAGGGTCAAAGCAGTGGTCAAAAATTGGTGAATAAGTGTCTTGAAATCTCCCTCTTGAAGGAATTCAAGTCATAGGAAGGTGGAAATACAGAAGCTGGCAGGGAGTTCCAGAGTTTACCAGAGAAAGGGATGAATGATTAAGATTACTGGTTAACTCTTGCGTTAGAGAGGTGGACAGAATAAGGTTGAGAAAAAGAAGAAAGTCTTGTGCAGCGAGGCCGCGAGAGGAGGGGAGGCATGCAGTTAGCTAGATCAGAAGAGCAGTTAGTATGAAAATAGCGGTAGAAGACAGCTAGATATGCAACATTGCGGCGGTGAGAGAGAGAGGCTGAAGACAGTCAGTTAGAGGAGAGGAGTTGATGAGACGAAAAGCTTTTGATTCCACTCTGTCTAGAAGAGCAGTATGAGTGGATCCCCCCTAGACATGTGAAGCATACTCCATACATAGACGGATAAGGCCCTTGTACAGAGTTAGCAGTGGGGGGGGGGGTGAGAAAAACTGGTGGAGACGTCTCAGAACACCTAACAGTTATCCCACCGCGATCCCTTCTTCACCTAAACAACCTTGACCACCATCTCTCCCTAACTCTCTCTCTCTCTCTCTCTCTCTCTCTCTCTCTCTCTCTCTCTCTCTCTGTCTGTCTGTCTCTAAGACATCTGCAGCTACAGGTGTGCTGCAGCTGCTACTTCCCAGTGCTATCCTTAAGGGTTGCAGGTGTTTTCATAGGGTCGTTAACCCACACCTGCGGCCCTGAGCCATCATGTCAAGAGAGGATTTTGGGGTGAGCCGGGATGGCAATTCCTGACACTAGTGTGAGCCAGCATGGCAGAATTACATCTACTCATGGATTTTAGCGTTTTGGTACAAAGGTAGCTTAAAAACACTCGAAAGATAAGTTTTTCGTAATGTCGCTTTCTTTCCCAAAATATGGTGCTTTGCTTGCATTTTGGCGGTTTGGTACCTAACATTGTTAAAACTTCAAAATATGCGTTTTTTAGTAATGTTCTGTTTCTCTATGTAGAATTCTATTCATGCATTTTAGCTTTTTGCTACCTAAGAAGCTTAAAAACACTCTCAGTACAAGTTTCTCGTAATATGCTTTTTTTTTTCTTCACATAGGGTACTTTCCATGCCTTTTGGCGTTCTTTTACGTAACAACATCAAAAACACTCAAAATACACATTTTTAGTAATGTTATTATGTATCATTAAAAGTGTTTTGCAAGCGATTTAGCTTTTTGTTAGGTTTCTCAAAATACTCAAAACATACGTTTTTTGGTTAATGTTTTAGTTTCTCATTTAGGCACCAAAATGCTAAAAACAGGAAAAGCATTTTTTACGTGAAAACAAAACATTACAATTTTTTTTTTTCAGCGTCTTCAGGTACTTACGTAACAAAACGGTGGAACGCTTGCAAAACAAAATGACTAACAAAAACAAGTATTTTTTTTTGTGATTATTACGTAAAAGAAAAAAAAACATTTAAAGTACCCTATATGAGGAAAAGAAGAGATTATGAGAAAATTGTATGAGAGTATGTATAATCTTCTTAGGTAACAAAACACTAAAACGCATGAAAAATCCCTAAATTCACGCAACGCACCCTACATGAGGAAAGGGAACGAAATTTACAGAAACGTGTCTTTTGAGTGTTTATGAGCGTGGTAGCCACCGAAACGCTAAAAAGCGTGGAAAGCACCCTATATTTTAAAACAAAACATTACGAAAAATCTCTTGTTACCGAAACGCAGACACGGATACAAGACACCTTTTTACGAAATAACAGAACAATATTACAAAAAACAAGTATTATGAGTATTTTTATATCGTGTTATGTAGCAAAATGCTAATATGCATGGAGAGTACCCTATATGGGGAAACGAAAAGACATTATGAGAAACGTGTATTATGAGTGTTTTTGAGGTTCTTAGGTACCAAAATGCTAAAAGGCATGAATAGCACTTCATATCGAGAAACATTACAACATTACCAAAAAAACGTGTATTTTGAGTGATTTTCACATTATTAGGTACCCAACCGCGAAAATGCATTTAAAACACTTTATATGGGGAAACGAAATGACATTACCAAAAATGTTTACTTTAAATGTTTTTGAGCGTGATAGGCACGAAAGCGCTAAAAAAAAACTTAGAAATCACCCTATATGGGAATACAAAACGTAAAAAAAGACACGATAAACGTGTCTTTTGACTGTTTTTTTTTATTTTATAACTTATCAAAACACAAGCAAAACACCCTCTTTTGGAGAAAAGAATAACTTTACCAAAAACAAGTATTTTGAGTGATTATGAGCTTGCTACGTAGAAAAACAACAAAATGAATGCAAAGTAACCTATATGCAGAAACGAAAACACATTACACTTAACGTGTATTATGAGTGTTTTTTAACTTCTTACTACCAAAACGCGAAAATGCATTAATAACACTCTATATGGAGAAACAGTACAACATTACGAAAAACGTCTAATTTAAGTGTTTCTCACATTGTTAGCTACCAAAACGCCAAAGTAAATGGAAAGTCCCTTATATTCGTAAAGAGAAACGAAGCGACATTTTGTGCATGTTAGGCACCAAAACGCTAAAACCATGGAAGCACACTATATGAGAGTACAAAACATCATTATAAAAAACGTGTCTCGAGTGTTTTTCAGATTCTTATGTACCTAAACGCTAAAACGCATCTAAAGACCCTAAATGGAAAATTAATAAGATCACCATATGAAGTATTTTGAGTGGTTTTGAGCTACTTATGCACAAAAACGTATAAAAAAAATAAAAAAAAAAAACATGCAAAACACCCTTTATGAGGAAAGAGAATAACATTACCATAAACGAGTATTTTGATTTTTTTTTTAGCGTGTTACGTACAAAAACGTCTAAATCCATGGAAAGCACCCTATAAGAGAAAACGAATAAACATTACAAGATACGTGTATTGCGAGTGTTTTTGAGATTCTTAGATACCAAGTCTCGAAAATGCACGAATAGCACGCTAAATGTAAAAACACAACAACATTACCAAAAAGTGTATTTTGAGTGTTTCAAATTCCTAAGTACTATATCGCCAAAATGTATGCAAATCACTGTATAAGGCGAAAGGATAAGAAATTTCAAGAAACATGTCCTTTGAGTATTTATGATTCTTCTAGGCACCAAAACAATAGAGAAAAAAAAAACATGAAACGCAGCGTATATGGGAAAAGAAAATATTACCAAAAACGTTTCCCCTAAATGGGGAAACGAAAAGACATTATGAGAAACTTTTATTATGAGTGTTTTTGAGCTTCTTAGGTACCAAGACGCTAAAACGAATGAATAAAACTATATATGGAGAAACAAAACAATATTAGGAATAAACGAGAATTTTCAGTGTATTTCACATTGTCAGGTGTCAAAACGCCAAAATGGACGCAAAGAACCCTGTATGGGGAAAGGGAACGAGGTTTTCTGAAAAGTGTCTTGTCCGTGCATATTTTAAATTTACACTATGAATATACCAAAAAAGTGTATTTTGAGGATTTTTGAGATTGTTACGTAGAAAAATGCTAAATTGCATGCATGCATGGAAAAACGAAAAGACATTATGAGAAACGGGTATTATAAGAGTTTTGAGCTTCTTAAGTACAAAAATGCTAAAACGCATAAATAGCACTCTATATCAAGAAACAGAACAACATGTCTTTTAACTGATTTTCATGCCTTACGTAACAAAACGCTGAAACACGTGCAAAACACCCCTTTAATGAGAAACTTAATAACATTACTAAAAACATTTATTTTGTGTTTTTGAGCTTGTTACGTAGAAAAACGCCAGAATGAAAAAAAAGTACCCTATATGGAAAAAACAAAATATTATCACAAGAAACGTGTATTAAAAGTGATTCTCAGCTTCTTAGGTACAAAAACTTGTGAAAAGCACTTTATATGGAGAAACAGAACATTACCAAAAACGTGTGTTTTGAGCATTTTTCACCCGTTTAGGTACCAAAACTCAAAAAAAAAATGTATGGAAAGCACGTTCATTGATGAAAGAACTTACCAAAAACGTCTATTGTGAGTGTGTTTGAAAATCTATGCAAATAACCCAAATAAGAAAACGAAAAGAAATTACGGGAAACGTTAATAATATTTATTACTTTATTACTTTATTACTTTATTACTCTATATGGGAATACAACTCAAGATTAACAAAAAACGTATCTTATATGTCTTTAAGCTTTTTCCATACTAAAACGCTCAAACGCTTGTAAAACACCCTTTATGGTCAAACGTAATAACGTTACCAAAATCGTGGATTGTGAGTGTTTTTTTTTACATTTTACATAAAAAAACACCAAAATACACGCAAAGTACCCTATATTGGGAACCGAAATGAAATTACGAGAAACGTGTATAATGAGTGTTTTTAAGTTTCTTTGGTACCAAAACACTAAAACGCATGAAAAAAAAAATTATACGGAGAAACAGAAAATTACCAAAATCTTGCGTTTTGGATATTTTCACCTTGTTAAGTAACAAAATGCCAAAATGCATACAAAGCACGTGATCTTGAGAAGCAGAAAAATTTTCCCAAAAACGTGTATTGTAAGTGTGATATCGTTAGGTATTAAAACAGCAAAATGCATACAAAGCACTCTATATAGGGAAACGAAAAGACATTGTGGGAGATGTGCATAATGAGTGTTCATGAGCTTCTTAGCTAACAAAACAGAAAAACGCTTCAATATCACTCCATATTGAAAAAAAAAAAAAAAAATATTACAAAAAAGTGTATTTTAAATGTTTTTTTTTCACACTTTTAAGTACCAAAACGTGCGAAACATTCTATAAAAAGGAAACAAAGTGGCAATACCAGAAACGTGTCTTTTCAGTGTTTTTGAACTTGTTACGAGCAAAAACGAGAAAATGAATGCAAACAACCCTATATAGGTAATAAACCGATATTATAAGAAACGTGTATTATAAGTGCTTCTTAGCTTAGTACCAAAACACTAAAACACGTGTATAACACTTAATGGGGAGAAAAAGAACAAAATTACTGGAAACGATTTTTTTTTTTTTAGGTACCAAAACATCAAATGCATACAAAGTACCCTAGAAGGGAAAAAAAAAATACAAAAAAGCCAAAAATCCATGCAAAGCACTATATACTAGAAAAGAAATGACATTATGAGAAATATGTCTTTTGAGTGTCTGAGTGTGTTAGGCACAAAACCCCTTAAAAGCATGTAAAGCACCCTAAAATAACATACAAAACAACATAACCAAAAACGTGCCTTTGAAAATTTTTCAGCTTCTTACGTATCAAAAAACTTGAAACATATGCTGGTAAACTCTGGAACTCCCTGCCTGCTTCTGTATTTCCACCTTCCTATGACTTGAATTCCTTCAAGAGGGAGGTTTCAAGACACTTATCCACCAATTTGACCACTGCTTTGACCCTTTTATGGGACTGGCATTTCAGTGGGCATTTTTTTTTAATTAGATTTTTGTTGCCCTTGGCCAGTATCCTTCCTACATTAAAAAAAGAAAAAAAATATATGCAAAAAGAGCCTTTATGAAAAATCAGAACAACATCAGCAAAGTTATGTATTTCAGTATTTCATAACATATTACTTAGAGAAACGTCAAAATGCATGGAAATTACCCTATGTGATGAAATAAACGAAATATTATGAAGATGAAATATTATCAGAAACGTGATTATGAATGTTTTTGAGATTCTTAGGTACCAAGAGTAAAAAACGGGAGAACAGTATTCTATATGGAGAAACAGAACACCATTACCAAAAACGTGTATCTTGATTTTTTTTCTTTTTTTTGACATTGTTAAGCACCTAAACATCAAAATTCATGTAGATCACTGTATATGGGAAAGCAAAACAATATTACCAGAGACGTATCTTTTCAGTGTTTTTTTTTTTAGCGTTTTAGGCAACAAAACACTAAAATCCATAAAAAAACTATATTGTAATACAAAACAATAGTTCCAAAAAAAATTTCGTTGATGAGGAGCTTCTTACATATGAAAATGTTAAAACGCATGCAAAAAAAAAAAGCACTTTATGGAAAAACAATAACATTACAGAAAATGTTTATTTTGAGTGTTTTGAGCTTATTAGGCACAAAAGCTACAAAATGCATTCATAGTACCCTATATGGTGAAAAAAAACGTAATTACCAGACACGTGTATTATGAGTGTTATTGACATTAAGTAACTAAATTCTAGAAAGCGTGAAGAGCACTCCATATGTAGAAGCTGAACAACTTTACAAAAAATCGTGTGTTTTAAGTATTTTTTATTTATTTTATTTTTTCACATCATTAGGTATCAAAACGCCAAAATGAACACCCAGCTGTTTTTCATAGAGAAACGAATTGACATTACATGAAGCGTAGTTTTAAGTGTTTTTCAGCGTTTAGGCACCAGAACGCTACAATGCATGGAAAGCACTCTATATTGGAATAGAAAACAATATTACCAAAAACTTATCTTTTGGGTGTTTTTTTTAGCTTCTTACCAAAACGCTAAAACGACTACAAAACACACCATAACGAAACAGAATGGCACAACTGAAAAAAATGTGCATATTCATTGTTTATGAATTTGTTTAGTACAAAAATGCCAAAATTAATGCGAAGTACCCTATATGGGAAATAAAACTATATTAAAAGGAACGTGTCTTTTGAGTGTTTCTGAGTCTCTTAGGCACCAAAACGCTCCAGCGCATTGAAAACAATGCATGGAATACAAAAACACATTACAAAAAGCGTGTCTTTTGAGTGTTTTTGAGCTTCTTACGAAGAAGTGTTACAAGTATTATCTAGTAAAAGTGTTTCTGAATTTCTTAGGTACCAAATCGGTAAAACACATAAATAGTATTTTATTTTATTTTTTTTATTGAAAAACAGAACAACATTGCCATGAACGTATATCTGAGTTTCTTTTTTTTTCATTGTTAAGTACTAAAACGACAAAATGTTTGCAAAGCACCCTATATGTGAAGACGAAAGGACATCAGGAAAAACATGTATTGTTAGTATTTTTGAGCTTCTTAAATACCAAAACTCTAAAATGCGTCAATAGCACTCTACATGAGAAAAAAAAAATAAAATATATGTATATGTATATATATATATATATATATATATATATATATATATATATATATATATATATATATATATATATATATATATATATATATATATATATATATATATATATATATATATATATATATATATATATATATATATATATATATATATATATATATATATATATATATATATATATATATATATATATATATATATATATATATATATATATATATATATATATATATATATATATATATATATATATATATATTTATATATATATATATTACCAAAACCGTCTATTTTGATATTCATATTGCTAGGTACGAAAGAGCCAAGATGCATGCAAATGAAGAAACGTATTTTTCATCTGCATTTGAAAACGTAAATGTAAGGCACCAAAACGCTATAATGCATGGAAAGCACTATCTACTGGAAAACAAAAATGCATGACAAAAAGCGTGTCTTTTGAGTGTTTTTTGAGCTTTTTACGTACCAGAACTCTAAAACGCATGCAAAAACATCCTTTGTGGAGAAACAAAATAACATTACCAAAAAAATGTGTATTTTGACTTTTTTTTTTTAGCTTGCTAGATACAGAAACGGGAGAATGTATGCAAAGTACCTTATACGGTAAAAAAAAAAATATATATAACCGGAAACGTGTATAAGTTTTTGATCTTCTTGGGTAAAAAAAAAAAAATGCGTGAATAGCACTCCATATGTAGAAACAGAACTTTTTTTTTTTTTAACAATGTTATGTACCAAAACGTCAAAGTGCATACAAATCATATTGTAAGGGGAAACCAAACGACATTACCAGAAAGACGTATTTTCAGCGTTTTCAACTGTTTTTTTTTTGTCACTAAAATGCAAAAAAATACATACAAAACACCGTATATTCTAATACAAAAAAAGATTACGAAAATGTGACTTTTGAGAATTTTGTGCTTATGAGCTTCTTAAGTAGCAAAACGCTTAAAAAATGGAAAACACCGCTTTTGAACTTAATATTTGAACAAACATACCAAAACAATAAAATGCATCAAAAGCACTCTATATGGAGAACAACATTACAAAAAAACGTGTTTTATTTTTTTTTCACCTAGTTCGTTACCAACACCTCAAATAAACATACAAAAAACGTGATTTTAGTAAAACGAACAAATTACCAAAAACGTGTATTGTGAGTGCGTTTCAGCATATTAGGTACTAAAATACCAAAATGCACTCAAACCACCTTATATATGGAAACGAAGGGACAATAGGAAAAACGTGTATAATAATTTTTTTTTTGAGCTTCTTAGGTATCAAATCGCTAAAACACATGAATAGTTCTCTCTCTCTCTCTCTCTCTCTCTCTCTCTCTCTCTCTCTCTCTCTCTCTCTCTCTCTCTCTCTCTCTCTCTCTCTCTCTCTCTCTCTCTCTCTCTCTCTATATATATATATATAAAACATAACATCACCAAGAATGTTTTTTTTTGTGGGTAATTCACATTACTAGGTATCAAATACCAAAATGCTTGTAAGGTCTCCTATATGGGGAAAAGAAAAGACATTACCAAAAACGTGTCTTTTTTATTCTTTTTAAGAGCGAGCTAGGCAACAAAACGAAAAAAAAAAAGATGGAGAGCACACTCTTTCGGAAAATAAAACAGTATTACCATAAATGTTTCTTTTTAGTGTTTTTAAAACGCATGCAAAAAAAAAAAAAAGAGAGAGAAACAGTATAACATCATAAACGTGTATTTTTAATATTTTTGAGCTAGTTACGTACAAAAACACCAAAATGAAAGAAAAGTACCACATATGGGGAAACAAAAAAGACATCACGAGAAACAAGTATTATGAGAGTTTTTGAGCTTCTTACGTGGCAAAAAGCTAAAACGCATTAATAACACCTCATATCGAGAAACAAAACAACATTAACAAAAACGTATATTTTGAGTATTTTTCACATTATTACGTATCAAAACACCAAAACGAATGCAAACCTCCCTATATGGGTAAAAGAAATGACATTACCAGAAACGTGTCTTTTGAGTGTTTTACAGCGTTGTAGCCATCAAAACCCTAAAAAAGCATGGATATCGCCACATATGGAATACAAAATAACATTACGAAAAAAAAGTGTCTTTTGAGTGTTTTGAACTTATTACCAAAAAAAACTAAAACTGATGCAATACACCCATTATGAAGAAAATACAATTCAATTACCAAAAACAAGCATATTTAGTGTTTTTGAGCATTGTACGTACAAAACAGCCAAAATGTATGTAAAGTACTATGAATGGTGAAACGAGAAAACATTACAAGAAACATGTGTTATGAGTGTTTTTGAGCTTCTTAGGAACCGAAACGCTAAAACGTATGAATAGCGCTCTATATGGACAAAAATAACATTACCAACAACGTGTATTTTAAGATTTTTTGCACATTGTTAGGTGATATAACACAAAAATGCATGGAAAGCAACCTGTATAGGGAAAAAATACTTTTAACGTTTCTTTTAAGTGGTTATATGAGTGTTAAGTACCAGAAACGCTAAAAAAGCACCCAATATGGGAAAAGAAAACAATATTAATAAAAACGTGTCTTAATTAATTTTTCAGCTACTTACGTAGCAAAGCGCTAAAACGCATTTATGAAAAACACCATTTATGAAAAAAAAAACACAATAACACTACAAAAAATAAGCATTTTGAAAGTTTTTAAGCTTGTTAGGTACTAAAACTCGAAAACTCTATATGGAGATTCAGAACAACATTGCCAAAAACGTCTATTTTGGGTGTATTTTTCATTATTAGCTAACAAAACGTCATAGTGCATGAATAGCACCCTATATAGGGTAAGGAAACGAGGTTTTCAAAAACTTCTCTTTTGGATGTTTATGAGCGTGTTAGGACCAAAATGATATGAAAAAAAAACATGGAAAGCACCCTGCATGATAAAATAAAACCTTTTCAATGTTTTTTTTTGTACTTTTGAGTTACTTTCGTACAAAAACGGAAAAAAACACTTGCAAAACATCCTTAAAAGGAAAAACATAATAAAATAATAAAAAAAAACATGGTTTCTAGGTTTTTGAGTTTGATACGTATAAAAAAATAGACAAAATGCGTGAAAATTACTATGTGGAAATGAAAAGAAATTTGTTGGAACATTTATTATAAGTGTTTTTTTTAACTTTTTAGATACTGAAACGATAAAACGCATGAATAACAATCTATATGGAGAAGCAGAATAACATTACAAAAAACTTTTTTGATCTTAGGTACTAAAACGCTAGAACGCATGAATAGCTCACTATATAGAGAAACAAAACATTACCAAAAAACATGTACTTTGAGTGTACTTTACTTTGTCAAGTAACAAAACGCTAAAATGCATGCAAAGCACCGTATATGAGGAAAGGAAACGAAATTTCCAGAAACGTGTATTTTGAGTTTTTATAAGCGTGTTAGTCATCTAAACGAAAAAAAAAAAAAAGAATGGGAAACATCCTATATGAGAAAACAAAACGATATTCTAACAAAATATTGTAACCTAATTATGTACCAAAACGCAGAAAAGAATGCAAAAGTTTTTTTTTTTATAGAGAAACATTATAACTACCATAAACGTATATTTTAAATGTTTTTGAGCTTCTTACGTACAAAATGACAAAATGCATGAAAACCACTCTATATGAGAAATGAGAACAAAAAACGTGTATTATGAGAGATTTTCAGCTTCTTAGTTACCAAAATGATAAAACGCATGAATAGCACTCTATATCAAGAAACAACAGCATTACCAAAAAACGAGTATTTATTTTTCGCATTGTTAGGTACCAAAACGTCAAAATGTTTGCAAAACCGACCAAATGAGGAAACAAATGAATTTACAAAAAAAAAAAAAGTGTCTTTTGAGTGTTTTTGAGGTACTTACGTACTAAAACTCTAAAATGCATGGAAAAACACACTTTATGGGGAAAGGAGTGACAATACCAAAAAACAAGTGTTTTTAGTGTTTTCAGCTTGTTACGTACAAAAACGCCAAAATGCATCCAAAGTACCTAATAAGGGGAAGCGGAAAGACATTAAGAGAAACGTGTATTATGGGTGATTTTGAGCTACATAGGTACCTAAAACGCATCAATAGCACTCTATATGGAGAAACACAATATCATAACCAAAAACGTTTATTTTGAGTATTTTTCACATTTACGTATCAAAACATCAAAAATCATGCAAAGAACCCTGTATGGGGAAAAGAAGCGAGATTTTCAGAAACGTGTCTTTGGAGTGTTTTTTATGAGCGTTCTAGGCACCAAAACTATAAAAAAGAAAAAAAACATTAAAAACACCATATTTTTTTTTTCACCCCCCCAGCTGCTAACTCTGTACAAGGGCTTTATCCGTCCATGTATGGAGTATGCTTCACATGTCTGGGGGGGTTCCACTCATACTGCTCTTCTAGATAGGGTGGAATCAAAAGCTTTTCGTCTCATCAACTCCTCTCCTCTAACTGACTGTCTTCAGCCTCTCTCTCACCGCCGCAATGTTGCATATCTAGTTGTCTTCTACCGCTATTTTCATGCTAACTGCTCTTCTGATCTTGCTAACTGCATGTGTCTCCTCCTTCCGCGGCCTCGCTGCACAAGACTTTTTTCTTTCTCTCATCCCTATTCTGTCCACCTCTCTAACGCAAGAGTTAACCAGTATTCTCAATCATTCATCCCTTTCTCTGGTAAACTCTGGAACTCCTTGCCTGCTTCTGTATTTCCACCTTCCTACGACTTGAATTCCTTCAAGAGGGAGGTTTCAAGACACTTATCCACCAATTTTTGACCACTGCTTTGACCCTTTTATGGGACTGGCATTTCAGTGGGCATTTTTTTTATTAGATTTTTGTTGCTCTTGGCCAGTATCCTTCCTACATAAAAAAAAAAAAAAATATGGTAAAAGAAAAAAATATAGTACCAAGAACGTCTCTTTTTAGTGTTTTTGAGCTAGATATGTACCAATAAGCTGAAAACCATGTAAAAACCCTTCGGGGAGAAACAGCATACATTTACCAAAAAACGTGTATTTCTAGTGTTTTGAGCTTGTTACATAGAAAAATGCATGGAAAACTATTTATAAGGGGAAACAAAACGGAATTCCAAGAAACATATTTTTTTTTCGTGTTTTTATGCATGTTAGGCACCAGAACAAAAAAATGATGGAAATCAACCAATATGAAAATAAAAAAAATAAAAAAACATTACCAAAAACGTGTTTTTAATGTTTTTTTTTGTTACCTACTAAAACGCTAAAATGTATTTAAAAAGACACTTTATGAAGAAACAGAATAATATTACCAAAAAAACAAAAACAAAAAATTAATGTTTTTTTAGCTTGTTACGTACAAAAACGCTAAAATAGTTGCAAAGGACCACATATTGGGTAACGAAAGGACATTACGAGAGATGTGTATTATGAGCGTTGTTTGAGCAACTTAGGTACCAAAATCCTAAAATGCATTAATAGAACATTATATGGAGGAACAAAACAGCATTACCAAAAACATGTATTTTGAGTGTTTTTTTCCCAATAATTAGTACCAAAACGCCAAAATGCATGAAAAACTCACCATATGGAAAAAAAATAAATAAATAAAAAAATACAAAAAAAGTCTTCAGCGTTTTGAGGTACTTGCCAAAACGCTAAAATACATAGAAAACACCTTTAAAGGAGAAACAAAACAACAATACCTAAAAACAACTATTTTGAATGTTTTTGAGCTTTTTACGTACAAAAAAGGAAAAAATACACGTAAAGTACCTTATATGGGGAGAAAAAGAAGACATTACGATAACTGTGTATTATGGGTGTTTTTAAGTTTCTTAGGTACCAAACGATAAAAAGTAACAATACGAATCTATATATAGAAACATATTACTATGATCAAAAACGTGTATTTTGAATGTAATTCTAATTTAGATATCAAACCGCCAAAATACATGTAAAGCACTCTATATGGGTAAGGGAAATGAGATGTCCAGAAACGTTTTTTTTTGAGAGTTTATGAGCGTTCTAGGCACCAAAACGATAAAAAGCACGGAAAGCACCGTATATGGGAAAATAAAACAATGGTAGAAAAAAAAACGCTACTTTTCATTATTTTCAACTGTTTCTGTACCAAAACTCTGAAAAACACGTAAAAAACCTTTTATGGAGAAAGAGTATATATATTTACCAAAAACATATATTTTCAGTGTTTTCGAGCTTGTTAAGTAGAAAAATCCCAAAATGCAATGCAAACTACTCTACATAGGGAAACGAAAAGACATTACAAAAACGTTTATTATGAGAGTTTTTCAGCTTCTTAGGTATCAAAACGCTAAAACGCGTAAATATCACTGTATATGGACAAACAGAATAAAATAAACAAAAAAGTGTATTTTGAGTGCTTACACATGCCAAAAAGCATCCAAAGCCTCCATTATTGGGAAACGAAACGACATTACCAGAAACGTGTCTTTTGAGTGATTTGAGCGTGTTATGCACCAAAATGCTAAAAAGCATGGAAGTCACTCTGTATGCGAATATAAAACAACATTACGAAAAACGTATCTTTTGAGAGTTTTGGAACTTTTTACGTACCAAAACGACAAAACACACTTTATAAAGAAATATTACCAAAAAAAAACAAGTATTTAGAGCGTTTTTTTTTTTTTCAGCTTCTTATGTAGAAAATTGCCCCAAATACAAAATACTCTATATAGAGGGATAAAAAAAAAAAAGCTATTACGATTAACATGTGTTATGAATGCTCTTCAGCAACTTAGGTACCAAAACGCGAAAACGCGTTGATACCACTCAATATTTAGAAACAGAACAACATTACCAAAAACATATAAATTAAGTGTTTTTTTTTTCACATTGTTAGATACCAAAACGAAAAAAATGCGTGCACAAAGCAGTTTATATTGGAAAACGAAACGACATTTCAGGAAACGTATCTTTTGCGTGTTTTTGTCTCGTTAAGTACCATAACGCTAAAAAAGCAAGGAAAGTGCCATATATGGAAATAGAAAACATTACCAGAAACGTGTCATTTGAGTTTTTCGCAGCTTCCTACGGAACAAAACGCTAAAACGCATGAAAAAAATAAACACCCTTTATAGAGAAACAAAATAACATTACGAGAAACAAGTATTTTGAGTGCTTTTGAGCTTTTTCCATACAAAAACGCCAAAATGCATGGAAAGTCACGAAATGGGGAAACAAAAAGACATTAAGAGAAATGTTTATTTTAAGTGCTTTCCTGAGATTCTTCGGTACGAAATTGCTAAAATTCTTAAAGAACAACTCTATTAGGAGAAACAGAATAACATTATAAAAAACGAGTATTTTCAGTGTGTTTCATATTATTAGATGCAAAAACGCCAAGTTGCAGGTAAAGTAACCTATATGGGTAAAAGAATCGACATTACTAGAGACGTGTCTTTTGAGTGTTTATGAGCATGTTAGGAACCAAAATGCTAAAAAGAAAGGAAAGAACCCTATATTGGGAAACAAAAGTTCACAAAAAACGTGCCCATAAAGTGCTCGTAAAGCTACTTACATATCAAAATGTTAGAACACATGCAAAACTCCGTTTATGGAGAAAGAGAATAACATTAATAAAAACAAGTATTTTGCATGTTTTGAACTTCTTACGTAAAGGAACGCCAAAATACATGGAAATTACACTATTTGGGAAAAGAAAGAACATTACGAGAAACGTGCATTATCAGTTTTAACCGTATTAGGTACCAAAATGCCAAAAGTAATGAATGGAACTCTATATGGAGAAACAGAACATTACCAAAAAAGTGAATTTTGAGTGTATTTCACAATGTTAGGTACCAAACCGCCAAAATGCATGCAAACCATTCTATATAGGAAAAGGAAAAAAAATTTATGTTTTAGTGTTTTATGTTCGTGCGAGTGTAAAAAAAAAAACAAAAAAAAACAAGTAAACAGAACAATATTACCAAAAACGTCTCTTTTCAGTGTTTTTTTTAGTTATTTACGTTGAAACGCATGCAAAAAAAAAAAAACCCTAATGAAAAACCCTAATGCCAAAATGCATCCAAAGTACTCTACATGATGAAACGAAAAGACATTATGAGAAAATTTATTGTGAGAATTTTTGCACTTTTTAGGTATCAAAGTGAAAAAAACGCATAAATATCAATCTATATCCAGAAACAGAACAACATAAAAAAAAAAAACGTGTATTTGAAGTGTTTTTAAACTGTTAGATACCATAACGCCTAAATACATAGAAAGAAAAATCCGAAAACTTGTCTTTTGAGTGTTTATGAGCGTTATAGACACCAAAATTGTTAAATTTTGGTGTCCCTATAAGGGAATACAAAACAATATTACGAAAAACTTGTCTTTTGAGAGTTTCTGAATTTACTTCGTACCAGAAGGTTAAAACACATGCAAAACACTCTTTGTGAAGAGAGAAAATGACATTACCATAAACATGTATTTTTGAGTGGTTTTCAACATGTTACGTACAAAAACACCAAAAATGCATGGAAAATATTCTATATGAAGAGCCAAAATTAAATTATCACACACGTGCATTATAAGTATTTTGAGCTTTTTAGGTACCAAAACACTGAAACTTCTGAATAACACTTTATATGGAGGAACAGAGCAACCTTGTGAAAAACATGTACTTTGTATTTCACATGGTTATATACCAAAACACCAAAATGCATGCAATAAACACTATATGAGGAAAGGAAACAAATTTTCCGGAAAAGTGTCTTTTCATTGTTTTTGAGAGTATTATGCAGTATAACGCTAAAAAGCACGGAATCAACCTATATGGGAAAACAAAACATATTTAGGAAAAAATGTGTCTCGATTGTTTTTTAATTTCATAATCACTAAAATACATACAAAATAATAAAAAAAAAAAATAAAATAATAATTATATTACCAAGAATAAGTATTTTGAGTGTTTTTCTTTTTTTAGATTATTGTAAAAAACGCCAAAATGCAAAAAAAAAAAAAAAAAACATATATATATATATATATATATATATATATATATATATATATATATATATATATATATATATATATATATATATATATATATATATATATATTGTCACACACGTGACTACTCTACCACGGAACCAGGTGCCTGCCTCTCAACTCGTGGCGCTGCCACGTGTATAGCTTGAGGCATACTGGATACGTGACCTCTAGCAGGCTACCAAGCCGATAACGAAGGGTGGAGTTCCATCGAGCTTCAGTCTCCTCCAAGGGTCGCTACAGCTCTGAGGTCGCCTTGGCATACGCTGGGAGCCTCATATACACTCGAGAGCGGTGGTAAGAGTTACACCAGTGTTACACAGCCACACACACACACACACATAAACACAAACACACACACAAACACATTTATATTTATTTTCTATTATGTATATGTATAGGTGTTTATTTTTGTAATTTGTATCTATATGCATTTACTAACTTGGCTTAAATTATTTACTGAACCAGTCTTTTAAGTTATTCAGTCCAGTTCAGATTGCCACTCCTTGTTACTTACTTTTACTTACAAATAATCTTCAATTTTGTATTGTTACTTAATTTAAGGGTTAACTTTAAGATATTAAATAGCAGTTAAAATGTCTCTTTTACTCTTTTCTTTTAACCCTTCCATTGTTAGTGTGAGCAACACCCCTTCATGGTCCATCCCCTAGAGTTCAGTGTATGCTCACACGTAACAATATATATATACTCGTATATATATATATATATATATATATATATATATATATATATATATATATATATATATATATATATATATATATATATATATATATATATATATATATATGGGGAAACGAAAGTTCATTATTAGAGACGCTTATTATGAGCGTTATTGAGCATCTTGAGTACCAAAAATCTAAAATGAATAAATAGCACTCTATGTGGAAAACCATACCATTGCCGAAAATGTATATTTTGAGCGTTTTTCACGTCGTTAGCTACCAAAACGTTAAAATACATAGAAAGCCTCCTATATGGGGAAAGGTTTTCCCCATCCCCCTAATTTCCATGCTTTTTAGCGTTACAGTGGGTAAGAAGCTCAAAACATTCAAATGACACATTTCTGGAAAAACTGGCGTTTTGGTACTTATCAGTGTGAAATATATTATCAGAATAGTATCTTTTGAGTGTTTTTGTGCATGTTCGGCGCCAAAAACGCTAAAAAGCATGGAATTCACCCTGTATGGTAATACAAAATATTACGAAAAATGTGTCTGTTGGGTGTTTTTGATCGATTGTCTAACGTGCCAAAACACTAAAATGCATGCAAAGCACACTTAAATATTACCAAAAAGAAGCATTTTAAGTGCTTTTGAGCTTGTTATGTACAAAAAGGTTAAAAAGCATGGAAAATACCTTATTTAAGTAAACGAAAAAAAAAAAAAATAGAAACGTGTATCATGAGTTTTTTTTTTTTTTTAGCATCTTAGGTACATAATCTCGAAAGCGCTTCAGTAGCACTCTATATGGAAAACCAGAGCAATATTACCAAAAATATGTATTCTAAGTGCGTTTCACATTGTCGGGTGCCATAACGACAAAATGCACGAGAGCACACTATATGGGGAAAAAGGTATCAACAAACATATATTTTGAGTCTTTATGAGCTTATTATGCAGAAAAAGAAACTAAAAAGCATATAAAATATCCTATATACGAAAAAAAACCAGGAAAGTGTTTTTCTTTTACGTAACAAAACAATAAAACGCATAAAAAAAACATTAACATCACCAAAAACATGTGTTTTAAGTGTTTTGATCTTGTTACCTAGAAAAACGTCAAAAACTGAAAAAAAATATCTATATGAAGAAACAGAACAACATTAACAAAAAAAAAAAAAACATGTATTTCAAGTGTACGTTAAAATGTACGTAAAGCACCCTATATTGTTAAGGAAAATGAGATTTTCAAAAATGCGTCTTTTGAGTGTTTATGAACTTGGTTGACACTGAAACGCTAAAAAGCATGAGAGACCAAGACAAGATTACCAAAAATGTTTCTTTTTCAGCATTTTTGAGCTACTTACGTAAGAAAACGCTAAAACGCCTGAAAAAAAAGTACCCTTTGTGCAGAAACAATGATATTACTGAAAACAATTATTCTTATTGTTTTAAGTCTGTTTCGTAAAAAACACAAAAATCCATGCAAGGTACCCTATTTGAGTAAACGAAATCACATTACAAGAAACGTATAATAATAGTGTTTTTTTAACTCTATTATCAAGACTCTAAAACTCATGAATAACATTGCCAAAAAAAACTTGTATTTTGTGTGAATTCCGCAGTGATAGGTGCCAAGTCACAAAAATATAAGCAAAGCATCCTATGTGTGGAAAGGAAACGAGATTTCCAGGAACGTATCTTTGTGTTTGTGAGCGTACTATGCACCAAAATGATAAAAAGCATGAAAAGCACTCTATGTGAAAAAAAAAAAACACTACCAAAAACGTCTCTTTTCAGTGTTTTTGAGCTGTTTACGTACCGAAACGCTAAAACGTATGCAAAACATCTCATGGAGAAACAGAAAAACATTACTCAAAACAAAATATTTTGAATCTTTCGGATACGTAGAAAAATACAAAAATGCATGGAAGGTGCCCTCAACGGAAAAACGAAAAGACATTACGAGAAGCATGTATTATGAGTGTTTTTGAAATTAGGAATCAAAACGCTAAAATGTATTAATCTATATAGAGAAATAGAAGATTACCAAAAACAAGAATTTTAGGTGTTTTTCACATTATTAGGTATAAAAACACCAAAATGCAAGCAAAAACTCCTGTATGGGTAAACGAAGCGACATTGCAAGAAAAAATGTGTTTTGAGTGATTTTGAGTCTTAAACACAAAAAAGCTAAAAAGCATGGAATTTAACCTGTATTGGTAAACAAAACATTACGATTTTTTTTACTTATTTTTATTATTATTTTTAGGCAACAAAACGCCAGAATGCATACAGTCTCCTACATAGGAAAACTAAACGACTACAACAACGAAAAAAAATATACAAAACGCTCTTTATGGAGAAAAAGAGTAACATTAATTTTGAGTATTTTTGGGCTAATGTACAAAAATGTCAAAATGGATGCAAACTGCGCAATAAGGAAAAACAACTACGAGAAACGTATATTTTGAGCTTCTAAAGTACCAGAACGCTAAAACGCATGAATTGCTATCTATATGGAGAAACAGAACATTACCAAAAATTTTTTTTTTTTGAGTGTATTTCACATTGTTAAGTGCCATAAGACCAAAATTCATGCAAAGCACCCTATATGAGGAAACTGATAAAACTTTACGGAAAACGAGTATTTAAAGTGTTTTTGAGCTTCTCAAGTATCAAAACGCTAAAACGCATAAATAGCACTCTATATCAAGAAAGAGAAAAACATTACAAAAAACGTGTATTTTGAGTGTTTCACATTGTTAGGTGCAATATCGCGAAAATGCATACAATTTACCCTGTATGGAAAAACGAAAAAATGATTAAGAGAATCGTGTATAATGTGTTTTTTCTTTTTTTTAGTTTCTTAGGTACAAAAACGCTAATAAGCGTTTTGTTTCTGCATATAGAGTAGTACTAACTCTATATGCAGAAACAAAACGATATTACCAAAAAAAACGTGTATTTTGTGTGTACTTCACATTATAAGGTGCCGTAACGACAAAACGTAGGCAAAATACCCTATATAAGGGAAGAGAAACATGTCTTTTGAGTTTTAATTAGCGTGTTAGGCACCAAAACTCTAAAAATCATAGAAAGCACTCTATACGATAGAAGAAAACATTACGAAAAACGTGTCTTTAAGTGATTTTTTTTAAGCTATTTAATACCAAAACACCCTTTATGGAGAAATATAATAACATTGCCTTAAACAAGTATTGTGAATTTTTTTGAACTTTTACGTAGAAAAACGCAAAAATGCATGGAAAGTACCCTATATTGAAAAACAAAAGAATATTACGAAAAACGTATATTATCAGTGTTTTTGATCTTAGGTACCTAAAATGTAAAGTTCATGAATAGCACTCTATATGGAGAAACAACTTTACCAAAAACGTGTTACATGAAAAGCGTCTTTTTATTTTTATTTTTTTACGTGTTTGACACTAAAACATGAAAAACCATGGAAATCATCCTATATGGGAAAAGAAAACTACCAAAAACTTTTTTTTGATTGTTTTGATCTTGTAACGTACCAAAATACCAAAACGCTTGGAAATCACACTTTATGAAGAAACAGAATAGCATTGCCAAAAAAAAAAAAAAAAAAATCAGTGTCTTTGAGCTTCTCACATAGAGAAACGCCATAATACAGCAAAATACCCTATATGAGGACACAAAAAAACATGCAAAAGTATTTTGCATGTTTTTTGAGAGTCCAAAAAACACCAAAATGCATTAAAAGTATATCTGTAAACAAATGGACATTACGAGAAACGTACAATAGGAGTGTTTTTGAGCTTCTTTAGTATAAAAACGCTAAAACTCATGAACAGCATTCTATACAGAACAACATTACGAAAAACGTGTATTATTAATGTATTTTACAATGTTAGGTACTAAAACTTGACAATGCCTGCAAAGCCTCCTATATGAGTAAACGAAACGAAATTACCAAATACGTGTCTTTTCATTTTATTTTATTTATTTATTTATTTTTTTTTTTTTTGCCTCTTACGCACTAAAACTCTAAAAGCATGGAAATCAATCTTTATGAGAAAAAAAAATAATAATACGAAAAAATCGTCATTTGAGTGTTTTTAACATCTTACGTACTAAAACGCTAAAAATGTATGGAAAACACCATTTATAGTGAAATAACATTGTGAAAAACAAGGATTTTCAGTGTTTTGAGCTTGTTACGTAGAAAAACACGACAGTGGTTACAAAATATAAAGGGAAACGGAAAGACATTACGAGAAACTTCTATTATGAGTGTTTTTTTTTTTTTTGTACTTAGGAACCAAAACGCGAAAACGCATTAATATCACTTTATGTAGAGAAACAGAACAATATCAACAAAAATGTGTATTTTGAGTTTTTTTTACTTGTTATATAATAAAACGCCAAAATGGCTGCAAAACTTTTGATACGAGGAAACAAAACGATCTTACAAGAAACATGTTTTAAATGTTTTTGAGTGTGTTGTGCACCAAAGCGCTAAAATGCATGGAAATCATCCTTTATGGGAAAACAGCAAAACATTACGAAAAACGTGTTAATCAAATGGTTTTCAATTTCTTACGTATCAAAATGTTAAAACGCATGGAAAATGTGCTTTATGTAAAAACAGAATAATATTACCAAAAACAAGAATTTTAGAGTTTTTGATCTTGTTACGTAGAAAAAATGCCAAAGTGCATTCGAAGTACCCGTAATGCGGAAAAGGAAAGACATTACGAGAATCTTGTATTATGAAGATTTTTTATCTTATTTTTCAAAACAGTAAATCACATGAATAGCACTCTACATGGAGAACCATAATAACATTACCAAAAACGTGTATTTTAAGAGTATTTCACAGTAAGGTACCAAAACGCCAAAATGCATGCAATGAGAACCTATATGGGAAAAGCAAAACGAAATTTCCAGAATCGTGTCTCTTCAGTATTTGTGAGCGTGCTAAAACCAAAACGCTAAGAAAGCACTTAAAACATCTAATATGGGAATATAAAACAACAATACCAAAAATGTGTCTTTTAATTATTTTCAGCTACATAACGTACGAAACTCTAAAACACAACTTATGATAAAAAGAATAACATTAACAAAAAGAAGTATTTTCGATTTTCTTCAGCTTGTTACGTAAAAAAAACGCCAAAATGCATGCAAAGTGTCCTCTATGAGGAGAGGAAAGGATGTTATGAGAGACTTGTAGTATAAGTATTTTTCAGCTTTTTAGATACCTAAACGCTAAAACTTATGAACAACATTTTATATGGAGAAACAACATTACAAAAAAAAAGTATATTTTGAGTGTATTTCACATTATTACCAAAGGCCCAAAAAACATGCAAACAACCTATATGGTGAAAAAAAGACATTCTTCAGAAAGAAATCTCTTCGGTGTTTATGAACGTGATTTGCAAAAAGCATGAAAAAAAAATTATATATATATATATATATATATATATATATATATATATATATATATATATATATATATATATATATATATATATATATATATATATATATATATATATATATATATATATATATATATATATATATATATATATATATATATATATATATATATATATATATATATATATATATATATATATATATATATATATATATATATATATATATATATATATATATATATATATATATATATATATATATATATATATATATATATATATATATATATATATATATATATATAAATATATATGAGAAAAGAAAACAATATTGCCAAAAAACGTTTCTTTTCAGTGATTACGTACTTAAACGCTAAAACCCATAAAAAAAAAAAAAAATATGAAGAAACCATATACCTTTATCAGAAACGTGTATTTTGTGTGTTTTTGAGATTGTTAAGTAGCAAAATGGCAAAATGTATGCAAAGTAATCTATATGGGGAAACGAAAAGACATTACGAGAATAGTGTATTATGAAACATTTTAAGCTTCTTAGGTACAAAATGCTAAAACGCATGAATAATATTGTATATCGAGAAAGAGAAAAACATTTCCATTATTATGTGCCAAAACACCAAAATGCACGTAGAGCTCACTATACAGGTAAACGAAACAACATTACCAGAAACGTGTCTTTTGTGTGTGTGGGTGTTTTTTTTTTTTATTTATTTTTTTAGCGTATTAGGCAACAAAACGTAAAAAATCATGGACATCAATCTATATGAGAACACAAAAAAAGCTTACAAAAAAAACGTGTTTTTCAGTGTATTTAAACTTATTATATACCAAAACGCTAAATGCGTGCAAACACACTTTATGGAGAAAGAAAATAATTTCACGAAAAACAAGTGTTTTTAATGTTTTTGTGCCTCTTACGTAGGAAAACGAAAAAAATTCAGGAAATCTAACCTATAAAGGGGGAAAAGAAAAAAAAATTTAGCTTCTTAGGTACCAAAACGCTAAAACGCACGAATAGCACTCTCTTTGAAAAAAAAAATAAATAAAATAAAATAAATAAATAATTAAATAAAATGACTAAAAACGTTTATTTTCAGTGAATTTCACATGGTTAGGTACCAAAACACCAAAATGAATGCAAAGCACTATATATGTCGAAAAGAAACGACATTTCCAGAAACATGTCTTTTAGTGTTTCTAAAACGCACAAAAAGCACACTATATGGGGAAACATAAAAATGTGTTTTTTTGAGTGTTTTTGAGCTACTTTCGTACTAAAACGCTAAAACATTTGCAAAACACACTTTATGGAGAGAGAGAATAACATTACTACCAAAAATAAGTATTATGGGTGTTTATCGGTTTCTTTTGTACAAAAGCGCAAAATATACATGGAAACTTCCTTTATATGGGGAAGAAAAAGACATTACGAGAATTATGTATGGGTTTCTTTTTTTTTTTTTTTGAGCTTCTTTGGTACAAAATCGCTAAAACACATGAACAGCTCTCTATATCAAAAAATATAACACCAAGAAAGGAAAGCAACATATATAATGGGAAAAAATACTTTTCCAGAAACGTTTCTTTTAAGTGATTATGAAAGTGTTAAGTACCAGAAACGCTAAAAAGCACCCAATATGGGAAAAGAAAACAATATTAATAAAAACGTGTCTTTTAAGTAATTTTTCAGCTACTTACGTAGCAAAGCGCTAAAACGCATGCAAAACACCATCTATGAAAAAAAAAAAACTCAATATAGGTACTAAAACTCGAAAACTCTATAATGGAGAATCAGAACAACATTATCAAAAACGTGTATTTTGGGTGTATTTTTCATTATTAGGTAACAAAACGTTATAGTGCATGAAAAGTACCCTATATGGGGTAAGTAAACGAGGTTTTAAAAAACTTCTCTTTTGAATGCTTATGAGCGTGTTAGGAACAAAATGCTAAAAATTATTAATAAACCCTGCATATTAAAACAAAACCTTTTCAATATTTTTTTTTTTTTTTGTGCTTTTGAGTTAATCTCATACAAAAACGGAAAAACACTTCCACAGTGTTTTTACACCTTAACAGTGATGTTAAGGTGGTTTGTAAGGATTTTGTTTATTTCGTACTTAATAATGCGAAATGCCGTCATATACACATTTTTTTTTTTTTTTTGTAATATTGATCTAGTTTTCAATATAGAGTGCTATTTATGCGATTTAGCAGTTTGGTATCTAAGAAGGTCATAAACACTCATAATACACATCTCTGGTAATGTCCATACATACATAATGTTCCATATAGGGTATTTTGTATGTATTTTGCCGTTTTTATACGAAAGAAGCTCATACACTAATAATACTTGTTTTTGATAATGTTGCCCAGCTTTTTTTTTTTTTTCCCTCAATGGTGTTTTGCATGCGTTTTAGCGTATGAAAGTTCAAAAACACTCAAAAGATGTGTTTTTCATAATGATGTGCTTAACAAGCTTTTTAGCGTTTTGGTGCCAATCATGCACAAAAATACTCAGAACGTAAGTTATTTGTAATATCGTTTCGTTTTTTCATATAACGGGCTTAACATATATTTTGGCATTTTATACCTAAAAATGTGAAAACACTCAAATTTCACGTATTTTTGTTAGTGTTCTGTTTCTCCTTATGGAGTGATATTAACGCGTTTTCGCGTTTTTGTACCAAAATACTTCAGGCATTTATAATACACTTTTCTCGTAATGTCTTTTCGTTTCCCCTTTGTATACATTTTTAAGTTTTTTTTTTACGTAACAAGCTAAAACACTAGAAAATAGTTGTCTTTGTTAATGTTATTGTTCTTTTTTCTTCCTAAAGTTTATTTTGAATGCTTTTTAGCGTGTTAGTATGTAATAAGTTAAAACAAAAAAAAAACACTTAAAATCACGTTTTTCTTAATGTTGTTTTGTATTAATATATAGGGAGATTTACATGCTTTTTAGTATTATCGTGCCCACCACGCTCAAAACATTGAAAAAACACGTTTCTGGTAATATCCATTTATTTCCCCATGTAAGGGGCTTTGTATGCATTTTTTTGCGTTTTGATGTTTATTAATGTGAAAACACAATATACAAGTTTTTTTTTGTAATGTTTTTCTTTCTCTCGATTTAGAGTGCCATTAATGCGTTCTAGCATTTTCTTACCTAAAAAGCTCAAAAACTCAAATAATACTATATAACACGATTTTTGTCTTACTGTTACTGTGCTTTTTTCATTCCTTTTTGCGGTTTGGTACGTACCTCAAAAACACTATAAATACATGTTTTTCGTAAGGTTGTTACGTTTCTCCATATAGAGTGTTATTCATGCGTTCTACCGAAAAAAAAACTGAAAACACTCATAATACATCTCTCTTGTAAAGTCCTTTCGTTTCTCCATGCAGGGTACTTTGCATGTATTTTGGGTGTTTTTGTACGTAACAAGCTCAAAATACCCAAAATACTAGTTTGGCTAAAATTATTCTGTTTCTCTATTGTCTTTTTTTTTTTTTTTTATCAATTTTACCATTTTGGTACGTAAGAAGCTAAAAATCACTGAAAAGACACGTTTTTTGTAATATTTTCTTTCTCCCTTATAGGTTTTTTTTTCCCATGCTTTTTAGCGTTTTGGTGCATAATATGAAAAACACTCAAAAGAAACATTTCTGGAAATGTTGTTTCCTTTTCCCATATACTCTGCATGTCTATGAAATATGTGATACCTGTAAATGTGAAATACACTCAAAGTACACTTCTTTGTTTTGTTGTTATGTATCTCAATAAAGAAGCTCTTGATGGGTTTTAGCGGTTTTGGTACCTAATAAGCTAAAAAAAATCTCGTAATTAAATTTCATTTCCCCATATAAGGTACTTTCCAAGCATTTTAGCGTTTTTTGTACGCAACAAGCTCAAAAACATTCAAAATACTTGTTTTTGGTAATGTTTTGCATCTCAATAAAGTGTGTTTTTTTAATGCGTTTTTTGGTACGTAAAAAGCTGAAAAACGCTCAAAAGACTCGCTTTTTTTTTATTTAGTTTTCTATATTCATATAGGGTGCTTTCTATGCTTTCTTTGTGTTTTGGTGCCTAACATGCACAAAAAGTGTTGAAATATACGTTTCAAAGAATGTCGTTTCGTTTCCCCATATAAGAGGCTTTCTATGCAATTTGAAAAAAAAAAAAAATATATATATATATATATATATATATATATATATATATATATATATATATATATATATATATATATATATATATATATATATATATATATATATATATATATATATATATATTCTTTTTTTTTTTGGTATTTTTTTTTTTTTAATATAGAGTGCTATTTATGAGTATTAGTGTTTTGGCATTTAAGAAACTCAGTCACTCATAAAACACATCTCTGGTAAAGTACTTTAGTTTCCCCATATAGGGTATTTGTCATGCATTTTTGCGTTTTTGTATGTAACAAGCTCAAAAGCACTTTTTTTATATAATGTTAATCTGTTTTTTTTTTTTTTTTACAAAGGGAGTATTGTATGCGTCTTAGCGTTTTGGTATGTAAAAGACATTTCTGGTAATGTTTTGTTTTCTCATAAAATGTGCTTTCCATTCTTTTTAGTGCTCATAAACACTAAAAAAACAGGCTTTTTGGAAATCTTTTTTCCTTATCCCATATAAGGTGCTTTGCATGCATTTTTGCGTTTTGGTACCAAACAATGTGGAAAAACACTCAAAATATAGGTTTGTGGTAATATTGGTCTTTTTTTTTTCCATGTAGAGAGTTATTCATTCGTTTTAGAGATTTAGTACCTATGAAGCTAAAAAAAAAAAAAAAACACCGGTAATACTTGTTCATCACGTCTTTTCGTTTTCTCATAAAGAGTATTTTCATGCATTCTGACGTTTTTTTTTTGTACGTAACAAGCTCAAAAACACAAAAGATACTTGTTTTTTTGGAATGAATTGCTGTTTCTTGGTAAATGACATTTCCCATACGTTTTACACTTTGGTACGTAAGTAGCTCAAAAAAAGGAAAAAAAAACGCTCAAGAGACGTTTTTATTTTTTATTTATTTGTTTTTTTAATATAGAATGCTTTTGATTTTTTTTTTTAGCGTTTCGGTAACTAGAGAGCTCATAAATGCTGAAAAAAACACGTCTTTTTAAATGTCTTTTCTTTCCCAATATAGGGTGCTTTCCATGCATTTTTGGCGTTATTTTATCTAATATACACTCAAAATCCATTTTTTATGTTATTTTCTTTCTTATATATTGTTATTTGTTTTCGAGTTTTGTTACCTAAGAAGCTCAAAAACACTCATTATACACGTTTCTCGTAATATCTTTTTCCTTCCCCATATAGGGTATTTTGCATACATTTTGGCGTTCTTATAAGTAACAAGCTGAAAAAAAACTTTCAAAATACTTGGTAATGTTATTTAGTTTTTCGATTGATGTTGTTTCGCATGCCTTTCAGCTTTTTGATACGTAAGTAGGATAAAAGACTGAAAAGAAGCATTTTTTGTAATGTTGCTTTGATTACCTATATTGGGTGCTTTCCATTCTTTTTTAGAGTTTATGTGCACATAATGCTCAGAAACACTCAAAAAAAAAAAAAAAAAAAAAAATGAAATCTCGTTTCCTTTCCCCATATTGTGTGCTTTTCATGCATTTTAGCGTTTTTCGAACCTAGCAATGGGAAAGACAATTAAAATACATTTTCTTAGTAATGTTATGTATCTCCATTTAGAGAGTAATTCATCCGTTTTGCTTTGCTACCTAAAAAGATGAAAAAAACACTCATAATACACGATTTTCGTAATGTCTTTTCTTTTACTCATATTGGAATTTTACATGCATTTTTGCGTTTTTCTATGTAACAACCTCAAAAACAAATACTTGATTTCGTAACGTTATTCTGATTATGAAGGGTGTTTTCCTTACGTTTTTGCGTTTTGTACGTAAGTAGATCAAAAGCATTGAAAAGTGACGTTTTTCTTAATGTTTTTTGTTTTGTTTTTGTATATAGGGAGACTTCCATGTTTTTTAACGTTTCGCTGCCTAATACGTTCATGAACACTCAAAAGACAAGTTAAAGAAAAAAAATTATTTATTTATTATTTATTTTTTTTAATTCTCATTTCCTTTCCCCATATAGGATGCTTTACATGCATTTTGGCTTTTTGTTACGTAACAATGTGTAAAACATTATGAATTCTTGTCTTTTGCAATGTTTTTTTTGTTCCTCCTTATAAAGTGCTATATATGTGTTTTCGCGTTTTGGTACCTAAGAAGCTCAAAATCTCCCGTAATACACATAAGAACATACATAAGAACATAAGAAATAAGGGAAGCTGCAAAAAGCGACCAGGCTTACACGTGGCAGTCCCTGTATGAAACACTCCTACCTATTTCCATCTGTTATCCCCATCCATAAACTTGTCTAATCTTCTCTTAAAGCTCTCTAGTGTCCTGGCACTAACTACATGATTACTGAGTCCGTTCCACTCATCTACCACTCTATTTGAGAACCAATTTTTTCCTATCTCCTTCCTAAACCTAAATTTTTCAAGCTTGAACCCGTTATTTCTTGTTCTACCTTGGTTGCTGATCCTAAGAATTTTGCTTACATCTCCCTTGTTATAACCCTTATACCACTTAAAGACTTCTATCAGGTCCCCTCTTAACCTACGTCTCTCTAGAGAATGTAAATTTAACCGCTTCAACCTCGCTTCGTAAGGAATACTCCTCATCCCCTGAATCCTTTTAGTCATTCTCCTCTGTACTGAATCTAATAGACCTATATCTTTCCTGTAATGTGGGGACCAGAACTGCACAGCGTAGTCTAGATGAGGTCTGACCAGCGCCAAGTATAACTTTAATATTACTTCCGGCCTTCTACTTTTAACACTCCTAAAAATGAATCCTAGTACCCTATTTGCCTTGTTTCTGGCTTCTATGCATTGTTTCCCTAGACGGAGTTCAGAGCTAACTATAACTCCTAAATCTTTCTCGTACCCTGTACCTACCAGAGTTTGGGTGTTTAATGTGTACCTATTGTGTGGGTTTCCTCTACCTACGCTAAGCACTTTGCATTTATTGATATTAAATTGCATTTGCCATCTATCCGTCCATTCATTCATTCTATCTAAGTCTGTCTGCAAGGCGATGGCATCCGCTTCTGACCTAATTAATCTACCTATCTTTGTGTCATCCGCAAATTTACTAACATCGCTACTAATTCCACTATCCAAGTCATTGATATATATTAGAAATAATAATGGCCCTAATACTGATCCCTGTGGCACCCCACTAATGACATGACCCCACTCGGATTTCGAGCCGATTATTAGCACTCTCTGTCGCCTGTTACCAAGCCATGACCCTATCCAACCTAACACCTTCCCATCTATCCCGTGCGCCCTAACCTTTCTCAGGAGCCTTTGATGGGGCACCTTGTCGAAGGCTTTACTAAAGTCCAGATATAAGATATAACTATCACCATTATCTACTGCCTCGTACACCTTACTGTAAAAACTTAACAAGTTTGTCAGGCAAGACTTCCCCTTCGTGAAGCCATGCTGTGACTGATTTATCAAGTTATGTTTGTCTAAATGTTCCCTAATGTTCCTGGCTATTATTGACTCTAACATTTTACCTACAACTGAAGCTGACAGGTCTATAATTAGACGCTAAAGTTTTATCCCCTTTCTTAAAGATGGGTACTACATTAGCCTGCCTCCACATTACTGGTACCTCACCCGACTCCAGTGATTTCCTAAAGACAGAAACTAACGGCTCACTAATAATCTTTTTATATTCCTTCAGTACTCTGGGATATATTTCATCAGGTCCTGGTGACTTGAACTTTTTTAGCCTATCTATCTCCTGCTCCACTATCTCCCTAGTTATGGAAATATCCATCAGCTTCTCATACTCATCTGCTCTAAACACCTGCTCACTATCTGGCATATCCTGCATGTTTTCCTGAGTGAAGACAGTTAAAAAATAATCATTCAGAAGTTTACTAATCTCCTCCCCAGAACTAACCAGCTCCCCATCTGCTGCCTTTAATGGACCTACAGTATCCTTATTTTTCGTCCTGTATACCTGATAAAATCCCTTGGGGTCCGTCTTCGCCTGGCTGGCTACCTTTAATTCATAATTGTCCTTAGCTTTCCTCGTTAACTTCCTGACTGTTCTAACTAATTCATTATACTGTGTCCTTAAAACTTCCTCACCTGCCCTTAATCTCTTATATATACTTCTCTTACGCCCTATATAATGCTTTAACCTAGCAGTCATCCATTTAGGGTCATTTTTTTGTGATCTTATTGTTTTATACGGGATATTTGCTAATTGACCTGTACGAACCTTATCTACGAAATATTTATACAATTCATCTACATTTACTTCACCTAAACCCCTCATCTCGTTCCCTACCATCCTCTCCCCTCCCTCATCAACTCGCCTCGACCTTACCTCTCTCATTTCAGCATGACCTGACATTCCAACATACTCACACCTATCTCCCCCCTTCCACTTTCCTCCTCCCTTCTGGAGCCTCACCTCACCTCCCTCATCCTGCCTTATCTCTCTGAACTCCGTCCCTGACCTGACCTCACCCTGCATCCTTTGCCAGTCCACTCCTTGGAGGTACCTTTTTAATTCTTCAAAATCTGCTCTCCTAAAGTCAGGTATTTTACTAGTGTTTTTATTTCTAACAGTTTCTTCCCATTCTAGATTGTACCTAATTTCCCTATGGTCACTGTTACCTAGCTGTCCTCCAACCTCTACCTGCGTGACTGCTTCCTCCCTGTTAGTAAGAATTAAATCTAGAATATTATTCCCCCTTGTGGGTTCTACGACTACCTGTTTAAAAAAATTATCCTGAATTACCTTAAGGAATTCCTCTGCTTCCTTGTTACCCACAATCAGACTCCAGTCGATATTCCTAAAATTAAAATCTCCTACCACACATACCTGACTGTACCTGCCTGCTCTATTTAATTCCTGCCACAGTGAGGTGTTAATTTCCTCTGTACTGGTCGGTGGTCTGTAAACTACCCCTAGTACTACTGACTGCGATCCTTCCTTAATATCTACCCATATCGACTCTGCTTTGTTATCTGTTTTAATTCTATTGTTCATATAGCACTGTAATGTGTCCCTAACGTATAACGCGACACCTCCTCCTCTCCTGTTTTCTCTATCTTTATAGAACATTGTATACCCATCTATCTTAACCTCTGGATTAAATACTTTTCCTGACATATCTAACCAAGTCTCAGTTAAAGCAATGATATCAAATTTCTCTACACTCGCTATTCCTCTAAGCAAGTCTATTTTATTCAGAATACTTCTACAATTTGTGTAGTAAACACTTAAGCTATTTCTCACCATCCCTAAGCTAGCTTCCTTTCTAGATTTAACTAATTTGCCCCTTGCCTTCTCCTCACTACCCCTTCTTCCCTCCTGACTAACGAAAAAAGTGCTGGAGTGCAGTTACCTCCCGCTCGAGTGTTTCGGCCAAAACACGAACACCCTGGCGTGACAAATGCATTCCATCCCTGGCGTACAAGGTGTCCCTGCCATAGAAAAGGTCCCAGTTGTCGATGAACGTCCATCCATTACTCCTACAATGAGTAACGTCCTTCTTCATGTCCTTCCTATTCCGCATATATTATAATTTTTATCCATTCTGGCGTTTGTATACGTAACAAGCTAAAAAATGGTTTTTTTTTTTTTGGTTGTTATTCTGTTTCTACATAAAGGGTATTTCGAATCATTTTAGTGTGTTGGTACGTAAGAAAATCAAAACACTCAAAAGACATGTTCTACTTCATGTTTTTTTTTTTTCTGTATTCCAATATTGGATGATTTCCATGCTTTTTAGGGTTTTGGTTCATAGGATGCTCATAAACACTCAAATGACACGTTCCCTGGAATCTCGTTTCATTTTTACATATTGTTTGCTTTGCATGCATTTTGACATTTTGGTACCTAACAATGTGAAATACATTTTAAAATCCACATTTCTCGTAATGTTTTTTCTTTTCCCCCATATAGAGTACTTTGCATGCATTTTGGCGTTTTTGTAGGTAATGAGCTCAAAAACACTCAAAATATTTTTTTTTGGGGCTAATGTTATTCTTTATCTCCATAATGTATGTTTTGCATACGTTTAAATGTTTTAGTACGTAATAAGTTCAAAACACTTAAAAGATACATTTTTCGTAATGTTGTTTTGCATTCCCAATCAGAGTGAATTCCATGCTTTCTATCGTTTTGGTGCCTAACACTCTCAAAAATAGGCATAAGAAAAGTTTTCGGTAATGTCGTTTCGTTTTCCCCATATAGGAGGCATTAAGAGGATTCTCGCGTTTTGGTACCTAATAATATATATATATATATATATATATATATATATATATATATATATATATATATATATATATATATATATATATATATATATATATATATATATATATATATATGTATAAAACACTCAAAATACACGTTTTTAGTTAGGTTGTTCTGTCTCTTCATATAAAATTTTATTTATATGTTTTAGTGTTTTGATAATCACGAAGCTCAAAAAGATTCGTTATAAACGTTTCTCATAAAGCAGTTTCTTGATATAGGATATTTTCAATACATTTTGTGTTTTTTCAATGTAGGAAGCTGAAAAACACTGAAAATACTTGATTTCGGTACTGTTATTTTCGTTGTCAATAAAGTGAGTTTTTCCATGTGATTTAGTGTTTTGGTATGTAAGTACCTCAAAACACTCAAAAGACTCGCTTTTTGTAATTTTGTTCCCTTTTCCCATATAAAATGCTTTCCATTCTTTTTAGCGTTTTAATGCCTCACACGCTCATAAATTCTGAAAAGACGCTTTATTTTAAATGTCATTTTCATTTCCCCATATATGGTTCTTTGCATGCATTTTGACATAATGGCACCTAAAAATGTGAAATACATTAAAAACACATGGTTTTGGTATTGTTGTTCTGTTTATTCATTTAGAGTTTTACTCCTGTGTTTAAGTGTTTTGATACCTAAAAACTCTCATAATACACGTTTCTTGTAATGTCTTTTCGTTTTCAGAAATAGGATAGTTTGCTTGCACTGTTGCGTTTTTGTATGCAACAAGCTCAAAAATACTCAAAATATTTGTTTTAGTAATGCTATTCTGTCTCCATATAGCGTGGTATTAAACGCGTTTTCGCATTTTTGTGCCTAAAGAAGCTCAAAAACATTTATAATACATGTTTCTAATAATGTCTTTTTGTTTCACCATATAGGGTACTTTGCATAATTTTTGACATTTTTCTACGTAACAGGCTGAAAATCTCAAAATATTTGTTAGATTAGATTAGGTTATGTTAGGTTATTGTAATTTAGTGTAGTTTTACATGAACTGTGTTTTCAATGCGTTTTAACGTTTTAGTACGTAAGATTTTCATAAACCCTTAAAAGACATGCTAAAAACGCTAAAAAAGCATGGAAGTCTCCCTATATACAAAAACAAAACATTACCAAAAACGCCTCTTTTCAATGCTTTTGAGCTAAAACGCAAGGAAAACACCTTTCATGAAGAATCAGAATAACGTTACGAAATCAAGTATTTGTTTTTGAGGTAGAATAACGTTTTTACGTAGAATAACGCAAAAATGCATGTAAAGTTCCTATATGAGGAAACGAAAAGGCATCACGAAAAAACGTGTATTATGAGTGTTTTTCATCTTCTTGGGTACCAAAGCGCTAAAAGGGATGAATAACTCTCTATATGGAGAAACATAATGACATTACTAGGAAAGTGTATTTTAATTGTCCTTCAGATTGCTGGGCTCAAAAACGCTAAAATGCATGAAATCCACAATATATTGGGAAAGGAAACGAGATTTCCTTTTTTTTGAGTGCACCTAAACGCTAAAAAGAATGGAAAGCACCCAATATAGATAAACAAAACAGCATTAACAAAAATGCTTCTTTTCAGTCATTTTAACTTACGTATCAAAAAGCTGAAAGGCATGCAAAACAACATTAATGAAAAAAACTAAATAACATTACCGAAACAAGTATTTTGAATGTTTTAAAGCTTGTTACGTATAAGAATGCCAAAATGCATGCAAAGTACCCTATATGGGGAAAGAAAACGACATTACGAGAAACGTGTATAATGAGTGTTTTTTGAGCTTAGGTAACAAAACTCGAAAACAAATAATACTCTATATGGAGAAAGGAAATAACATAAAAAAAATGATTTTGAGTGTATTTCACACAGTTAGATACAATAACGCCAAAATGCATGGAAAGTATCCTATATTGGGAAAGAAAAGACATTAAAAAAACGTGTTTCCTTAGCATTTATGAGCTCTTTAGTCACCAAAACGTTAGCTAAAAAAAAAAAAAACATCAAAAGCACTCTAAATACGAAAAAAGACTTATCGAAAACATCTTTTGAGCTTTTTTTGAGCTACTTATGTACCAAAACTGTAAAACGCATGCAAAATACCATTTATGAAGAAACAAAAACTTTTCCAAAAACAAGTATCTTTATTGTTTTTGAGCTTGTTACGTACAAAAAAAAAAAAAATCAAAATGCATGAAAAATACTCTTTATGGGTTAATGAAAAGCTATTATGAGGAACAAGTATTACCAGTGTTTTTTTTTTAAGCTTAATAGGTACTAAATCTAGAAAACGAATGAATAGGTCTCTGAAAAACAGAATAACATTACCAAAAACCTGTATTTTGAGTGTTTTTCCACATTGTTTGGTACGAAAACGCAAAAATGCATGTAAAACACCCTATATGGGATATGTAAAAAAAATATTCTCAAAAAGGTTGTTTTTTGAGTGTTTATTAACGTTTGAAGCACGAAAATGCTAAAAAGAAATGAAAGCACATTATATGAGAAAACAAATCATTACCAAAAATGTGTTTTACTTACCAAAACGGTAAAACGGATGCAAAACCACTTTTTGTGGAAAAACAGATTAATATTATAAAAAAAAGTATTTCTAGTGCTTTTGAGCTTGTTACGTACAAAAAAAAGAAAAAAAAATGCATAAAAAAGTACCCTATATGAAGAAACAAAAGTACATTACCAGAGAGGTGTATTATGAGTGTCTTTGACACCAAAACATAAATAGCACTCTATATGGAAAAATAGAACATTACCAAAAACATGTATTTTGTGTTATTTTTTACATTATTTGGTACAAAAATGTCATAATGTATGCAAAACCTTGTACGAGTATAAGAGGTATTTAAACGATTTTATCAGAAACGTGTTTAGATTTTTTTTTTTTTTTAGCGCGTTAGGCACTAAAACGATAAAAAAATAGAATCCACCCTATTTTGAAATGCAAAACAACATTACGAAAAACGTTTGTTTTGAGTGTTTTTTTTAACTTCTTACATGCCAAAAACACTTAAACACATGTAAAAACACACTTTATGGAAAAACTGAATAACATTACCAAAAACAACTATTTTCTATTTTTTTTTCAGTTATGCAGAAAAACGTCAAAATACATGCAAATAACCCTATATGATGAAACGAAAATACATTACGAGAAAGGTGTATTATGAGTGATTTTGAGCTTTTTTGATACCAAACGGGAAAACGCAGAAATACCATTCTATATATACGAGTATAGAAACGAAAAAAAAAACATTACTAAAAACTTGTAATTTCAGTGTTTTTCACATTTTTAGGTACCATAACGCCAAATTGCATGGAAAGCTTCTTATATGGGGTAACGAAACCACATTCCATGAAACGTATATTTCAATACTTTTGAGCATGATAGGCACCAAAACTCAAAGAAAGCATGGAAAACACCCTATATGGAAATAGAAAAAAAATAAATAAATAAAATAAATAGATAAATAAAAAAGGCGGGTCTTTTGAGTTTTTTTTCAGCTTCTTACGTACCAAAAAACATTTCAAAAATACCCTTCCTTGAGAAACAAAACATTACCAAAAACAAGTATTCTGATTATTTTTGAGCTTGTTACGTACAAAAACGCCAAAATGTTTGCAATGTACCTTATGAGGGGAAATTGAATTTAATTACGAAAAACGTGTATTTTTTAGTTTATTAGGTACCAAAACCGCTAAAAGCCATTAAGAGCTCTCTTTATTGAGATACATAACGACACAACAAAAAACGTGTATTTTTTAGTGTATTTCACATTCATAGGTATTAGAGATTTCATATGTATGCAGAGTACCCTATATGGGAAAAGGAAACGAAATTCTAGAAATGTGTCTATTCAGAGTTTTTGACGTGTTAGGCACCAAGACAATTAAAAGCATGAAAAAAACCCTATACAGGAAAAGAAAATATTACAAAATCGTGTCTTTTCAGTAGTTTTAAATTCTTATGCACAAAAATAGTAAAATGGATGAAAAAACCTTAATGGAGAAGTAGAATAACATTAGCCAAACTAGTATTTTGAGTGTTTTTGAGCTTGTTACGTACCAAAACGCAAAAAAAGAATGAAAACACCGTTTATAGAGAAACTTAATAACAATAAGATAAAAATTGTGTTATACAGTATTATGAGAGTTTTTTAGCTTTTTTAGGTAACAAAATGCTACAATGCATTAATATCATTCTATATCGAGAGAAAGAAAAATATATAAAAAAAAAAAACATGTATATTGAGTGTTTTCACATTAATAAACACCAAAACGCAAAAAATGCATGCAAAGCTCCTTTCATTGGGGAACGAAATAACATTACCAAAATTGTGTTTTTTTTAATGTTTTCAGCGTGGTGGGCACGAAAACGCAAAAGAGCATGTAAATCACCCTATATATTAATACAAAACATCATTAAGAAAAACGTGAATATTAAGTGAATTTTAACTTATTACGTACTAACACGTAAAAAAAAAAAATTCAAAATAAACTTTAGGGAAAAAACAAATTCATTACCAAAGAACTATTTTCAAGTGTTTTAAACTTGTTTCGTAAAAAAAAAAACTTCAAAAAAACAAAGTACCCTATATGGGGGAAACAAAAAGACATCAGGAGAAATGTGTATTATGAGTGAGGTTCTTTTGTACAAATACGCGAAAACGCGTTATCACTCCAACATTACCAAATAACGTGAAATTTGAGCTTTTTCACATTATAAGGTACTAGAATGGCAAAATGCATATTAAGCCGTTATATTTGAAAAAGAAACGATATTACAAAATTTAATAATATACGTTTTGAGTATTTTTGTGCATGACTGGCACCAAAACGCTTAAAAGCTTGGAAAGCACGTAATATAGGGGGAAAAAAAAACATTACGAAAAACACGTCTTTTGAGTGTTTTTGAAGTTTCAAACGCTAAAACGCACGCAAAACTCTATTTAGGAAAAAAAAAAACAAGTAACTATCAAAAACAAGCATTATGTCTGAGTTTGTTTCGTACAAAACGGAAAAATACATACAAAATACCATATATGAAAAAACGTATGGACGTTACCAGAGATGTGTATTATGAGTGTTTTTGAGCTTCTTAGGACCAAACCGCTAAATCGCATAAATAGCACTTTATAGAAAACTAGATCAATATTACAAAAAAAACGTGTATATGACTATATTTGACATTGCTAACTACGAAAAAAAAAAAACGAAATGCTTACAAAGTACCTTAAAATTATCAAAAACAAGCATTTTAAGTATTTTTGGGCTTGTTACCAAGAAAAGGAAATGATGCATGTAAACTACCCTATATGGGGCAACGAAAAGACATCATAAGAAACGTATATTATGAGCATTTTTTTTTTTTTGGCTTCTTAGGTATCAAAACGATAAAACGAATGAATACGGAGAAACAAAACAACATAACCAAAGACCTGTATTTTGAGTGGTTTTTGACATTGTTAGGTACCAAAACGCCAAAATTCATGCAATGTCTCTTATATAGGGAAACAAAACGACATCACAGAAATGTGTCTTTTGAAACTAAACTACTTACATAATAAGTATCTCGAGTTTTTTTTTTTTTCTGGTTACACACAAAAATGCTAACAAGCATAGAAAACACGCTATATACGAATAGAAAACATTACCAAAATGGTATGTTTTTAGTGTTTTTCATATTCTTACATACGAAAATGGTAAAACGCATGTAAAGCCGCACTTTATGTAGAAACAGAAGAACATTACGAAAAACAGGTATTTTGAGTGTTTTTGAGCTTATTACACACAAAAACGTAAGAAAGCATGCAATGTACTCTTAATGGGGAAACGAAAAGCATTACGAGAAACACGGATTATGAGTGTTTTTAAGCCTCTTCGTTATCAAAATTCTAAAACGCATTAATAGCACCCTATACAATGAAAAAGAATAACATGAATAACATTCCGTATTGAGAAACAGAACAACTTTACTAAAAAACGTGCATTTTGAGTGATTTTCCACCATATTAAGCACCAAAACGCAGAAATTCATGCAAAGCCTACGATATGGGGAAACGAATGAAATTATCCGAAACGTGTTTTGTGAGTTTATATATATATGTATATATATATATATATATATATATATATATATATATATATATATATATATATATATATATATATATATATATATATATATATATATATATATATATATATATATATATATATATATATATATATATATATATATATATATATATATATATATATATATATATATATATATATATATATATATATATATATATATATATATATATATATATATATATATATATATATATATATATATATATATATATATATATATATATATATATATATATATATATATATATATATATATATATATATATATATATATATATATATATATATATATATATATATATATATATATATATATATATATATATATATATATATATATATATATATATATATATATATATATATATATATATATATATATATATATATATATATATATATATATATATATATATATATATATATATATATATATATATATATATATATATATATATATATATATATATATATATATATATATATATATATATATATATATATATATATATATATATATATATATATATATATATATATATATATATATATATATATATATATATATATATATATATATATATATATATATATATATATATATATATATATATATATATATATATATATATATATATATATATATATATATATATATATATATATATATATATATATATATATATATATATATATATATATATATATATATATATATATATATATATATATATATATATATATATATATATATATATATATATATATATATATATATATATATATATATATATATATATATATATATATATATATATATATATATATATATATATATATAGTATTGGGCACAAAAACGTTAAAAAAATTATAAATCACCTTATGTGAATATATATAAAAAAAATGTCTTTTCAGTGATTTTGAAATCATTACCTCTCAAAACGTTTAAAAACATGTAAAACACTCTTTATTGAGTAACAGAATAATAATATTACCAAAAACAAGTATTTGGAGAGTTTTTGAGCTTGTTACGTCCAAAAACGACAAAATACATGCAAAGTATCATATATGCGAAAAAGAAAAGACATTAAGAGAAACGTGTACTATGATTTTTTTTTTATCACCTTCATAGGTTCCGTAAATTTAAAATGCAAGAACAGCAATATATATTTAGATAAATTAACATTAACAAAAACGTTAATTTTTGGGAATATTTCACACACCAAAATGCATGCAGAGCATCTTATATGTAAAAAGGAAACGACATTTCCAGTAAAGGTGTATGAGTGTATTAGGTACCAAAACGCTAATAAGCATTCAAACCATCCTATATGCGAGAAGAAAACATTACCAAAAACGTCTCTTTTAAATGTTTAGAGGTATCTACCAAAACCCAAAAAACGTATGCAAAAACGCATTGTGGAAAAACATAATAACATAACCAAAAGCAACTGTTATAAGTGTGGTTGAGCTTGTTACGTAAAATGACGCCAAAATGTATGTAAAGTGTCCTATATCGTGAAACGAAAAGACAATACAGGAAACGTGTATTATGAGCGTTTTTAAGCTTCCTAGCTACCGAAATGAAAAAAAAAAAAGCGTTAATAACACTCCATAATGAGAAATAGAACATTACCAAAAGCGTGTAATTTGAGGCTTTTCCACCTTAGGTACTAAAATGCCAAAATTAATGAAAAGTCCCTTATATGGGGAAATTAAACAACATTCCAAGAAAAGTATCTCGAGTGTTTTTGTGCATGTTAGGTCCCATAAACTTTAAAAAGCATGGAAAGCACTTTATGTAGGAATAGAAAACAAAATTACCAAAAACGTTTCTTATGTACCACAACCCTTCATAGAGAAACATAATAATATTACCATAAATAAACATTTTTAATTTTTTAAAGCTTCTTTCGTTGAAAAAAGCCCCCCCCAAAAAAAAAAACATGGAAAAGTACTTTAAAAGTGGAAAACGAAAAGACTTAACGAGAAACGTACATTATGAGTGTTTTTGAGATTCTTCGGTACCAATACGTGAAAACGCATATATAGCACTCTATATGAAAATCAGAAAAAATATACCAAAAAAATGTATTTTAGTGTATTTCACATTTTAGGTAAAAAAAAAAAAAAAAAAAACATAAAAAATGCATGCAGAGCATCCCATATGTGGAAAAGAAATGACATTTCCATAATGGTGTCTTTTGAGTATTTATGAGTGTTTTAGGCAGAGAAACATACAGAAACGTCAAAATGGATGCAAAAAGGGGAAACGAAAAGACACTACGAGAAACGTGTATTATGAATGTTTTGATCTCCATAAGTACCAAAATGATAAAACACATGGAATAGCAATCTATATGGAAAAACTGAATAACATTACCAAAAACAGCTATTTTAAATGATTTTTTAGCTTGTTACGTACGAAACACCAAAGTACCCTGGATAGGGACATGAACAGACGTTACGAGACGCGTGTATTATGAGTTTATTTTAGCTTCTTAGGTTTTTAAAATGCTAAATTGCATGAATTACCAAAAACGTGTCTTTTGAGTGTATTTCATACTATAATGTGTCATAACGAAAAAAGTACATGGAAACCATCCAATATTTCCATAAACATGTCTTTTGGGTTTTTATCAGCATGTTAGGCACGAAAACGCTAAAAACAATACTAAAAAAAGAAATTATTACGAAAAAAATGTCTTTTGAGTGTTTTTAAGAAATTATTTACGTACCAAAAGACATAAATGCATGTAAAACACCCTTTCTGGAGAAAAATTAAAAAATATTACCAAAAACAAGAATTTTGAATTTTTTTTATGTTCTTACATAAAAAAAGCCTAAATGTATTGAAAGTAGCCTATATTGGAAAACGAAAAAGGACATTATGAAAAACGTGTATTATCAGTGTATTTGATCTTATTAGGTACAGAAACGATAAAACTCATGAATAGCTCTCTGTATGGAGAAACAAATTACCAAAAACGTGTATTTTGGGTCTATTTCACACTGTCAGGTAGCCAAAAAAATAAAAATAAATAAAGAAATGCCCGCAAAGCACCGTATTTAAGAAAACGAAACGAAATTACCAGAAACATATCTTTTGAATGTTTTCAACGTGTTTTGCATCACAACGCTAAAAAAAAAAAACATGGAAACCATCGTATATGGGAAAAGAAAAGTACCAAAACTTGTGTTTTTAGTTTTTTTTTTATTCTTACAAAAACACTAAAACGCTTGAAAAGCACCCTTTATGGAAAAAAAAACAGAATAACTTAAAAAAAAAAAAAAACATTTTGAGTGTTTGTGAGCTTCTTACGTAGAGAAATGCCAAAATGCCTGCAAAATTACCATATGTGAGGACACAAAAAGACATTTCCTGGAACATGTATTATGAATCTTTGAGGTTCTTAATTATTAAATCACTAAAATACATAAATAGGATTCTATATGGAGAAAGAGAACAATATTACCAAAAACGTGTAATTTCAGTGTATTTAACTTTGACAGATGTTAAGATCCCAAAATGCATGCAAAACACCAATTATGGAGAAATTAAATTCTTCCAGAAACGTCTCTTTTGATTGTTTACTAGCGTGTTAAGAACCAAAAAGCCAAAAACATTTTAAGTATCCTATATGGGAAAAGAACCATTATCAAAAACGTGTATTTTAAGTGTTTTCAGGTAATTCCGTACATAAACACTGAAAAAAAAAAAATGAAGACACCTTTCATGAAGAAACACAGTAACATTAGTAAAATCAAGTATTTTGAGCATGTTACGTCCAAAAACGTCAAAATGCATTGAAAGTACCTTATAGAGTACTATATAAATAAACGTATATTTGGATTGTTTTTGAGCTTGTTAGGTACAAAAACGCCAATTTATATCATACAAAAAAAAAAAATAATAAATAGAATAAATAAATAAATAAATAACAATACGAAAAAAAAAACGTGTCATATCGAGTGTTTTTGAACATCTTACCAAAACATTAAAACGTATGGAAAGTACCTTTTATGGAGAACCGTAATATTACAAAGAACAAGGATTTTGAGTGTTTTTGAGCTTGTTACGCAGAAAATGCCAAACCGCATAAAAAATGCTCTATGAGGAGAAACGGAAAGACATTACGAGAAACGTGCATTATGAGTGATTTTTTAGGTTCTTAGGTACCAAAACGCGAAAGCGCGTTAATATCACTCTTTCAGAAGAAACAGAACATTAACAAAAACGTGTATTTCACCTTGTTTTATAATACAACGCCAAAATGCCTGCAAAGCTTTTGATACGAGGAAATAAAACGACCTTACAAATAAACGTGTCTTTTAGTGTTTTGGGCGTGTTAGGAACCAGAGCGCTATAAACAATAGAAATCACCCTATATCGGAATACAAAACAGTATTACGAAAAACGTGTTTATTAAGTGTTTTATAGTTTTTTTCATCCCAAAATGCTAAAACGCATGCAATAATATACTCGTATGTTATGAAGAAAAAGAAAAATATTACCAAAATCAAGAATTTTTTTTAGTTTTTCAGCTTGCTACACAAAAAGAAAAATGCCAAAAAGCATGCAAATTATCCGTAATGCGGAAAAGAAAAGACATTACATGAATCATGTATTATGATTGTTTTTGTACTTTTTAGGTTCCAAAACGCTAAAACGCATGAATAACACTTTATATGGAGAAAGAGAATAATATTACCAAAAACGTGCATTTGCAGGTTTTTTTTTTTTTTTTTACAGTAAGGTACCAAAACGCCAAAATGCATGCTATGCACCATCTACGGGAAAAGAAAACGAAAAATTCCAGAAACGTGTCTCTTGAGTGTTTATGAACGTGGTAGGCACTAAAATGCTTAAAAGTATTGAAAGCACCTTATATGGAAATAGAAGAAAGCATTACTTAATTAAAACGTATCCTTTCAGTGTTTTCAGCTGCTTATGTCAAAACTCTAAAAAGCCTGAAAAAACACCCTTTAAGAATTAAAATAATATTACCGAAAAGAAGTATTTTCAGAGTTTTTTGGGTTTGCTAGATGGAAGAAAAAAAAAAAAAACGCCCATATGCATGCAAATTTCCTATATGAGAAAAGGAAAGGTCATTACGAGAGCCTATTATAAATGTTTATCAAACACTACAACGCATGGACAGCTAAGGAGAAACAGAACCACATAATAAAAAAACGTATATTATGAGGGTATTTAACATTAGTGGGTGCGAAAACGGCAAAAAAAAAAAAAAAACGTAAAATACCCTACTAGGTGGGGAAAAAAAAAGACATATCCAGAAACGAGTCTTGAGTGTTTATCCGCGTCTTAGGCAAACTATAAAGGAAAACGTTTTTGGTAATTCTAAACAGCATTACCAATAACGTTTCTTTTCCGTGATTTGAGCTACTTACGTACCAAAACGCTTAAACACATGAAAAAAAAGAATATATATATATATATATATATATATATATATATATATATATATATATATATATATATATATATATATATATATATATATATATATATATATATATATATATATATATATATATATATATTTTTTTTTTTTATGTAGGAAGGATACTGGCCAAGGGCAACAAAAATCTAATAAAAAAAAAAATGCCCACTGAAATGCCAGTCCCATAAAAGGGTCAAAGCAGTGGTCAAAAATTGGTGGATAAGTGTCTTGAAACCTCCCTCTTGAAAGAATTCAAGTCATAGGAAGGTGGAAATACAGAAGAAGGCAGGGAGTTCCAGAGTTTACCAGAGAAAGGGATGAATGATTGAGAATACTGGTTAACTCTTGCGTTAGAGAGGTGGACAGAATAGGGGTGAGAGAAAGAAGAAAGTCTTGTGCAGCGAGGCCGCGGAAGGAGGGGAGGCATGCAGTTAGCAAGATCAGAAGAGCAGTTGGCATGAAAATAGCGGTAGAAGACAGCTAGATATGCAACATTGCGGCGGTGAGAGAGGGGCTGAAGACAGTCAGTTAGAGGAGAGGAGTTGATGAGACGAAAAGCTTTTGATTCCACCCTGTCTAGAAGAGCAGTATGAGTGGAGCCCCCCCAGACATGTGAAGCATACTCCATACTTGGACGGATAAGGCCCTTGTACAGAGTTAGCAGCTGGGGGGGTGAGAAAAACTGGCGGAGACGTCTCAGAACACCTAACTTCATAGAAGCTGTTTTAGCTAGAGATGAGATGTGAAGTTTCCAGTTCAGATTATAAGTAAAGGACAGACCGAGGATGTTCAGTGTAGAAGAGGGGGACAGTTGAGTGTCATTGAAGAAGAGGGGATAGTTGTCTGGAAGATTGTGTCGAGTTGATAGATAGAGGAATTGAGTTTTTGGGGCATTGAACAATACCAAGTTTGCTCTGCCCCAATCAGAAATTTTAGAAAGATCAGAAGTCAGGCGTTCTGTGGCTTCCCTGCGTGATATGTTTACCTCCTGAAGGGTTGGACGTCTATGAAAAGACGTGGAAAAGTGCAGGGTGGTATCATCAGCATAGGAGTGGATAGGACAAGAAGTTTGGTTTAGAAGATCATTAATGAATAATAAGAAGAGAGTGGGTGACAGGACAGAACCCTGAGGAACACCACTGTTAATAGATTTAGGAGAAGAACAGTGACCGTCTACCACAGCAGCAATAGAACGGTCAGAAAGGAAACTTGAGATGAAGTTACAGAGAGAAGGATAGAAACCGTAGGAGGGTAGTTTTGAAATCAAAGCTTTGTGCCAGACTCTATCAAAGGCTTTTGATATGTCCAAGGCAACAGCAAAAGTTTCACCAAATTCTCTAAAAGAGGATGACCAAGACTCAGTAAGGAAAGCCAGAAGATCACCAGTAGAGCGGCCTTGACGGAACCCATACTGGCGATCTGATAGAAGGTTGTGAAGTGATAGATGTTTAAGAATCTTCCTGTTGAGGATAGATTAAAAAACTTTAGATAAGCAGGAAATTAAAGCAATAGGACGGTAGTTTGAGGGATTAGAGCGGTCACCCTTTTTAGGAACAGGTTGAATGTAGGCAAACTTCCAGCAAGAAGGAAAGGTAGATGTTGACAGACAGAGCTGAAAGAGTTTGACTAGGCAAGGTGCAAGCACGGAGGCACAGTTTCGGAGAACAATAGGAGGGACCCCATCAGGTCCATAAGCCTTCCGAGGGTTTAGACCAGCGAGGGCATGGAAAACATCATTACGAAGAGTTTTAATACGTGGCATGAAGTAGTCAGAGGGTGGAGGAGAGGGAGGAACAAGCCCAGAATCGTCCAAGGTAGCGTTTTTAGCAAAGGTTTGAGCAAAGAGTTCAGCTTTAGAAATAGATGTGATAGCAGTGGTGCCATCTGGTTGAAGTAGAGGAGGGAAAGAAGAAGAAGCAAAGTTATTGGAGATATTTTTGGCTAGATGCCAGAAATCACGAGGGGAGTTAGATCTTGAAAGGTTTTGACATTTTCTGTTAATGAAGGAGTTTTTGGCTAGTTGGAGAACAGACTTGGCATGGTTCCGGGCAGAAATATAAAGTGCATGAGATTCTGGTGATGGAAGGCTTAAGTACCTTTTGTGGGCCACCTCTCTATCATGTATAGCACGAGAACAAGCTGTGTTAAACCAAGGTTTAGAAGGTTTAGGACGAGAAAAAGAGTGAGGAATGTACGCCTCCATGCCAGACACTATCACCTCTGTTATGCGCTCAGAACACAAAGACGGGTCTCTGACACGGAAGCAGTAGTCATTCCAAGGAAAATCAGCAAAATACCTCCTCAGGTCCCCCCAACTAGCAGAGGCAAAATGCCAGAGGCACCTTCGCTTAAGGGGATCCTGAGGAGGGATTGGAGTGATAGGACAAGATAAAGATATGAGATTGTGATCGGAGGAGCCCAACGGAGAAGAAAGGGTGACAGCATAAGCAGAAGGATTAGAGGTCAGGAAAAGGTCAAGAATGTTGGGCGTATCTCCAAGACGGTCAGGAATACGAGTAGGGTGTTGCACCAATTGCTCTAGGTCATGGAGGATAGCAAAGTTGTAGGCTAGTTCACCAGGATGGTCAGTGAAGGGAGAGGAAAGCCAAAGCTGGTGGTGAACATTGAAGTCTCCAAGAATGGAGATCTCTGCAAAAGGGATGAGGGTCAGAATGTGCTCGACTTTGGAAGTTAAGTAGTCAAAGAATTTCTTATAGTCAGAGGAGTTAGGAGAGAGGTATACAGCACAGATAAATTTAGTATGAGAATGACTCTGTAGTCGTAGCCAGATGGTGGAAAACTCAGAAGATTCAAGAGCGTGGGCACGAGAGCAGGTTAAGTCATTGCGCACATAAACGCTCCAGCTTTGGATCGAAAATGAGGATAGAGAAAGTAGGAGGGAACAGAAAAGGGGCTACTGTCAGTTGCCTCAGACACCTGAGTTTCAGTGAGGAAAAGAAGATGAGGTATATATATATATATATATATATATATATATATATATATATATATATATATATATATATATATATATATATATATATATATATATATATATATATATATATATATATATAAATATAATGTATTTTGGCATATATAATGTATTTTGTGCATATATATCTCTAATGTATTTTGGCATATATATATATATATATATATATATATATATATATATATATATATATATATATATATATATATATATATATATATATATATATATATATATATATATATATATATATATATATATATATATACGAGTATATATATATATATATATATATATATATATATATATATATATATATATATATATATATATACACATATACATATATATATATATATATATATATATATATATATATATATATATATATATATATATATAGAGAGAGAGAGAGAGAGAGAGAGAGAGAGAGAGAGAGAGAGAGAGAGAGAGAGAGAGAGAGAGAGAGAGAGAGAGAGAGAGAGAGAGAGAGAGAGAGAGAGAGAGAGAGAGAGAGAGAGAGAGAGAGAGAGAAACAGTATACCTTTGGCAAAAACGTGTATTTTAAGAGTTTTTAGCTTATTACACAGAAAAAAAAAAAAGACCATGGAAGGTACCTATATGAGTAAACTAAAAGACATTACGAGAATAGTGTATTATGGGAGTTTGGAGCTTCTTAGGTACTAAATGCTAAAACGCATGAATAACATATCTATATCAAGAAAAAAAAAAAAACATTACCCAAAACGTGTATTTTGATTGTTTTTCATATTATCAGGTACCAAAGCACCAAAATCCATGCAAAGCTCCCTGTATTAGGAAACGAAACGACATTACCAGAAACATGTCTTCTAAGTGTTTGTGAGCTAATTAGGCACGAAAACGCCAAAAAGTATGAAAATCATCCTATATTGGTCTTTTCATTCTAATTGAACTTATAATAAACTGTAACGGTGTCACATAATTAATAATAATATGTATTGTATTTATAATGCCTTGCCTGATTAGCAATATAGGTGTATGTATACATATATGCATAAGTGTAGATAGTGGGTGTTGGCGCATAAGGATGGGGCAGATATGATCACGCCACCCTACGTCACACACACACCATGGAACTTTCCATACTCCTTTTATTGCCATCGATAAGTAATCGGTAGCACCTACATTATAGTATCTAAGTATTCTCCATATTTAATCTCTCTCTAATGTATTTTGGCATGTATTACTCTTAGCTATAAGTAGCTTTTTCTTTGCCTTATTTATGTAATTAGAGAGTAATAATTATGAATATATTCATGTACTGTGAGTGCGGTCAACCCGCCCCTATTTCTACTGTCAGCACTTTTTGAAGGCGCTAAGCGTCCCTTGTGCCGGCTCCGTCAGTCTCTTGCCAGGGTGTAACGCTGTACCACGCAGAGGACATCCGTTGTCCCGTACGCGCCACACCCTTCTCCAGAACTCTGTACATATATCTAAATATACCTATTTTTATACGTTCACCTTTGACATTCACCTGAAAACCACAGAAACTCACCAAGAGTGACTTTACCTATTATATAAAGGTAAGAAACTAATGAACAGTGTCCAGTGGTAATTGATAATTCAAAACCACACCGGAACAAAACCAGAACACTAAAACGCATGCGAACACTCTTTAGGGAAAAAGATAATAGCATTACGAAAACTAGTGCTTTTAATGTTTTTTTTTTTTTACTTGTTACGTACAAAAAACGGAAAATGCAGGCAATGTACCTTATATTGGGAAATGAAAGGACATTACCAGAGACGTGCATTATGAATGTTTTTTTTTAAAGCTTCTCCAGTACCAAACCACTAAAACGCATGAATAACACTCTATATGAGGACACCGAATAACATTACTAAAAACGTTTATTTTCAGCGTATTTCACATGTTTAGGTACAAAAACGCCAAAATGCTTGCAAAGAAATTTATGTGCAAAGAGAAACGACATTTCCAGAAATGTGTCTTTTGAGTGCTTATAAACATGTTAGGCACCAGAACGCTCTAAAGCATTGAAAACACTCTATGTGAAAAAAAAAACTACAAAAAAACGTTTTTTTAATGTTTTTCAGCTACTTCCGTACTAAAACGCTAACATGCTTCATAACGCTAAAATATATAGAAATCACCCTATAATAGAATAAAAAAAATAACATTATGACCAAAAAGGAGTCTTTTATGTGATCTTGAACTAACGTACAAAAACGATAAAATGCATACTAAACAATTATTATGGAGAAAGAAATTAACATTACGAAAAATGTGCATTATGAATGTTATTGAGCTTGTTAAGTACAGACATGGTAAAAATGCTTTCAAAGTTACCTTTATGGTGAAAAAAAAAAAAAACATTACCAGAAATGTCTACTTTTATGAATGTTATTGTCCTTCTTAGGTAACAAAACGCTATAATGCTTGAATAGCACTCTATAATTAGAAAAAGAACATTATTGCCAGAAACGTGTGTTATGAGTGTTATTCACATTGTTAAGTACGAAAACGCATACATAAAATGCATACAAAATACCGTAAGTGAAGTGTCTAAAATACATTTCGAGAACCATGTATTATGATTGTTTTATTTATTTATTTATTTATCTATTATTTTTTTTTACATTCAAAAACATATCAAATCAAATGAAAACATATCAAAAACATTTTTATAACACTGTATATAGAGAAACACTACCAAAAACATGTATTTTCTATTTTTTTACACTGTTAGCTACCAAATGCATGCAAAACAACTAATACTGTGAAAAGAAACTACATTTCCAGAAACGCATACAAAACAATTATTATGGATTATTCATTTATGAGCGTGTTTGGCACCAAAATAATACATGGGAATACTGAACAACATTATGAAAAACGTGTCTTTTGAGTGGTTTGACCTTAGCAAAACGATGAAAAAAAAAATAAATAAATAGATAACGTTACAAAAAACAAGTGTTTTGAGTTTTGAGCTTGTTACGTATAAAAATGGCAAAATGAATGGAAAATGCCCTGTATGGTGTAACGAAAGGAAATTATTAGAAAAGCGTATCATGAGTGTTTTTCATCTTAGGTACCAAAATCCTGAAACGCATACAAAGCACTCTATATAGAGAAATATAATAACATTACCTAAAACGCCAAAATGAATGCAAAGCACACCCTATGATGAAAAGAAAACTAGATATCCAAAAATATGTCTTTTCAGTGTCTTTTAGAGCGTGTATTTTGAAACAAAACGACATTTCGAGAAACATGCCTCTTGAGTGTCTATGAGTGTATTAGGCACCAAAACCCTACAAAACATGAAAAGCACTCTATATGGGAAAAAAAAAAACTACCAAAAACGTTTATTATTATTTTTAGCTATTTACGTACCGAAACGCTAAAAAGCATAAAAAAAACACAATCAATTTACTCAAAAAACATGTATTTTGAGCCTGTTACGTTCAAAATTGTTAAATGTATAGGAAGTACACTATATGGGAAAATAAAAGAAGTGTATTTTGAGTGTTTTGAGCATGAATGGTACTCTGTATGAAGAAACAAAACAACATGTGTATTTTGAGATATTTTCACATTGTTAGGTACCAAGAAAAGCAAAATGCATGGAAAGCACCCTCTATGGTAAAACGACACGACTTTTCCAAAACCATGTCTTTTGAATGTTTATGGGCATGCTAGCCAACAAAACGCTGAAAAGCATTGAAAGTAACCTATATTGGAAAACTAAACAACATTACCAAAATCGTCTCTTTTCAATACTTTTAGGTTAGTTACGCTAAAATGCTCAAATGCATGCAAGACACACTTTAGGGAGACAGAAATATATTACCAAAACATAAATATTTTTATTTTTATTTTTGAGCTTGTTACGTGCAAAAACACCAAAATGTAGAAAAAAATACGTTATATGAGAAAACGAAAGGATATTACAAGAAAAGTGTATTTTGAATGTTCTTGAGCACTCTATATTACGAGAAAAGTGTATTTGGAATGTTCTTGAGCACTCTATATGGAGAAGTAGAATAATATTATCCAAAACGTGTATTTTGATTGTTTTTTTACATTTTAGGTAACAAAGCGCCATAATGTTTCCTATATGGAAAAACTAAATGACATTATAAGAAACGTATTTTTTTAGTATTTTATGCATGTTAGACTACAAATCGCTAAAAAGCATGGAAAGCACAGCAATTGGGAAAACAATAAAAAAAAAAAAAAACGTGTCTTTTGAGTGTTTTTTGAGCTACTTACGTACAACAACGGAGAATGACATGCAAAACGCTCTTTATGGAGAAAAAGAGTAACATTAATTTTGAGTGTTTTTGAGCTTATGTCAAAATGGATGCAAATTGCGCAATAAGGGAAAACAAAAAGAAACTACAAGAAACGTATATCATAAATGTTTTTGAGCTTCTTAAGTACCAGAACGCTAAAACGCATGAATTGCTCTCTATATGGAGAAACAATACATTACCAAAAATATGTTTTTTTTTTTATTGTAATTTTACATTTTTAGGTGCCATAAGACCAAACTTCATACAAAGCACCCTATATGAGGAAACCGAAAAAAAAAAAAAAATTTACGAAAAATGATTTTTTTTTTTTTTGAGCTTCTTAAGTATCAAAACGCAAAAACCCATAAATAGTACTCTATATCAAGAAAGAGAAAAACATTACGAAAAACGTGTATTTTGAGTGTTTCACATTGTTAGGGGATATATCGCGAAAATGCATGGAATTCACCCTATATGGGAAAACGAAAAATGATTAAGAGAATCGTGTATAATGAGTGTTTTTTTTTTAGTTTCTTAGGTAAAAAAAAAAAGAAAAACACACTAAAAGGCATGAACAGTACTCCTTATACAGAAACAAAACAATATTACCAAAAAACGTGTATTTTGAGTGTATTTCACATTATAAGGCGCCATAACGACAAAATGCAGGCAAAAATACCCTTTAGGAGGAAAAGAAACGTGTTTTGAGTTTTAATTAGCGTGTTAGGCATTAAAATTCTAAAAAGCATAGAAAGCACTCTATACGGTAAACGGAAAACGTGTCTTTTAAGTTATTTTTTTTAGTTATTTACCTACCAAACCGCCCTTTATGGACAAAAAACAATAACATTATCTTAAACAAGTATTCTGATTTTTTTTTTGAGCTTTTTACGTAGGAAACGCAAAAATGCATGGAAAGTACCCTATATTGGAAAACGAAAGAATATTACGCAAAACGTGTATTATCTTAGGTACCAAAATATAAAGCTCATAAGTAGCACTCTATATGGAGAAACAGAACATTACCAAAAACGTCTATTTTAAGTGTATGTTTCATTACTTGGTAGCAAAACACAATAATGCCTGCAAAGCTCCCTATTTGGGAAAACGAAACAAAATTATAGGTGTCTTTTGATATTTGCTTTTTACGTGTTTGACACTAAAACGCTAAAAACCATGGTAATCATCCTATATGGGAAACTTTTTTTTGAGTGTTTTGATCTTGTAACGTACCAAAATACTAAAACGCTAGGAAAGCACACTTTATGAAGAAACAGAATAACATTGCCCCCCGAAAAAAAAAAAAAGTATTTTGAGTGTTTTTGAGCTTCTCACATAGAGAAACGCCATAATGCACAGAAAATACCCTATATGAGGACATAAAAAGACATTTCGAAAACGTATATTTATGAGTCTTCTTGAGCTTCTTAGGTATCAAACCTCTAAAATGCATGAATAGGATTCTATAAAGTGAAAGAAAACAGCATTACCAAAACCGTATAATTTGAGTGTATTTTACATTATTGGGTATTAAAACTTGAAAATAACTGGAGAGCAAAAAAAAAAAAAAAATCAAAACAAGAAAAGAAAAAAAATAATTTTATGAAGAACATGCATTTCTCATGTTTTTTTTTTTTTTTTTGAGCGTCCAAAAACACCAAAATGCATTAAAAGTATATATGTAAACAAAAGGACATTACAATATGAGTGTTTTTGAGCTTCTTTGGTACAAAAAAGCTAAAACTCATGAATAACACTCTATACGGAGAAACAGGACAACATTGCAAAAAACATGTATTATTAATGTATTTTTCAATGTGAGGTACTAAAACTTGAAAATGCCTGCAAAGCCTCCTATATGAGGAAACGAAACGAAATTGCCAAATACGTGTCTTTTCATTTTTTTTTTTTTTTTGCCTCACGCACTAAAATGTTAAAAGCATGGAAATCAATCTTTATGAAAAAAAAAAAAAAAAAAAAAAAAAAAAAAATATATATATATATATATATATATATATATATATATATATATATATATATATATATATATATATATATATATATATATATATATTACGAAAAATTCGTAATTTGAGTGTTTTGAACTTCTTACGTACTAAAATGCTAAAACGTATGGAAAACACCATTTATAGAGAAATAACATTATGAAAAACAAGGATTTTCAGTGTTTTGAGCTTGTTACGTAGAAAAACGCGACAGTGCATACAAAGTATAAGGGGGAAACGGAAAGTCATTACGAGAAACTCGTATTATGAGTGTTTTTTTTTTTAGGTTCTTAGGTACCAAAACGCGAAAACGCTTTAATATCACTCTATGTGGAGAAACAGAACAACAATAACAAAAATGTGTATTTTGAGTTTTTTTTTTTTACCTTGTTATATACTAAAACGCCAAAATGGCTGCAAAACTTTTGATACGATGAAACAAAACGACCTTACAAGAAACATGTGTTTTAAATGTTTTTAAGTGTGTTGGGCACCAAAGCGCTAAAAAGCATGGAAATCACCCTTTATGGGAAAACAACAGAACATTACGAAAAAAACGCGTTAATCGAATGGTTTTGAACTTCTTACGTATCAAAATGTTAAAACGCATGGAAAATGTACGCTATGTAGAAACAGAATAATATTACCAAAAACAAGAATTTTAGAGTTTTTGATCTTGTTACGTAGAAAAAATGCCAAAATGCATTCAAAGTACCAGAAATGCGGAAAAGGAAAGACATTACGAGAATCTTGTATTATGAGGGTTTTTGAGCTTCTTATTTTCCAAAACATTAAATCACATGAATAGCACTCTACATGGAGAAACAGAATAACATTACCTAAAACGTGTATTTTAAGAGTATTTCACAGTAAGGTACAAAACGCCAAAATGCATGCAATGCACCCTATATGGGAAAAAGAAATGAAATTTCCAGATTCGTGTCTCTTGAATATTTGTGAACGTGCTAGGTACCAAAACTAGTAAAAAGCACTAAAAACATCTTATATGGGAATAGAAAACAGCAATACCAAAAATGTGTCTTTTAAGTATTTTCTGCTACATACGTACGAAACCCTAAAACGCCTGTAAAACACAACTTACGGATAAAAGGAATACCTAACAAAAAGGAGTATTTTCAAGGTTCTTCAGCTTGTTACGTAAAAACTCTTTGAGGGGAGGATAGGTATTGGTATTGTAACTGTTTTTCATCTTTTTTAAATACCTGAACCTAAAACGTATGAACAACACTCTATATGGAGAAACAGAACATTTAAAAAATATATATATTTTGAGTGTATTTCACATTATTAGGTACCAAAAGCCCAAAATACATGCAAAGATCCTATATGGTGAAAAAAAGACATTCTTCGGCAACGAATCATTTCATTGTTTATGAACGTGTTTTGCAAAAAGCATGAAAAAAAAGAATATATATATATATATATATATATATATATATATATATATATATATATATATATATATATATATATATATATATATATATATATATATATATATATATATATATATATATATATATATGGGAAAAGAAAACAATACTGCCAAAAACGTGACTTTTCAGTGATTTGGAGCTACTTACGTAATAAAACGCTAAAACCCAAGCAAAAAATAAAAAAAAAAGAAATTATGAAGACCATATACCTTTACCAGAAACGCGTATTTTGTGTGTTTTTGAGAAAATGGCAAAATGTATACAAAGTAACCTATACGGGGAAACGAAAAGACATTACGAGAATAGTGTATTATGAGACATGTTTAGCTTCTTAGGTACAAAATGCTAAAATGCATGAATAATAGAAAAACATTTCCATTATTATGTGCCAAAACACCAAAATGCATGTAGAGCTCACTATACGGGCAAAGAAAACAACGTTACCAGAAACGTGTCTTTTGTGTGTGTGTGTGTTTTTTTTTTTTTTTTTGCGTATTCGGCACCAAAACGCTAAAAATCATAGAAATCAATCTATATGGGAACACAAACAAGCTTACAAAAAAAAAAAACGTGTTTTCAGTGTTTTCAAACTTATTATATATCAAAACGCTAAAACGCATGCAAACACAGTTTATGAAGAAAGAGAATAACTTCACGGAAACAAGTGTTTTTATTGTTTTTGTGCCTCTTACGTAGGAAAACGCAAAATTCGGGAAATCTAACCTATATGGGGAAAAGAAAGGAGATTATCAGAGACGCGTATAATTAGAAATTTTTAGCTTCTTAGGTACCAAAACGGTAAAACGCATAGATAGCACTATCTGTGAAAAAAAAAAAAAAATACTAAAAACGTTTATTTTCAGTGTATTTCACATGGTTAGGTACCAAAACACCAAAATGAATGCAAAGTACCATATATGTCGAAAACAAACGACATTTCCAGAAACATGTCTTCTTAGTGTTTCTAAACGCATCAAAACGCACGAAAAGCACCCTATATGGGAAAACAAAAGTTTACAAAAAAGAAAAAAAAACTTTTTTCTGTGTTTTGAGCTACTTTCGCACTAAAATGCTAAAATATTTGCAAAACAGGAGAGAGAGAATACCATTACCAAAAATACGTATTTTGAGTGTTTTTCGGCTTCTTTTGTACAAAAGCACAAAATATACATGGAAAGTTCCTTTATATGGGGAAGAAAAAAAAAAAAACATTACGAGAATTGTGTAATGAGTTTTTTTTTTTTAGCTTCTTAGGTACCAAATCGCTTCTTAGGTACCAAACGTGAATTATGCATTTTGAGTGTTTTGAGCTTCTTAGGTACTAAAATGCTAAAAGGCATAAATAGAACTTTATATGTACAAAAAAATAAATAAATTAATAAAAAAAAAAATGAATAAAAGATAAATAAATAAAAAAGTGTATTCTTATTATTTTTTTCATAATGTTAGATACCAAAACACCAAAATGCATATAAAGCACTTCATATGGAGAAACAAAAAATGCATTACCAAAAAGGTGTCTTTTCATTTTTTTTTTTAGGTCATAAAACGCTGAAATGCACAGAAAGCACTCTATATTGGATACAAATAATATTACGAAAAATGTGTCTTTTTGAGTGTTTTGCGTTTTTGAGCTAAGGTACCAAAACGCTATAAAAGACTGCAAAACACAGTTCATGGAGAAACAAAATAACTACCAAAACGCTTATTTTCATAGTTTTTAACTAATTGCGTAAAAAAATACCAAAATGCATGGAAAGTAGCGTATTTCAGAAATAAAACGATATTACAAAAAAAAAAAGTGTAGTATAAGTGCTCATGAGCTGAATCGCATGATAGAGAAAAGAAAAACTTTTCCGAAAAAAGTGTTTCAGTGCTTTTTACATTGTTAAGTATGAATGCTGAATGCTTGCTGAATGCTTGCAATTCACCCAGTATGAGGAAAGGAAAGGACATTACTAGAAAAGTGTATTATGAGTGTTTTTGAGAATCTTAGGTACCAAATCTCTAAAACGAGTGAAAAGTATTTCATATGGGGAAAAAGAACATTTCTAAAAACGTTAGTTTTGAGTGATTTTCTTCACTTTGTTAGGATATAAAAGGCCGAAATAAATACAAATTTTTCTATATTGAGAAAGATATAATAATATGACTAGAAACGTGTCCTTTGAATGTTTTTGACTATGTTAATCACCAAAACGTTAAAAAGCATGGAAACCACCCTATATTGGAATACAAAACAACATTACCAAAAAAACGTGTCTTTGGAGTGCAAAACATTCTTATGGAGAAACAGAATAACATTACCAAAATAAGTGTATTTTCAGAATTTTTAGCTTCTTAGCAACAAAAATATCAAAATGCATGCAAAGCACTTGATATGATAAAACAAATCGATATTATCAGAGAAGTGTTTTTTTTTTTAGATTCTTAAGTATCAAAAACGCTTGAACATCATTGAATATAGAGAAAGAAAACGACATAACGAAAAACGTGTATTTTGAGTGTTTTCACATTGTTACAAAAACGCCAAAATGAATGCAAAATACTCTTTATGAGTAAACGAAATATCAATACCAAAAACCAATCTTTTGAGTGTTTTTGAGCGTGTTACGCAGAAAAAAAAACAGTAAAAAGCATGGAAAACATATGAGAAAACATATGAGAATGTAAATCAACATTAATAAGGACGTGTATTCTGTGTTTTAAGCTTATTCCAAAATAATACGGTCAAACGCATGCAAAACACGATTTTGTGAATAAACAAAATAACATTGCAATAATTGTGAATTTTTAGTTTTTGAATTCCTTAAGTAGAAAAACGGCAAAATGCATGCAAAATACCCTATATTGGCGAATGGAACGTTATTACCAGAAACGTATATAATAAGTGATTCTTATCTTTTTAGGTAGTCTAACCCTAAAACGCGTAAAAAATACACTATATGGAGGAAAAGAAAAATATTATAAAAAATGTGTTTTGAGAGTTTTTCACCTTGTTAGGTATACATACGCCAAAATGCATACAAATCAATGGATTTGAAGAAACAGAACAATGTTACCAAATCCGTGTATTGTATTTGTGTTTGACCTAGTTATGTACCAAACGACAAAATGCATAAAAAAAAAAACATTATGGGGAATCGAAAAGACATTATGAGAAATATGCATAATGACTGTTTCTGAGCCTATTATTTACCAAAACGCAAAACGCGTGAATAATACTCTATATAGAAAAAATAAAACATTACAAAAAAAAAAAAAAAAACGCTTATTTTGAATGTTTTCCACATTGTTATATTCTAAAACGCTAAAGTGCATAACACTCTCGGTGGTGAAATAAAACGACATTACAAGAAAAGTATCTTATAATTATTTTTCTGCACGTCAGACAACAGAATCCGAAAATCATTGAAAGCATGCTATACTGGAAAAGAAAATATTCCTTTTCATTTTTTTTGAAGTATTTTCCTACCAAAACGCGAAAATGGATGCAAATCCTCCTTTACCAAAAACAAGTATCTTGAGTGTTTATGAGCTTGTTACGTACCTAAATGCTAAAATGCATGCAAAGTACCATGCATCGGGAAACGAAAGAACATTTAGAAAAACGTGTATAAGGAGTGTTTTCGAGATTTTTAAGTACCAATATGCAAGAATGCGTTGAATAACACTCTATATGGAGAATTAGAACAACATTACCAAAAACGTGAATTTTGAGTGTTTTTTTACATTGTTAGATACCGAAACGCTAAATTGCATGCGAAGCACTCTATATAGTTAAACGAAACGATATTAACAGAAACGTGTATTTTAATTATTTCTTTTAGCGTTTTATTTATTTATTTTATTAATAAAAATGCTTGGAAAGTACCCTATTTTGGACTAAAATACATTATCAAAAAGGTGTCTTTTGTGTGTTTTTGAGCTTACGTACCAAAACGCTAAAACTTGTGCAAAACTCTCATTATGGAGAAAAAAAAAATAATAAGTGTTTTACAGCTTATTAGGTACAGAAACTGCAAAATGCTTGCAATATACGCTATACATAACGATATTACCACACACATGTATTATGAATGTTATTGACCTTAGCTAACAAACCGTTCAATATCAATTTATATGTAGAATCAGAAAAAAAAAAAACATTACCAAACACGTGTGTCATGAGTGTTATGTACGAAAACGCGAAAATTCATGCAAAGTATCATATATGGATTAACGAAAGGATATCACGAAAAAAAAATTTATTACGAGTGCTTTTGAACTTATTAGGTTTCAAAACGCAAAAAACACTTCAATACATATGTGGAGAAACAGAAAATAACCAAAAACTCGTATCTAAAATTTTTTTTTTTTTTTAATTGTTAGATACGAAACTGCCAAATGAATGCAAAGCACCCATATGGGGGAAAATAAACGACACCTCCAGAAACATGTTTCTGGGGTGATTAAGAGCATGTTATACACCAAACCGCTAAAATCCTTGGACACTATTTGGGAATACCAAAGAACATTACAAAAAACGTATCCTATGAGTGTTTTTAGATTCTTACGTAAAAAATGCTAATACGCATGCAAAACACCTTTTATGGAGAAAGAATAGCATTACCAAAAACAAGTATTTTGAGTATTTTTTTGCTTGTTACGTAGAAAAGCGACAAAATGCATGTGAAGAACACTATTTGAGGTAATGAAAGAACATTACTAGAAATACATATTTCGTGCTAAAACGTATGAATAGTATTCTATCTCGGAAAGAGAATATCATGAAAACATGCATTTTGAGTGTTTTCTTAGTACAAAGACACCAAAATGCATGCAAGGCATCCTCAGTTGTGAATTCAAAATTTCATTTTTCATGATAAAAAGCATGGGAAACACCCTATTTGGAAAAAAAGAAGTAAACACCAAACAATACATCTTTACCAAATACTTTTCTTCTCAGTGTCTTAAGCTATTTATGTACAAAATATGCTAAAACGCAAGGGGGGAAAAAAATCCTTTATGGAAAAACAGTGTAACTTTACCAAAAACGTGTATTTTCAGATTTCTTGAGCTTCATATGTAGAAAAAATTTTAAAAAAGGATGGGAAGTACTCTATATGGAAAAAGAAAATAATATTATGAGAAACATGTATTATGAGAGCTATTAAGCTTCTCATGTACCAAAATGTTAAAAGGCTTGAATGGCACTTTGTATTGCGAAACAAAACATCATTACCAAAGACTGTATGTTGAGTGTTTTTAGCTACCTTCGTACCGAAACGTTGAAACATTTGCAAAACACCTTTTATAGAGAAACAAAAATAACTAACAAAAACGTGTATCATTTTTTTATTTATTTTTTTTATTTTCAGCTTTTTACGTACAAAAGAGCAAATATGTATTGAAAGTACATTACATCAGGAAACCAAAGAACATTACGAGAGGCGTGCATTTTGAGTGTTTTTTTTTTTTTTTTGCTTTTAGGTACTAAAAACGCTGAAACGCATGATCAACACTCTATATGGTGAAACAATAATAATACAAAATTTTGTATTTTGTGTGTTTTTCACATCGTTAGATAACAAAACACCAAAATTCATGCAAAGCAACCTCTACGGTGAAATGAAACATTACACGAAACGTATCTTATGAGTGTTTTTGTGAATATTTTTCAACAAAACACTAAAAAAGTATCGAAAGCACCCGTTATTGGAAAACAAAATAACTACCAAAAACGTTCCTTTTGAGTGTTTTTGAGGTACTTACCTAACAAAACGCTAAAACGCATGCAAAACCCCTTTACTGAGACACAGAGTATTATCGAAAATAAGTATTTTGAGTGTTTTTAGCTTGTTACGTACATAAATGCCAAAATGCATGGAAAGTACTTTACATTGGAAAACGAAAGGACATTACGAAAAACGCGTTTTAGGAGTGTTTTTGTGCTTCTTAGGTACCCAAAAGCAAAAATTTCCTGAATAGCACTCCATATAGAGAAACAACAATATTACCAAAAACATGTTTTTTTTTTTTTTTTACAGTTTAGTACCAAAACGCTAAAATGCATGTAATGTACCCTAATATAAGAAAAAAAGAAGCGACATTAAAAGATACGTATCTTTCGAGTATTTTTGTGCATGTTAGACAACAAAACGCTGAAAAGATTGAAAAGCACCCTATATCGGAAAACAAAACGAGGGTTTTTTATTTTTTTCAGCTACTTACGTACCAAAATGCTAAAACGCACGCAAAACATCCTTTATGGAGACACAGAGTAACAACCAAAAACAAGTATTTTTTTTATGTTTTTGACGGCAAAATGTAGGCAAAGCAACCTATATGGGGAGAGAAAAAGACAAGAAACGAGAAACATGTATTATGAATGTTTTTGATCTTCTTAAGTACCAAAACGCTAAAACGCATGAATAGCTTTCCCTATGGAGAAACAGAATGACATTACCAAAAAACATGTGCTTTGAGTGTATCTCACATTGTTAGTTATCAAAAAGCCAAAATGCATTTAATGCACCGTATATTTGGGAAAGGAAACGACATTTTCAGAAACGTTTTTGTTGAGTTATTATAGACGTGTTAGGCACCAAAAACGCAAGAAAGTATTGAAAGTACCCTGTATTGAAGAGCAATATATCATTAACAAATACTTGTCTCTTCAGTGTTTTATGGAGAAACATTGTAACTTTACCAAAAACGTGTATTTTCAGAGTTTTTGAGCTTGTTATGTAGAAAAATTCTAAAATTTAAATTGTTAGATACCATAACGCCTAAATGCATAAAAAAGAAAAAAAAATCCAGAAACTTTTCTTTTGAGTGTTTATGAGCGTTATAGACACCAAAAATGTTAAAATCCATGGAAATGACCCTATAAGGGAATACAAAACAGTATTACGAAAAACGTGCCTTTTGAGTGTTTTCTTATGTATGTATGGAAAGCACGTTGAATGATGAAAGAGAACAAACTGATAAAAAACGTCTATTATGAGTGTGTTTGACCGCGTTTGGTACCAGAACATCAAAATTCATGCAAATAACCCAATATAAGGAAACGAAAACAAATAAAGAAAAACGTAAATTTTTTTTTTTTTTTTTTAGCTTCGTACTTACCAAACCTAAATAAAAAGAGACGTGAATAGCACTCTAAGGAAAAGCAGAATAAAGAGACACGTAACAGCATAAAGAAAAAACGTGTATTTTGAGTTGTTCAAATTGTTAGCTATAAATACCAATATGTATAAACGTTCCTCATAATGTTCTCTCATTTCTTATATAGGGTAATTTCCATGTATTTTGGCGTTCCTTTACGTAAGAATTTTGAAGACAGGGAAAATACTTGAATTGTAATTCTCTCTCTCCAAAAACGGTGTTTTGCATGTGTTTTAGCGCTTTTGTACGTAAATAACTAAAAACATTTTAAGGGCACGTTTTTTTTTTTAAACTAGTTTTGTTTCCCTGTATAAGGTGCTTTCCTTTCTTTTTAGCATTTTGGTTCCTAACACGCTCATAAACACTCAAAAGACTCATCTCTAGTAAAGTCGATTATTTTATTTTATTTTTCCCCATATAGGGTGTTTTACCTGCATCTTCGCGTTTTCGCATCTAACAATGTGAAACACGCTTAGAATACTCATTTTTTATAATGTTATTTTGTTTCTCCATATAGAGTGCTCTCCTAGAGTTTTAGCATTTTGGTACCGAGAAATCACAAAAATACTTATAATACAAGTTACTCCTGATTTCTTTTCGTTTCCTCATTTCGGGATTTTGCATGGATTTTGGCATTTTTGTGCGTAACAAGCTCATAAACACTCAAAATACTTGTTTCTCATAATGTTAATTTTTTTTTTTCTCCATAAAGGGTGTTCTTGTATGCGTTTTATTTTAGCGTTTTGGTGCGTAAGAAGTTGATAAATACTCAAAAGAAACGTTTTTGGTAATGTGCACGCAAAAGAAACGTTTCTTGAAATGTTTCATCTTTTAATATAAACGGATTTTTCTATGCATTTTGTCGTTTTGGTATCTAACAATTTGAAAAACACTTAATTTATGTTTTTTTTTTTTTTTTTGGTAACGATGGCCTGCATCTTAGTGATTTTATTCTGAACAAGATATAAAACACTTAAAAACTTGTTTCTTTGTAATGTTTTTCTTTTTCTCCATGAAGGCTGTTTTACATGCGTTTTAACGTTTTTATACGTAAAAAGTTGAAAACACTCAAAAAGACACGTTTTTCGTAATGTTGTTTTGTATTTCAATATAGGTTGATTTCCATGCATTTTTGTGTTTTGGTGCCTACTACGTTGAAAAACCATCAAAAGACACGTATCTTGTAATGTTATTTTGTTTTCTCATATATGGAGCTTTGCAAGCATTTCAACGTTTTGGTACCTATTAATGTTATAAACACCCAAAATATACGTTTTATGTAATATTGATCTGTTTCTCTATAAAGAGTGGTATGGGGACTAAGACATGTTTCTTGATAAGTTTCTTTTCCAAATAATGGTAGCCTTGCATGGATTTTGGGGCTTTGGTACCTAACAATGTGAATTACTCTTTTTTTTTAATATTATTTTGCTTCTTCAAATAGAATGGTATTAACAGATTTTTGGCTTATGGCACAATGAAAGCTCAGAAAACTCTTATAATACACTTTTCTGGTAATGTCTTTTCGTTTCCAGATATAGAATAATTTACATGCATTTTCGCGTTTTTGTATGTAACAAAACAAAAGCACTCGAAAAAAGTTGTTTTTTGGTAATGTTATTCTGTTTCTACATAAAGTGTGTTTTTCATGCGTTTTAGCGTTTTTTGCAGGTAAAAAGTAAAAAAAAACAATCAAAAGATACGTTTTCCTTAATGTTGTTTTGTATTCCCATATAGTATGAACTCAATGTTTTATAGCTTTTAGGTGCCTAATACGCTCATAAACAGGATAAAAAAAGAAAAAATCTTGTAATATCGTTTTGTTTTCCCATATAGGAGGTGTTGTATGCATTTTGGCGTTTTGGTAATGTGAAAAACACTCATGACCAAACAGAACATGACCAAAAAAGTACACTTTTTTGGTCATGTTCTGTTTCTTTTTATAGAGTGTTATTCATGTGTTTTAGCCTTTTGATACCTAAGAAGCTCAAAAACACTCATAATGCACGTTTCTTTTAATGCCTTTTGGTTCCTCATGTTGAAGTACGTTTTTAACGTTTTTATACGTAACAAGATGAAAACACAAAAAAATGCTTGTTTTTGGTAATGTTATTGTCTTACTCCATATAGTGTTTCTCTTTACGAGAAACATTTATTATCAGCTCTTTTTGAGCTTCTTAGGCACCAAAACAAATGAAAAAAAAAATAAATAAATAACACTATATATGAAGAAACAGAACATTACTAAAAAAAAACGTATTTTGGACGGATTACACATTGTTAGCTACCAAAACCGCCAAAATGCATGCAACGGATACTATATGGGGAAAGGAAACGAGTTTTCCAGTAACGTGTTTTATGAGATTATCAGCATGCTATGGACCAAAACGCTAAAAAGCATGGAAAGCACCCTTTATGAAGAAAAAATATCGCAATTAAAAGCAAGTAATATGAGTGTTTTTCAGATTAAGTATTAAAACGCCAAAATGCATATATTGCTCGATACAGAGTGTAATTCATGCGTTTTAGTATTCTAATACCTAAGAAAAAAAAAAAAAAAAAATATATATATATATATATATATATATATATATATATATATATATATATATATATATATATATATATATATATATATATATATATATATATATATATATATATATATATATATATATATATATATATATATATATATATATATATATATATATATATATATATATATATATATATATATATATATATATATATATATATATATATATATATATATATATATATATATATATATATTTTTTTATTTTTATTTTATTTTTTTTTATGTAGGAAGGATACTGCCCAAGGGCAACAAAAATCTAATAAAAAAAAATGCCCACTAAAATGCCAGTCCCATAAAAGGGTCAAAGCAGTGGTCAAAAATTGGTGGATAAGTGTCTTGAAACCTCCCTCTTGAAGGAATTCAAGTCATAGGAAGGTGGAAATACAGAAGCAGGCAGGGAGTTCCAGAGTTTACCAGAGAAAGGGATGAATGATTGAGAATACTGGTTAATTCTTGCGTTAGAGAGGTGGACAGAATAGGGGCGAGAGAAAGAAGAAAGTCTTGTGCAGCGAGGCCGCGGAAGGAGGGGAGGCATGCAGTTAGCAAGATCAAAAGAGCAGTAAGCATGAAAATAGCGGTAGAAGACAGCTAGATATGCAACATTGCGCCGGTGAGAGAGAGGCTGAAGACAGTCAGTTAGAGGAGAAGAGTTGATGAGACGAAAAGCTTTTGATTCCACCCTGTCTAGAAGAGCAGTATGAGTGGAACCCCCCCAGACATGTGAAGCATACTCCATACATGGACGGATAAGGCCCTTGTACAGAGTTAGCAGCTGAGGGGGTGAGAAAAACTGGCGGAGACGTCTCAGAACACCTAACTTCATAGAAGCTCTTTTAGCTAGAGATGAGATGTGAAGTTTCCAGTTCAGATTATAAGTAAAGGACAGACCGAGGATGTTCAGTGTAGAAGAGGGGGACAGTTGAGTGTCATTGAAGAAGAGGGGATAGTTGTCTGGAAGGTTGTGTCGAGTTGATAGATGGAGGAATTGAGTTTTTGAGGCATTGAACAATACCAAGTTTGCTCTGCCCCAATCAGAAATTTTAGAATGATCAGAAGTCAGGCGTTCTGTGGCTTCCCTGCGTGATATGTTTACCTCCTGAAGGGTTGGACGTCTATGAAAAGACGTGCAAAAGTGCAGGGTGGTATCATCAGCGTAGGAGTGGATAGGACAAGAAGTTTGGTTTAGAAGATCATTAATGAATAATAAGAAGAGAATGGGTGACAGGACAGAACCCTGAGGAACACCACTGTTAATAGATTTAGGAGAAGAACAGTGACCGTCTATCATAGCAGCAATAGAACGGTCAGAAAGGAAACTTGAGATGAAGTTACAGAGAGAAGGATAGAAACCGTAAGAGGGTAGTTTGGAAATCAAAGCTTTGTGACAGACTCTATCAAAGGCTTTTGATATGTCCAAGGCAACAGCAAAAGTTTCACCAAAATCTCTAAAAGAGGATGACCAAGACTCAGTAAGGAAAGCTAGAAGATCACCAGTAGAGCGGCCTTGACGGAACCCATACTGGCGATCAGATAGAAGGTAGTGAAGTGATAGATGTTTAAGAATCTTCCTGTTGAGGATAGATTAAAAAACTTTAGATAAGTAGGAAATTAAAGCAATAGGACGGTAGTTTGAGGGATTAGAGTGGCCACCCTTTTTAGGAACAGGTTGAATGTAGGCAAACTTCCAGCAAGAAGGAAAGGTAGATGTTGACAGACAGAGCTGAAAGAGTTTGACTAGGCAAGGTGCAAGCACGGAGGCACAGTTTCGGAGAACAATAGGAGGGACCCCATCAGGTCCATAAGCCTTCCGAGGGTTTAGGCCAGCGAGGGCATGGAAAACATCATTACGAAGAATTTTAATAGGTAGCATGAAGTAGTCAGAGGGTGGAGGAGAGGGAGGAACAAGCCCAGAATCGTCCAAGGTAGAATTTTTAGCAAAGGTTTGAGCAAAGAGTTCAGCTTTAGAAATAGATGTGATAGCAGTGGTGCCATCTGGCTGAAGTAGAGGAGGGAAAGAAGAAGAAGCAAAGCTATTGGAGATATTATTGGTTAGATGCCAGAAATCACGAGTTGAGTTAGATCTTGAAAGGTTTTGACATTTTCTGTTAATGAAGGAGTTTTTGGCTAGTTGGAGAACAGACTTGGCATGGTTCCGGGCAGAAATATAAAGTGCATGAGATTCTGGTGATGGAAGGCTTAAGTACCTTTTGTGGGCCACCTCTCTATCATGTATAGCACGAGAACAAGCTGTGTTAAACCAAGGTTTAGAAGGTTTAGGACGAGAAAAAGAGTGAGGAATGTACGCCTCCATGCCAGACACTATCACCTCTGTTATGCGCTCAGCACACAAAGACGGGTCTCTGACACGGAAGCAGTAGTCATTCCAAGGAAAATCAGCAAAATACCTCCTCAGGTCCCCCCAACTAGCAGAGGCAAAACGCCAGAGGCACCTTCGCTTAGGGGGATCCTGAGGAGGGATTGGAATGATAGGACAAGATAAAGATATGAGATTGTGATCGGAGGAGCCCAACGGAGAAGAAAGGGTGACAGCATAAGCAGAAGTATTAGAGGTTAGGAAAAGGTCAAGAATGTTGGACGTATCTCCAAGACGGTCAGGAATACGAGTAGGGTGTTGCACCAATTGCTCTAGGTCATGGAGGATAGCAAAGTTGTAGGCTAGTTCACCAGGATGGTCAGTGAAGGGAGAGGAAAGCCAAAGCTGGTGGTGAACATTGAAGTCTCCAAGAATGGAGATCTCTGCAAAAGGGAAGAGGGTCAGAATGTGCTCCACTTTGGAAGTAAGTAGTAGTATATATATATATATATATATATATATATATATATATATATATATATATATATATATATATATATATATATATATATATATATATATATATATATATATATATATATATATATATATATATATATATATATATATATATATATATATATATATATATATATATATATATATATATATATATATATATATATATATGTAAATCACGTTTTTCGTAATGTCTTTTCGTTTCTGAATTTAGAGATATTGGGAAAGGAAAAGACATTAAAAGGAACGTGTTTTTTTTTATTTCAAAGGTACTAAAATACTAAAATACATGAATAACGCTGTATATCAAGAAACAGAACATTATTAAAACGTACATTTTGAGCGTTTTTCACATTATCAAGTTTTAAAACACCAAAATGCATGTAAATCTTCTATATCGGGAAACAAAACTGCATTAACAAAAAGGCATGTTTTGAGTGTTTTTTTTTTTTTTTCAGCGTGGTGGGCTACAAAAACGCTTACTACCTACCAAAATGCTAAAACTGATGCAAAACACCCTTTATGAAGAAAATATAATAACATTACCAAAAAACAAGTATATTTAATGTTTTTGAGCTTTCTACGTACAAAAGCGCCAAAATGCATGCAAAGTACCCTGAATTGGGAAATGAGAAAACTTAAAAGAAACAAGTATTATGAGTGTTTTTGAGCTTCTTAGGAACCAAAACGCTAAAACGCATGAATAGCACTCTATATGGAGAAAAATAACATTACCAACAACGTGTATTTTGAGAATGTTTCATATTCTTAGGGGATATAACGAAAAATGCATGGAAAACAACCGATTTGGGGAAAAAATACATTTCCAGAAACGTTTCTTTGGAGTGCTTATGGGTGAGTTAGGTACCGAAAATCGCTAAACAGCACCAAAAGCACAGTATATGGGAAAAGAAAACAATATTACAAAAAAATTGTCTTTTAAGTATTTTCATGTGCTTACGTACCAAAACGCTGAAATGCATGTAAAATACTATTTATGCAGAAACACAATAACATTACCAAAAGCAACCATTTTGAGAATTTCTAAGCATGTTAGGTACTAAAACTCGAAAATTCTGTATACAGAAGCAGAACAACACTAATAAAAACGTGCATTTTGAATGTATTTCACATTGTCAGGTAACAAAACGCTACAAATGACAAAAAGCACCCTATATGGGATAAGAAAACAGGGTTTCCAAAAAAACTTTTCAGTGCTTATAAGCATCCTAGCACCAAAAAGCTTAAAACCATGGAAACAACCTTACATGAGAAAACAAAACATTTTCAAAATTGGTTATCTTTTTAGTGCTTTTGACCTAATTACAAACAAAAACCGAGAAAAACGCTTGTAAAACACTCTTAATGAAAAAAAAAAAACAAGGTTTTGAGGATTTGACCTTGGTACAAAGAAAAAAAAAAAGGCAAAATGCATGAAAATTACCAAGTATGGAGAAAGGAAAAGACATTACTTACAAAATATATTATAAGTGTTTTTGAGCTTTTTAGCTCAAAAACGATAAAAGGATACGTAGAAACAATAACATTACCAAAAAAAAAACGTTTTTGATCTTAGTTACTAAAACGCTGAAACGCATGAATATCTCTATATAGAGAAACAGAACAACATGAACGACAACTTGTACTTTCAGTGTATTTCACATTATTAAGTACCAAAACGGTAAAATGCATGCAAAGCACTCCATAAGAGGAAAGGAAAAGAAATGTTCAAAAACGTGTATTTTGAGTTTTTATGACCGTGCTAGTAATCTAAACGAAAAAAAAAAAAAATCATGGAAAACACCCTATATAGAAGAAAAAAGACCTACTTAGATACCAAAACGCTGAAAAGCACGAAAAGGTTTTTTTATGGATAAACATTACAACTTTATCAAAAATATATATTTTGAATGGTTTTGAGCTTATCTACAAAAAAGACAAAATGTACAAAAAACATTTTATATGAGGAAACCAAAACAAGAAACGTGTATTATGAGAGCTTTTGAGCTTGTTAGTTACCAAAATGGTAAAACGCGTAAATAACACTCTATATCGAGAAACATCATTAACAAAAACACGTATTTTGAGTGTTTTTCCCATTATTAGGTAACAAAACGATAAAATGCTTGCAAAACCGACAAATTGAAAAAAAAACGTGTCTTTTGAGAGTTTTCAGCTACTTACCTACCAAAATGTTAAAAATCATGCAGAATCACATTTTATGGAGAAACGGAGTAATAATACCAAAAAAAAAAAAAGTATTTTTTGAGTGTTTTTCAGCTTGTTACGTACAAAAAACACCAAAATGTATCCAGAGTATTATAAGGGGAAAGGAAAAGACATTATGAAAAACGTGTATTATGGGTGTTTTTGAGCTACATAGGTACCTAAACAATAAAACGGGTAAATAGCACTGTAAATGCAGAAACATAATATCATGACCAAAAACGTGTATTTTGAGTATATTTTACAGTTAGGTATCAAAGCCAAAAAATGCATTGGAAAGGACCCTGTATGAGAAAGGAAACGAGATTTTCAGAAACGTGTCTTTAGAGACACTAAGCACTAAAACGAAAAAAAAAAAAGTATGGAAAGCACCGTATATGGTAAAAGAAAAAAAAAATATTACAAAAAAGTCTCTTCTTAATGTCTTTAAGCTAGATATGTACCAAAACGTTGATAACGTGTATTATAAGTGTTTTTTTGTGAATCTTCGGTACCAAAATGCTAAAACTGTAGAAGAGCACTCTATATGGAGAAACAAAATATAAAAAATGAGCCTGTTTCACACTGTTAGATGGAAAAACACGAAGATGCAGGTAAAGCATTCTATATGGGTAAAATAATCGATGTTACAAGAGACGACTCTTTTGAGTGTTTATGAATGTGTTAGAAACCAAAATGCTAAAAAGATAGGAAAGCACCTTAAATAGGGAAACAAAACAAGTAAAAAAAAAACGTGTCCTTAAAACGCTTTTAGTAATTTAAGTACAAAAACGCTGAAACACAAAAAATAACGCAAAATACCGTTTTTGGAGAAAGGAATAACATTTCTAGAAACAAGTATTTTCGTTCTCTTGAACTGCTTACGTAAAAGAACGCCAAAATACATGGAAATTACCTTATGTAGCAAACGAAAGAACATTACGAGAAACGTGCATGCATTTTATTATTTATAGCTAACAATTTGAGCAACTCAAAATACACGTGTTTTGTTTATGTTGTTACGTTTATCCTTATTCTCCTTCTCCTTAGAGTGGTATTGATTTTTTTTTTTGTGTGGTTTGGTAAGTACAAAGATAAAAAAATTTTAACGTGTCTCTTAATTTGTTTTCGTTTCCTTATTTTGTGTTATTTGCATGGATTTTGATGTTCTGGTACCAAACGAGGTCAAACACACTCATAATAGACATTTTTGATCAGTTTGTTTTCTTTCATCATTCAACGTACTTTCCATATATTTCTGAGTTTTGGTTCTTAACAAGGTGAAAAATATTCAAAACACGTTTTTGGTAATGTTGTTCTGTTTCTCTATATAGACTGCTTTACACACGTTTTTATGTTTTGTTAACTAAGAAGCTCAGAATCAAACGATTCTTGTGATAATGGTTTGTTTTCCATATAGGGTACTTTTCTTCTATTTTGGCGTTTTTTTATTTTTTTTATTTTACGTAACAAGCTCAAAACACTAAGTAAACCTTTTTGGTAATGTTATTCAGTTTCTCTTTAGAGGGATGTTTTGCATGTTTTAGTGTTTTAGTAGGTAAGTCACGTAAATCACAAAAAAAACAAACATGTTTTTAGTAATGTTATGTTTTTCGATATAGAGTGCTATTCATGCGTTTTAGTAATTTTTAGTATCTAAGAAGGTCAAAAATTCTTATAATAACCGTTTCTTGTAATTTCTTAATTTCCCCATGTAGAGTATTTTGCGTATATTTTGGTATTTTTCTATATAACAAGCTCAAAACATTCAAAATACACGTTTTTGGTACATTTATAATGTAAATTTGAAATTTGCCTTAAAAAGATACGTTTCTGAAAATCTCGTTCCTTTTCCCAATATAGGGTGATTTGCGTGCTTTGTGCCGTTTTGGCACCTAATAATGTGAAATACTCAGAAAATTTTTGTTTTTTGCTAATATTGTTCTGTCTCCATATATATATATATATATATATATATATATATATATATATATATATATATATATATATATATATATATATATATATATATATATATATATATATATATATATATATATATATATATATATATATATATATATATATATATATATATATATATATATATATATATATATATATATATATATATATATATATATATATATATATATATATATATATATATATATATATATATATATATATATATATATATATATATATATATATATATATATATATATATATATATATATATATATATATATATATATATATATATATATATATATATATATATATATATATATATATATATATATATATATATATATATATATATATATATATATATATATATATATATATATATATATATATATATATATATATATATACGAGTATATATATATATATTTTTTTTTTTATGCGTTTTATCCTTTTAGTAACTGAGAAGCTCGAAAACACTCATAATAAAATTTTCTCACAATGTCTCTTCGTTTCCCGATATAGAGTACTTTTTTCTGAATTTTGACATTTTTGTACGCGACAAAATAAAAAAAAAAAACACTCAAAATACTTGTTTTTGTTAGTTATTCTGCTCTTCCATAAAACGTGTTGTGCATGTATTGTAACGTTTTCGTGCGTGATAAAAAATAATAATAAGAAACTCAAAAAACATGTTTTTCGTAATGTTGTTTTGTATTCACTTAAAGAGGGATTTTCATGCTATTCAACGCTTTAGTTCCTAACAAGCTCATAAAAAGACATTACACAAGTTTCTGGAAATCTCGTTTCTTTTCCCATTATAAGGTACTTTGCATGCATTTTGGCGTTTTTTTACGTAACAAGCTAAGAAAAAAACACTCTAAATACTTGTTTTTTGATAATTTTATTGTTTCTCGATAAAACATTTATTGCATGCCATTGTTTTTTTTTTTTTTGCGTAATTAACTAAAAACACTGAAAAGACACGTTTTTCTTAGTTTTTTTTTTTTCTCCCATATAGTGCCCTTCTCATGCTTTTTTGGCGTTTTGGTGCTTATCACGCTCAGAGACAATCAAAAGACACGATTTTTGTAAATTTCTTTTCCGTTCCCTATATAGGGTGATTTACATTATTTATTATGTAAAACACACTCAAAATACACGTTTTTTTTTGTTAATTTTCTATTTATCCTTATATAGTGCAATCCATTCATTTTTGGGTATTGATACCCAGGCAGCAGGAAAAAATATATAATACATGTTTATATTAATATTATTTTTTTTTTTCCCAAATAGGGTATTTATCGTGCATTTTGGCGTTTTCCTACTTAACAAGTTCAAAAACTCTAAAAATACACGTTTTTGGTAGAGTGTGTTTTCAGTAAAGTGGTTTCCTTTTTTTTCCAGATAGAGCTAACACGTTGATAAACACTCAGAAGACTCATTTCGGGAAATGTTTTTCATTCCCAATATAGGGTGTTTTGCATACATTCTGGCGTTATAGCACGTAACAATGTGAAATACTCAAAATAGATGTTTTCGTAACGTTCTTCTGTTTTATATATATATATATATATATATATATATATATATATATATATATATATATATATATATATATATATATATATATATATATATATATATATATATATATATATATGTATATATATATATATATATATATATATATATATATATATATATATATATATATATATATATATATATATATATATATATATATATATATATATATATATATATATATATATATATATATATATATATATATATATATATATATATATTTATATATATATATATATTTTTTGAGGTTCTTAGGTACCAAAACGTTAAAACGAAAGAATAAAGCTATATATATATATATATATATATATATATATATATATATATATATATATATATATATATATATATATATATATATATATATATATATATATATATATATATATATATATATATATATATATATATATATATATATATATATATATATATATATATATATATATATATATATATATATATATATATATATATATATATATATATATATATATATATAGCTTTATTCTTTCGTTTTAACGTTTTGGTACCTAAGAACCTCAAAAAAAAAAAAATACACGTTTCTCGTAATATATTTTCGTTCTTTTTTTTTTCATACATGGTACTTTCCTTGCATTTTGGAGTTTTTGTACGTATGGAGAACAAAAACACTATTTTTTTTGTTAGATATTCTGTTTTCTATAAAGAAAGTTTAGCATGCGTTTTAGCGTTTTATTACATAAGTAGCTCAAAACACTCAAACTACGTGTTTTTCGTAAAGTTACAGCTAACAATGTGAAACACACTGATTTGATAATGTCATTCTGTTTCTCCATATAGAGTCCTTTTTAAAGAGTTTTATGGTATTGTTGCTGAAGAATCTCTAAAAACACTTATAGTACTCGTTTATCATAATGTCTTTTCGTTACCCAGTTGGGGACTTTGTATGCACTTTGGCGTTTTTGTAAATAACAAGCTCAAAAACACTCAAAATACTTGTTTCTCGTAATGTTTTTCATTTTTTTTTTTTTTTTTTTTTTTATAAATGATGTTTTTGTATGCACTTTTGGTGCGAAAAAAGCTGAGAAAAAATATAAAAAAAAAACGTTTTGGTAATGTTTTCAACTTTCATATAATGTTTTTTTTTCTCCATATCTTGTATTTGCAGCAATTTTCTTCGTAAAAAGCTAAAAAAAAAAAAACACTAAATACTTGTTTTTGGTAATGTTATTATACGAGTATTTCTTTATAAACTGTGTTTTCCATGCGTTTTGTCGTTTTCAAAAGTTTCATGATCTCAAAACTGATTTTTTTTTTTTTTGTAATATTGTCTTGAATTCGCATACAAAGTGACTTCCATGCTTTTTAGCGTGTTGGTGCCTAACACGCTCAAAAACACTCGAAAGACATGTTTCTGGTAATGTTTTGTTTCCAATATTGGAGTCTTTGGATGCATTTTGGTTTTCTGGTACCTAATAATGTTTAAACACTCAAAATGCACGTTTTTGTTTATTTTATTATGTTCCTCCATATACAGTGATATTTATTCGTTTTAGCGTTTTATACCTAAGAAGCTCTAAAATTATAATAATACACGTTTTTCGTAATGTCTTTTCACTGATAATCACACAAAAGACGAGTTTCTGGAAATCTCATTTCCTTTCCTTATTTAGAGTGCTTTACATGTGTTTAGGCGTTTTGATATCTAACTGTGAAATACACTCAAAATACACGTTTTTGATCAAGATTATATGTTTCTCCACATAGAGAAGTATTGTTCCTTTTTATCATTTGGTACCTAAGAAGGTTAAAGAAAAATTATAATACACATTTATCGTAATGTCTTTCTTTTTCCTATATAATGTAATTTACATTTTTTTTCTTTCGTTCTTGTAGGTAACAATCTAGAAAATACTCAAAATAATTGTTTTAGGTAATATTCGGTTTCTGCATGAAGGGGTTTTCAATGCATTTTAGCGTTTTAGTACGTAAATAACTCAAAAACAATGAAAAGACAGGTTTTTGTAAATTGTTTTCCAATATGATGGGTTTTCAAAGCATTTTGGCGTTTTGCTATCTAATTATTGGAAAAAACGCTCGTAATACACAACTGTCGTAATGTCCTTTCGTTTCCCATATACGGTCCTTTCCAAATATTTTATCGTTTTTTGTACCTAACAATCTCAAAAATACTTGAAACACTTTTTTGGGGGGTAATGTTATTGTTTCTCCATAAATGGTCTTTTAAATACGTTTTAGCGTAACACGTTTTTTAGTAATGATTTTTATCCTCATATAGGGAGATTTCCATGCTTTTTAGAGTTTTGTTGCCTAACACATATAAAAACACGCAAAAGATATGTTTCCTGTAATGTCGTTTCGTTTCCCCTTAGAAGCACCTTTCTATGCATGTTTCTACGTTATAAGCTCGAAAACACTAGAAATATTAGTGTATGGTAAAGTTATGCTGTTTCTCCATAAAGGGTTTTTTTTCTTGGTTTTCAGCGTTTTGTACATATCTGGCAAAAAAACAAATAATAATAATAATAAAAAGAGATGTTTTTAGTAATATTGTTTTCTTTTACCATATAACATGCTTTTTATCGTTTTGGTACTTAGGACACTAAAGACACTAAAAACACTTTCCTGATAGTCTCGTTTTCTTTCCCCATACAATATCCTTTGCATGCATTTTTTTTGGTGTTGATACCTAACTGTAAAATATACTCAATATACACGTTTTTGGTCATGATATTGTGTTTCTCCATATACAGTGCTATTCATCCGTTTCATTGTTTAGGTACCTGTGTAGCTCAAACGCACCCATAATACACGTTTCTCGTAATGTCTTTTCGTTTCCCCTTATAATGTACTTTTGATACATTTTGGTGTTTTTTGTACGTAATAAGCTGGAAAAAAAATAAAAAAAACTTTTTTTTTTATATAGTTGATCCGTTTCTCCATAAAGTGTGTTTTTACATGTTTTTTTTTTAGCATTTTGGTAGGAAAATAGCTCAAAAACACTCCGAAGACACATTTTTTGTATTTTCTCCATAAGGGGTGTTTTGAATAAGTTTTAGCGTTGTGTTAGGTAATAAGTTCAAAAACACTGAAAAGACACGTTTTTTCGTAACGGGTTGTATTCCCATATGCGGCAATTTCCATGCTTTTTAGGGTTTTGATAGCTACAACCCTGTAAAACTCTCAAAAGACACGTTTCTGGTAATGTCACTTCGTATACCCATACAGGGAGCTTTTCATGCATTCTGGTGTTTTGTTACTTAATAATGTGGAAAAAAAAGACACAAAATAAACATTTTTGTTAATGTTGTTTTGTTTCTCGATATGAAGTGATATTAATATGTTTTAGCATTCTGGCACAAAAAGAAGCTTAAAAACACTCAAAATACACGTTTCTTGTGATGTCTTTTCGTTTCCCATATAGAATAATTTGCATTCATTTTGGTGTTTTTGTACGTAACTACCTCAAAAATACTCAAAATACACGTTTTTGGTGGTTATATTGATTCTCCATAAACATTTTTTTTTTTTGCATGCGTTTTCGAAACACTAAAATGAGACAATATTTGGTAATACTGTTTTGTTTTCCCAAAGAGTGTGCTATCCATGCTTTTTATGGTTTTATTGTCTAGCAACATGTGTTTTAAAGCGATTCTAAGCTTGTTAGACACCACAACGCTAAAAATCATGGAAAGGACCCTATATGAGAAAATAACACATTACCGTAAACGTGTCTTTTTTTTCAGTATTTTTTTTTTGTTACTTACGTACGAAAAAAAAAAAGGTAAAACGCATGGAAAACATGCGATAGATTTATGGTGTAAAGTATTCTATATAGTGAAAGAAAAAGACATTACGAGAAACGTATATTATGAGTGGTTTTGAGTATCTTACGTACCAAAATGCGAAAACACAAAAATACCACTGTATATGGGGAAACATATTCAGCTTGCTACGTACCAAAACGCAAAAATGCATGCAAAGTAATCTATATGAGGAAACAAAAGACATTGCAGGAAACGTGTATTATGAGGTTTCTTGAGTTTCTTACGTACTAATACACTAAAACGTATGAATTGCACTCTATATGGTATAAAAAAAAAAAAAAAGTAACGAAAAAAAACGTGTATTTTGAGATTTTTTCACATTAGTCGCCATAACACCAAAAAGCATGCAAAGCACCATACATTGATAAATTAAACGAGACTTCCAGAAACGTGTGTTTTGAAAGTTTTGAGCATGTTAGGCATAAAAATGCTTACAATTATGGGATGCATTATATATAGAAAAATAAACCATTATAAAAAAACTTTTTTCTTTTTTTTCAAGGTTTTGAGCTACTTACAAAACACTGAAATGCATGCAAAACACTCTATAGAGAAAGGAAATAACATAACCAAAAAATAAGTATTTTGAGTATTTTCGAGTTATTTACGAAAAAAAAAACGCCAAAATGCATGGAACATGCACAATATCAAGAAAAGTCATAAGGAGAAACGTTAGTTTTTTTTTCTTACGTACCAAAACGTTTTAACGCAGAAATAGCACAATACATGGAGAAACAGAGAAAAATTAAGAAAAACATGTTTTTTTTATATTTTTTTTATAGGAAGAACACTGGCCAAGGGCAACAATAATCAAATAAAAAAATATGCCCACTGAAATGCCAGTCCCATAAAAGGGTCAAATCAGTGGTCAAAAATTGATGAATAAGTGTCTTGAAACCTTCCTCTTGAAGGAATTCAAGTCATAGGAAGGTGGAAATACAGAAGAAGGCAGGGAGTTCCAGAGTTTACCAGTGAAAGGGATGAATGATTGAGAATACTGGTTAACTCTTGCGTTAAAGAGGTGGACAGAATAGGGGTGAGAGAAAGAAGAAAGTCTTGTGCAGTGAGGCCGCGGAAGGAGGGGAGGCATGCAGTTAGCAAGATCAGAAGAGCAGTTAGCATGAAAATAGCGGTAAAAGACAGCTAGATATGCAACATTGCGGCGGTGAGAGAGAGGCTGAAGACAGTCAGTTAGAGGAGAGGAGTTGATGAGACGAAAAGCTTTTGATTCCACCCTGTCTAGAAGAGCAGTATGAGTGGAACCCCCCCAGACATGTGAAGCATACTCCATACATGGACGGATAAGGCCCTTGTACAGAGTTAGCAGCTGAGGGGGTGAGAAAAACTGGCGGAGACGTCTCAGAACACCTAACTTCATAGAAGCTCTTTTAGCTAGAGATGAGATGTGAAGTTTCCAGTTCAGATTATAAGTAAAGGACAGACCGAGGATGTTCAGTGTAGAAGAGGGGGGACAGTTGAGTGTCATTGAAGAAGAGGGGATAGTTGTCTGGAAGGTTGTGTCGAGTTGATAGATGGAGGAATTGAGTTTTTGAGGCATTGAACAATACCAAGTTTGCTCTGCCCCAATCAGAAATTTTAGAATGATCAGAAGTCAGGCGTTCTGTGGCTTCCCTGCGTGATATGTTTACCTCCTTAAGGGTTGGACGTCTATGAAAAGACGTGCAAAAGTGCAGGGTGGTATCATCAGCGTAGGAGTGGATAGGACAAGAAGTTTGGTTTAGAAGACCATTAATGAATAATAAGAACAGGACAGGTGACAGGACAGAACCCTGAGGAACACCACTGTTAATAGATTTAGGAGAAGAACAGTGACCGTCTATCATAGCAGCAATAGAACGGTCAGAAAGGAAACTTGAGATGAAGTTACAGAGAGAAGGATAGAAACCGTAAGAGGGTAGTTTGGAAATCAAAGCTTTGTGACAGACTCTATCAAAGGCTTTTGATATGTCCAAGGCAACAGCAAAAGTTTCACCAAAATCTCTAAAAGAGGATGACCAAGACTCAGTAAGGAAAGCTAGAAGATCACCAGTAGAGCGGCCTTGACGGAACCCATACTGGCGATCAGATAGAAGGTAGTGAAGTGATAGATGTTTAAGAATTTTCCTGTTGAGGATAGATTCAAAAACTTTAGATAAGCAGGAAATTAAAGCAATAGGACGGTAGTTTGAGGGATTAGAGTGGCCACCCTTTTTAGGAACAGGTTGAATGTAGGCAAACTTCCAGCAAGAAGGAAAGGTAGATGTTCACAGACAGAGCTGAAAGAGTTTGACTAGGCAAGGTGCAAGCACGGAGGCACAGTTTCGAAGAACAATAGGAGGGACCCCATCAGGTCCATAAGCCTTCCGAGGGTTTAGGCCAGCGAGGGCATGGAAAACATCATTGCGAAGAATTTTAATAGGTAGCATGAAGTAGTCAGAGGGTGGAGGAGAGGGAGGAACAAGCCCAGAATCGTCCAAGGTAGAATTTTTAGCAAAGGTTTGAGCAAAGAGTTCAGCTTTAGAAATAGATGTGATAGCAGTGGTGCCATCTGGCTGAAGTAGAGGAGGGAAAGAAGAAGAAGCAAAGCTATTGGAGATATTTTTGGTTAGATGCCAGAAATCACGAGTTGAGTTAGATCTTGAAAGGTTTTGACATTTTCTGTTAATGAAGGAGTTTTTGGCTAGTTGGAGAACAGACTTGGCATGGTTCCGGGCAGAAATATAAAGTGCATGAGATTCTGGTGATGGAAGGCTTAAGTACCTTTTGTGGGCCACCTCTCTATCATGTATAGCACGAGAACAATCTGTGTTAAACCAAAGTTTAGAAGGTTTAGGACGAGAAAAAGAGTGAGGAATGTACGCCTCCATGCCAGACACTATCACCTCTGTTATGCGCTCAGCACACAAAGACGGGTCTCTGACACGGAAGCAGTAGTCATTCCAAGGAAAATCAGCAAAATACCTCCTCAGGTCCCCCCAACTAGCAGAGGCAAAACGCCAGAGGCACCTTCGCTTAGGGGGATCCTGAGGAGGAATTGGAGTGATAGAACAAGATAAAGATATGAGATTGTGATCGGAGGAGCCCAACGGAGAAGAAAGGGTGACAGCATAAGCAGAAGGATTTAAGGTTAGGAAAAGGTCAAGAATGTTGGACGTATCTCCAAGACGGTCAGGAATACGAGTAGGGTGTTGCACCAATTGCTCTAGGTCATGGAGGATAGCAAAGTTGTAGGCTAGTTCACCAGGATGGTCAGTGAAGGGAGAGGAAAGCCAAAGCTGGTGGTGAACATTGAAGTCTCCAAGAATGGAGATCTCTGCAAAAGGGAAGAGGGTCAGAATGTGCTCCACTTTGGAAGTAAGTAGTAGTAGTATATATATATATATATATATATATATATATATATATATATATATATATATATATATATATATATATATATATATATATATATATATATATATATATATATATATATATATATATATATATATATATATATATATATATATATATATATATATATATATATATATATATATATATATATATATATATATATATATATATATATATATATATATATATATATATATATATATATATATATATATATATATATATATATATATATATATATATATATATATATATATATATATATATATATATATATATATATATATATATATATATATATATATATATATATATATATATATATATATATATATATATATATATATATATATATATATATATATATATATATATATATATATATATATATATATATATATATATATATATATATATATATATATATATATATATATATATATATATATATATATATATATATATATATATATATATATATATATATATATATATATATATATATATATATATATATATATATATATATATATATATATATATATATATATATATATATATATATATATATATATATATATATATATATATATATATATATATATATATATATATATATATATATATATATATATATATATATATATATATATATATATATATATATATATATATATATATATATATATATATATATATATATATATATATATATATATATATATATATATATATATATATATATATATATATATATATATATATATATATATATATATATATATATATATATATATATATATATATATATATATATATATATATATATATATATATATATATATATATATATATATATATATATATATATATATATATATATATATATATATATATATATGTAAATCACGTTTTTCGTAATGTCTTTTCGTTTCTAAATTTAGAGATATTGGGAAAGGAAAAGACATTAAAAGGAACGTGTTTTTTTTTTATTTCAAAGGTACTAAAATACTAAAATGCATGAATAACGCTGTATATCAAGAAACAGAACATTATCAAAAACGTACATTTTGAGCGTTTTTCACATTATCAAGTTTTAAAACACCAAAATGCATGTAAATCTTCTATATCGGGAAACAAAACTCCATTAACAAAAAGGCATGTTTTGAGTGTTTTTTTTTTTTCAGCGTGGTGGGCTACAAAAACGCTTACTACCTACCAAAATGCTAAAACTGATGCAAAACACCCTTTATGAAGAAAATATAATAACATTACCAAAAAACAAGTATATTTAATGTTTTTGAGCTTTGTACGTACAAAAGCGCCAAAATGCATGCAAAGTACCCTGAATTGGGAAATGAGAAAACTTAAAAGAAACAAGTATTATGAGTGTTTTTGAGCTTCTTAGGAACCAAAACGCTAAAACGCATGAATAGCACTCTATATGGAGAAAAATAACATTACCAACAACGTGTGTTTTGAGAATGTTTCATATTCTTAGGGGATATAACGAAAAATGCATGGAAAACAACCGATTTGGGGAAAAAATACATTTCCAGAAACGTTTCTTTGGAGTGCTTATGGGTGAGTTAGGTACCGAAAATCGCTAAAAAGCACCAAAAGCACAGTATATGGGAAAAGAAAACAATATTACAAAAAATTTGTCTTTTAAGTATTTTCATGTGCTTACGTACCAAAACGCTGAAATGCATGTAAAATACTATTTATGCAGAAACACAATAACATTACTAAAAGCAACCATTTTGAGAATTTCTAAGCATGTTAGGTACTAAAACTCGAAAATTCTATATACAGAAGCAGAACAACACTAATAAAAACGTGTATTTTGAATGTATATATATATATATATATATATATATATATATATATATATATATATATATATATATATATATATATATATATATATATATATATATATATATATATATATATATATATATATATATATATATATATATATATATATAGCTTTAGTCTTTCGTTTTAACGTTTTGGTACCTAAGAACCTCAAAAAAAAAAAAATACACGTTTCTCGTAATATATTTTCGTTCTTTTTTTTTTTTTTTCATACATGGTACTTTCCTTGCATCTTGGAGTTTTTGTACGTATGGAGAACAAAAACACTATTTTTTTTGTTAGATATTCTGTTTTCTATAAAGAAAGTTTAGCATGCGTTTTAGCGTTTTATTACATAAGTAGCTCAAAACACTCAAAGGACGTGTTTTTCGTAAAGTTACAGCTAACAATGTGAAACACACTGATTTGATAATGTCATTCTGTTTCTCCATATAGAGTCCTTTTAAAAGAGTTTTATGGTATTGTTGCTGAAGAATCTCTAAAAACACTTATAGTACTCGTTTATCATTATGTCTTTTCGTTACCCAGTTGGAGACTTTGCATGCACTTTGGCGTTTTTGTAAATAACAAGCTCAAAAACACTCAAAATACTTGTTTCTCGTAATGTTTTTCATTTTTTTCTTTTTTTTTTATAAATGATGTTTTTGTATGCACTTTTGGTGCGAAAAAAGCTGAGAAAAAAATATAAAAAAAAACGTTTTGGTAATGTTTTCAACTTTCATATAATGTTTTTTTTTCTCCATATCATGAAATTTGCAGCAATTTTCTTCGTAAAAAGCTAAAAAAAAAAAAACACTAAATACTTGTTTTTGGTAATGTTATTATATTTCTTTATAAACTGTGTTTTCCATGCGTTTTGTCGTTTTCAAAAGTTTCATGATCTCAAAACTGATTTTTTTTTTTTTTTGTAATATTGTCTTGAATTCGCATACAAAGTGACTTCCATGCTTTTTAGCGTGTTGGTGCCTAACACGCTCAAAAACACTCGAAAGACATGTTTCTGGTAATGTTTCGTTTCCAATATTGCAGTCTTTGGATGCATTTTGGTTTTCTGGTACCTAATAATGTTTAAACACTCAAAATGCACGTTTTTGTTTATTTTATTATGTTCCTCCATATACAGTGATATTTATTCGTTTTAGCGTTTTATACCTAAGAAGCTCTAAAATTATAATAATACACGTTTTTCTTAATGTCTTTTCGCTGATAATCACGCAAAAGACGAGTTTCTGGAAATCTCATTTCCTTTCCTTATTTAGAGTGCTTTACATGTGTTTAGGCGTTTTGATATCTAACTGTGAAATACACTCAAAATACACGTTTTTGATCAAGATTATATGTTTCTTCACATAGAGAAGTATTGTTTCTTTTTATCATTTGGTACCTAAGAAGGTTAAAGAAAAATTATAATACACATTTATCGTAATGTCTTTCTTTTTCCTATATAATGTACTTTACATTTTTTTTCTTTCGTTCTTGTAGGTAACAATCTAGAAAATACTCAAAATAATTGTTTTAGGTAATATTCGGTTTCTGCATGAAGGGGTTTTTCAATGCATTTTAGCGTTTTAGTACGTAAATAACTCAAAAACAATGAAAAGACAGGTTTTTGTAAATTGTTTTCCAATATGATGGGTTTTCAAAGCATTTTGGCGTTTTGCTATCTAATTATTGGAAAAAACGCTCGTAATACACAACTGTCGTAATGTCCTTTCGTTTCCCATATATGGTCCTTTCCAAATATTTTATCGTTTTTTGTACCTAACAATCTCAAAAATACTTGAAACACTTTTTTGGGGGGTAATGTTATTGTTTCTCCATAAATGGTCTTTTAAATACGTTTTAGCGTAACATGTTTTTTGGTAATGATTTTTATCCTCATATAGGGGGATTTCCATGCTTTTTAGAGTTTTGTTGCCTAACACATATAAAAACACGCAAAAGATATGTTTCCTGTAATGTCGTTTCGTTTCCCCTTAGAAGCACCTTTCTATGCATGTTTCTACGTTATAAGCTCGAAAACACTAGAAATATTAGTGTATGGTAAAGTTATGCTGTTTCTCCATAAAGGGTTTTTTTTCTTGGTTTTCAGCGTTTTGTACATATATGGCAAAAAAACAAATAATAATAATAATAAAAAGAGATGTTTTTAGTAATATTGTTTTCTTTTACCATATACCATGCTTTTTATCGTTTTGGTACTTAGGACACTTAAGACACTAAAAACACTTTCCTGATAATCTCGTTTTCTTTCCCCATACAATATCCTTTGCATGCATTTTTTTTTGGTGTTGATACCTAACTGTAAAATATACTCAATATACACGTTTTTGGTCATGATATTGTGTTTCTCCATATACAGTGCTATTCATCCGTTTCATTGTTTAGGTACCTGTGTAGCTCAAACGCACCCATAATACACGTTTCTCGTAATGTCTTTTCGTTTCCCCTTATAATGTACTTTTGATACATTTTGGTGTTTTTTGTACGTAATAAGCTGGAAAAAAAATAAAAAAAACTTTTTTTTTTATATAGTTGATCCGTTTCTCCATAGTGTGTTTTTACATGTTTTTTTTTTTTAGCATTTTGGTAGGAAAGTAGCTCAAAAACACTCCGAAGACACATTTTTTGTATTTTCTCCATAAGGGGTGTTTTGAATAAGTTTTAGCGTTGTGTTAGGTAATAAGTTCAAAAACACTGAAAAGACACGTTTTTTCGTAACGGGTTGTATTCCCATATGCGGCAATTTCCATGCTTTTTAGGGTTTTGATAGCTAGAACCCTGTAAAACTCTCAAAAGACACGTTTCTGGTAATGTCACTTCCTTTACCCATACAGGGAGCTTTTCATGCATTCTGTTTTGTTTTGTTACTTAATAATGTGGAAAAAAAAGACACAAAATAAACATTTTTGTTAATGTTGTTTTGTTTCTCGATATGAAGTGATATTAATATGTTTTAGCATTCTGGCACAAAAAGAAGCTTAAAAACACTCAAAATACACGTTTCTTGTGATGTCTTTTCGTTTCCCATATAGAATAATTTGCATTCATTTTGGTGTTTTTGTACGTAACTACCTCAAAAATACTCAAAATACACGTTTTTGATGGTTATATTGATTCTCCATAAACATTTTTTTTTTTTTTGCATGCGTTTTCGAAACACTAAAATGAGACAATATTTGGTAATACTGTTTTGTTTTCCCAAAGAGTGTGCTATCCATGCTTTTTATGGTTTTATTGTCTAGCAACATGTGTTTTAAAGCGATTCTAAGCTTGTTAGACACCACAACGCTAAAAATCATGGAAAGGACCCTATATGAGAAAATAACACATTACCGTAAACGTGTCTTTTTTTTTAGTATTTTTTTTTGTTACTTACGTACGAAAAAAAAAAAAAGGTAAAACGCATGGAAAACATGCGATAGATTTATGGTGTAAAGTATTCTATATAGTGAAAGAAAAAGACATTACGAGAAACGTATATTATGAGTGGTTTTGAGTATCTTACGTACCAAAATGCGAAAACACAAAAATACCACTGTATATGGGGAAACATATTCAGCTTGCTACGTACCAAAACGCAAAAATGCATGCAAAGTAATCTATATGGGGAAACAAAAGACATTGCAGGAAACGTGTATTATGAGGTTTCTTGAGCTTCTTACGTACTAATACACTAAAACGTATGAATTGCACTCTATATGGTATAAAAAAAAAAGTAACAAAAAAAACGTGTATTTTGAGATTTTTTCACATTAGTCGCCATAACACCAAAAAGCATGCAAAGCACCATACATTGATAAATTAAACGAGACTTCCAGAAACGTGTGTTTTGAAAGTTTTGAGCATGTTAGGCATAAAAATGCTTACAATTATGGGATGCATTATATATAGAAAAATAAACCATTATAAAAAAACTTTTTTCTTCTTTTTCAAGGTTTTGAGCTACTTACAAATGCATGAAATGCATGCAAAACACTCTATAGAGAAAGGAAATAACATGACCAAAAAATAAGTATTTTGAGTATTTTCGAGTTATTTACGAAAAAAAAACGCCAAAATGCATGGAACATGCACAATATCAAGAAAAGTCATAAGGAGAAACGTTAAGAGTGTTCTTAGTTTTTTTTTTTCTTACGTACCAAAACGTTTTAACGCAGAAATAGCACAATACATGGAGAAACAGAACAAAATTAAGAAAAACATGTTTTTTTTTTATTTTTTATAGGAAAAACACTGGCCAAGGGCAACAAAAATCAAATAAAAAAATATGCCCACTGAAATGCCAGTCCCATAAAAGGGTCAAAGCAGTGGTCAAAAATCGATGAATAAGTGTCTTGAAACCTTCTTCTTGAAGGAATTCAAGTCATAGGAAGGTAGAAATACAGAAGAAGGCAGGGAGTTCCAGAGTTTACCAGTGAAAGGGATGAATGATTGAGAATACTGGTTAACTCTTGCATTAAAGAGGTGGACAGAATAGGGGTGAGAGAAAGAAGAAAGTCTTGTGCAGTGAGGCCGCGGAAGGAGGGGAGGCATACAGTTAGCAAGATCAGAAGAGCAGTTAGCATGAAAATAGCGGTAGAAGACAGCTAGATATGCAACATTGCGGCGGTGAGAGAGAGGCTGAAGACAGTCAGTTAGAGGAGAGGAGTTGATGAGACGAAAAGCTTTTGATTCCACCCTGTCTAGAAGAGCAGTATGAGTGGAACCCCCCCAGACATGTGAAGCATACTCCATACATGGACGGATAAGGCTCTTGTACAGAGTTAGCAGCCTGGGAGGATGAGAAAAACTGGCGGAGACGTCTCAGAACACCTAATTTCATAGAAGCTGTTTTAGCTAGAGATGTGATGTGAAGTTTCCAGTTCAGATTATAAGTAAAGGACAGACCGAAGATGTTCAGTGTAGAAGAGGGGGGACAGTTGAGTGTCATTGAAGAAGACGGGATAGTTGTCTGGAAGGTTGTGTCGAGTTGATAGATGGAGGAATTGAGTTTTTGAGGCATTGAACAATACCAAGTTTGCTCTGCCCCAATCAGAAATTTTAGGAAGATCAGAAGTCAAGCGTTCTGTGGCTTCCTTGCGTGATATGTTTACCTCCTGAAGGGTTGGACGTCTATGAAAAGACGTGGAAAAGTGCAGGGTGGTGTCATCAGCGTAGGATTGGATAGGACAAGAAGCTTGGTTTAGAAGATCATTAATGAATAATAAGAAGAGAGTGGGTGACAGGACAGAACCCTGAGGAACACCACTGTTAATAGATTTAGGAGAAGAACAGTGACCGTCTACCACAGCAGCAATAGAACTGTCAGAAAGGAAACTTGAGATGAAGTTACAGAGAGAAGGAGAGCAGCCGTAGGAGGGTAGTTTGGAAATCAAAGCTTTGTGCCAGACTCTATCAAAATCTTTTGATATGTCCAAAGCAACAGCAAAAGTTTCACCAAAATCTCTAAAAGAGGATGACCAAGACTCAGTAAGAAAAGCCTGAAGATCACCAGTAGAGCGGTCTTGACGGAACACATACTGGCGATCAGATAGAAGGTTGTGAAGTAATAGATGTTTAAGAATCTTCCTGTTGAGGATAGATTCAAATACTTAAGATAGACAGGAAATTAAAGCAATAGGACGGTAGTTTGAGGGATTAGAACGGTCTCCCTTTTTAGGAACAGGTTGTTGAATGTAGGCAAACTTCCAGCAAGAAGGAAAGGTAGATGTTGACAGACAGAGCTGAAAGAGTTTCACTAGGCAAGGTGCAAGCACGGAGGCACAGTTTCGGAGAACAAAAGGAGGGACCCCATCAGGTCCATAAGCCTTCCGAGGGTTTAGGCCAGCGAGGGCATGGAAAAAATCATTGCGAAGAATTTTAATACGTGCCAGAGGGTGGAGGAGAGGGAGGAACAAGCCCAGAATCGTCCAAGGTAGAATTTTTAGCAAAGATTTGAGCGAAGAGTTCAGCTTTAGAAATAGATGTGATAACAGTGGTGCCATCTGGTTGAAATAGAGGAGGGAAAGAAGAAGCAAAGTTATTGGAAATATTTTTGGCTAGATGCCAGAAATCACGAAGGGAGTTAGATTTTGAAAGGTTTTGACATTTTCTGTTAATGAAGGAGTTTTTGGCTAGTTGAAGAACAGACTTGGCATGGTTCCGGGCAGAAATATAAAGTGCATGAGATTCTGGTGATGGAAGGCTTAAGTACCTTTTGTGGGCCACCTCTCTATCATGTATAGCACGAGAACAAGCCGTGTTAAACCAAGGTTTAGAAGGTTTAGGACGAGAAAAAGAGTGAGGAATGTACGCCTCCATGCCAGACACTATCACCTCTGTTATGCGCTCAGCACACAAAGACGGGTCTCTGACACGGAAGCAGTAGTCCTTCTAAGGAAAATCAGCAAAATACCTCCTCAGGTCCCCCCAACTAGCAGAGGCAAAACGCCAGAGGCACCTTCGCTTAGGGGGATCCTAAGGAGGGATTGGAGCGATAGGACAAGATAAAGATATGAGATTGTGATCGGAGGAGCCCAACAGAGAAGAAAGGGTGACAGCACAAGCAGAAGGATTAGAGGTCAGGAAAAGGTCAAGAATGTTGGGCGTATCTCCAAGACGGTCAGGAATACGAGTAGGGTGTTGCACCAATTGCTCTAGGTCATGGAGGACATCAAAGTTGTAGGCTAGTTCACCAGGATGGTCAGTGAAGGGCGAGGAAAGCCAAAGCTGGTGGTGAACATTGAAGTCTCCAAGAATGGAGATCTCTGCAAAAGGGAAGAGGGTCAGAATGTGCTCCACTTTGGAAGTTAAGTAGTCAAAGAATTTCTTATAGTCAGAGGCGTTAGGTGAGAGGTATACAGCACATACAGTATACAGCACAGATAAATTTAGTATGAGAGTGACTTTGTAGTCGTAGAAAGATGGTGGAAAACTCGGAAGATTCAAGAGCGTGGGGACGAGAGCAGGTTAAGTCATTGCGCACATAAACGCAGCATCCAGCTTTGGATCGAAAATGAGGATAGAGAAAATAGGAGGGAACAGAAAAGGGGCTACTGTCAGTTGCCTCAGACACCTGAGTTTCAGTGAGGAAAAGAAGATGAGGTTTAGAAGAGGAGAGGTGGTGTTCTACAGATTGAAAATTAGATCTTAGACCGAGAATGTTGCAGAAGTAAATGAAGAAAAAGTTGAGGAGGGTGTCAAGACACTTAGGGTCGTCGACAGAAAGGCAGTCCGACCTGCGGATATTTATGGTCCCCTCCCCAGATGGGGACTCCGAGGCTAGTGTAGGAGTCGCCATGATGATTTTAAAATTTTTGAGTGAAGGGTGTGTAGTTGTGCTTGTAGTTTTGTGTGGAGGAAGAGAGTTGTCTTTAGAGAGCAGGCTGTGACTGCCTCCTTGTGTTGTAAGACACAAAGGGAAAAACGTTCAGTGAGATCACAGCTGGGTTTAATGATAAGTTCACAGCACCCCCTGAACAGTGCTTTAGACCTCACTGGGAGTAATTATCGTTTCGGCAGGTGTCTACTACTGTGTTTTCAGTAGTTTCCACATTGTTAGGTACCAAATAGCAAAATGCTTGTAAATCCTCCTATATTGGGAAACAAAACGACATTACCAAAAACGTTTTTCTTCAGTGTTTTTTTTTTAAAGTGCGAGGCACCAAAAAAGAAAAAAAAATGAGATTTACCTTGTATAGAAAAACAAAACCTTACAAAAAAGTATCTCTTTAGTGTTTTACAACTTCTTACGTACGAAAAGGCTAAAACGCATGCAATACACACTTTATGCACAAACACAATAACAGTGCCTAAAAAAGAATTATTAATGTTTTGAGTTTCTTACGTAGAAAAGGCAAAAATGGACGCAAATAACAGGAAAACGAAAAGATATCTCAAGAAACTTGTATTAAAAGTATTTTTGAGCTGTTTAAGTAAGAAAACAAAAAAAAAATATTAATAATTTATATTGAGAAACAGAACAACTTTATAAAAACGTGTATTTCACATTCTCAGGTACCAAACGCCAAAATACTTACAAAGCACACTATATGTAGAAAGGAAACGAGATTTCTAGAAACATGTATTTTCAGTGTTTATGAGTATGCTATGCAGCAAAAGGCTAAAAAACCATGGAAATCGACTTATATGGGAATAGAAAAAAAAAAAACTTTTTCTTTGGAATGTTTTTGAGCAGCTTGCGTACCAAAGCGGTGAAACGCATCAAAATGCGTTTCATAAAAAAAATCAAAACGCAATCAAAACAAAATGCCCTTTATGGAAAATGGAATAACATTATAAAAAAAATAATAAAAATAAAACATTTTGAGTGGATTTCAGCTTGTCACGTAGAAAAACGCAAAACTGCATGGAAAATTTCCTATATGGGGAAACAAAAGAACATTACAAGAAACGTTTATTATAAGAGATTTTGAGCTTCTCAGGTACCAAAACATGAAAACGCATGAATAGCACTCGATATGAAGAACATTACCAAAAAATTGAATTTTGAATGTATTTCATATTGTTAGGTACCAAAACGCCAAAGTGCATGCAGAGCACCCTATACTGGGAAAAAAAAAAAAAAAAAAGATTTTCCGAGATGTGTATTTTGAGTGCTTAAGAGCGTTCTTGGCACCAAAATAATATAAAAAAAAAGCATGAAAAGCACTCTATGTGAGAAAACAAAACAATAGTAAAAACGTCTCTTTGCAGTGTTTTAAGCTGCTTATGTAACAAAACGCTAAAACCCAAGCAAAACACTCTTTACTAAAAACAGAAAAGAATTAACAAAAAGAAGTATTTTGAGTTTTTGAGCATGTTACGTGCAAAAACACTAAAATGCATGGAAAGTAACCTATATTAGAAAAGAAAAGATAGTAAGAGAAACGTGTGTTATGAGTGTTCATAAGCTTTAGTTACCAAAACACTAAAAACATGATAATATTTTTTTTTTTTTTTTAGCTTCCTAGGTACCAAAACGATAAAACGCATAAATAGCACTGTATATAGAGAAACAGAATAACATTACCAAAAACATGTACACTGGAGGTATTTCACTTTGCTATGTAACAAAACGCCAAAATGCATGCAAAAGCATTCTATATTGGGTAATGAAAAGAGATACACGAACAAAAAAAAAAAATTGAGTGTTTATGAGCACGGTAGGCATTATAACACCAAAAATTATTGGAAAGCACCATATATGGGAAAAGAAAACAACATTACCAAAATCGTCTCCTTTCTGTGTCTTTGAGTTAATTCCGTACCAAAACGCAAAATCTCATGCAAAATATCCTTTATGCAGAAACAAAATAGCATTACCAAAACCAAGTATATTCATTGTTATTAAGAGTGTTACGTAGTAAAACGTTAAAATGCATGAAAAATACATGATAGAGTAAAATGAAAAGACAATACAAGAAAAGTGTTTTTAAGTGTGTTTTGAGCTTCTTACGCATCAAAATGCTAAAAGGTATGAATAACGCTCTATATGGAGAAAGAACAAGAATACCACAAACGTGTATTTTAAGCGTTTTTTTATATTGTTAGGTACCAAAACGCCAAAATGCATGCAAGGAAAAGAAACGACATTACCAGAATTTTTTTTTTATATATTTACTCATTTTCAGCGTGTTTGTCAATAAAACTCTCCAAAATATATCCTTACGAGTTTTTTTTTTTTTTTTTTTTTTACTTTTTACGTAAGAAAACGCTTAAAGACATGGAAAACACACTGTATGGAAAAACAGAATAACCTTACCAAAAACAATTATTTTGAGAGTTTTTCAGTTTGTTACGTAGAAAACACCAAAATCCACACAAAGTTCTTTATATGGGAAACTAAAAGATATTACGAGAAACGTGTAATATTAGAGTTTGACCTTGTTCAGAAGCAAAATCATAAAACGCAAAATCATAGCACTCTATATAGAGAAACAGATCAATATTACATAAAACGTGTATTTTGAGAGTTTTTAACATTAATAGATACCAAAACGCTGAAATGCTTGCAAAGCTCCATATATGAGGAAAGAAAATGACATTACAAGATACGTGTCTTTTGAGGGTTTTTGAACGAAGTAGGCACCAAAATGCAAAAAAATCATGGAAATCACTCTATATAGGAATACAAAACAATATTACGAAAAACGTGTCTTTTTCAGTGTTTTGAACTTTTTTGCGTAGAAAAACGCTAAAATGCATGTAAAACAGACTTTATGGAGGAATAGAATAACATTACAAAGAAAGCTTTCAATTTTTTTTTTATGTCACGTAGAAAAACACCAAAATGCAGACCATCGTTATGAAAAAAAAATATAAATTAAGTGTTTTTCCAAATTGTTAGATACCAAAACGACAAAATGCATAGAAAACGCCGTTTATATTGAAAGACGAAACAACAATTCAAGAAATGTATCTTTTGTGTGTTTTTGTGCATGTTAGGCACCAAAACCCCAAAAAGAATAGAAAGTATTATATATGGAAATCGAAAACAACATTACCAAACACGTTTCTTGTGAGTTTTCTTAACTTCTTACGCACCAAAACGCTAAAACGCACACAAAAACATCCTTTATGGAGAAAAAAAAAAAAAACTATGGGAAGCAAGTATTTTGAGTATTTTACAGCTTGTTACGCACTAAAACTCGAAAATCCATACAAAGTCCCGAAATGAGGAAACGAAAAGACATTACGAGTAACGTGTGATTCCTCGGTACCAAAATGCTAAAATTTAAAAGAGCACTCTATATGGAGAAAACAAAATAACATTATCAAAAAATGAGTATTTTAAGCGTGTTTCACATTGTTAGATGCGAAAATGCAAAGATGCTGGTAAAGCACACTATATGTGTAAAAGAATCGACGTTACTAGAAACGATTTTTTTGAGTGTTTATGAGCGTGTTAGGAACCAAAATGCTAAAGAGATAGGAAAGCTCCTTATATAGGGAAACAGAACAAGTTTAAAAAAACGTCCCCTTAAAATGTTTTTAGTCATTTACGTACAAAAGCGCTAAAACACATGCAAAACACAGTTTTTGGAGAAAGAGAATAACATTTATAAAAAGAAGTATTTTGGCTGTCATGAACTTCTTACGTAAAGGAACGCCAAAATACATGGAAATTACTCTTTATAGGAAACGAAAGAACATTACGAGAACGTGCAAGCATTTTGGTATTTATAGCTAACAATTTGAACAACTCAAAATGTAAGTTTTTTGCTTATGTTGTTACGTTTCTCCTTATTCTCCTTCTCTTTAGAGTGCTATGCACGTCCTTTTTTTTTTTTCGTTTTCGTAAGTACGAAGTAAAAAAAAAAAATGTTTCTCATAATTTTTTTTTCGTTTCCTTATATTGAGTTATTTGCATGGATTTTGATGTTCTGGTACCAAACGAGGTGAAACACACTCAAAACAGACGTTTCTGATCAGTTTGTTCTCTTTTCCATGTATTATTACATGGTACATTTGGTACCTAAAACACACACACACACAAAAAAAAAAAAACTCTTAAAAAAAACGTTTCTAAAAAATGTCGTTTTGTTTCTCCATATAGAGTGTTTCTCATGGATCTTGGCGTATTGTTGCTCATAAACATTCAAAACACACGTTTCAGGAAATCTCCTTTTCTTTCCCCATATAGAGAGCTTTTGTATGTATACACGTTTTTCGTGATGTCCTGTTTCTCCTTATAGAGTGATGTTCACGCATTTTTGAGATTTGGTAACAAAGAAGATAAAAATAATAATACTATAAATTTTTCTAATAATGTCTAACAATAAACGGTTTTGGTAACTTTGTTCTCTTTCTTCAAATTTTGTGCATTGCATACATCTTGGAGTTTTGGTACTTAGCAAGGTGATAAAAACTCAAAAGAAACGTTTTTGGTAATGTTGTTCTGTTTCTCCATATATAGAGAGTATTTTACGCATTTTAGTGTCTTGGTAGCTAAGTAGTTCAGAAACACTTATGATACACGTTGCTTGTAATAACTGTTTGTTTTCCATCTAAGGTACTTTATATGCAATTTGGCATTTTTGTACTTAACACGCTCAAAATACTCAAAAGACACATTTCTGGTAATGTTCTGTTTCTCGTTTTAGGATTTTGGTACACGTTTCATGTAATGTCTTTTCCTTTCCTCATATGAAGTACTTTGCATACATATTCGCATTTTCTAAGTAAAACGGTCAAAAACACTCAAAATACGCGTTTTTGGTAAAGTTATAGTTTATCCATCAAGTGGTTTTTTAATGCGTTTCATCGTTTCCGTACGTAAGTAGCACAAATACACTGAAAAGAGATGTTTTTGGTATTATTGTTTTGTTTTCCCAAATAGGGTCCTTTCCATGCTTATTATCGTTTTGGTGTCTACCACGCTCATAAACATTCAAAACACACGTTTCAGGAAATCTCCTTTTCTTTCCCCATATAGAGAGCTTTTGTATGTTTTTCGGCCTTTTGGTACCTAAGAATGTGAAATATACTCAAAATACTCGTATTTGCTAATGTCGTTCTGTTTCTCAATATTGAGTGCTATTCATGCCTTTTTTTTTTGCGTTTTTGTGCTTAAGAAGCTCAAAAACACTCATGATAATGTCTTTTCGCTTCGCCATATAGGGTACTTTACATGCGTTTTGGCGATTTTTTTTTATGTAAAAATTAACAATCATATTACTTATTTTTGGTAATATTCTTCTGTTTCTCAAGAAAAGATGTTATGCATGCATTTTAGCGTTTTGTTACCTAAGTAGCTCAAAAACATTGAAATGAGATGTCTTTGATAATGTTTTGTTTCTCATATAGAGTGATTTCCATGTGTTTTAGTGCCTAATACTAAAAAAAATACGTTTTTTTTTTCTTATATAGGGTGATTTCCATGCTTTTTAGCGTTTTAATTTCTAACACGCTCATGAACACTCAAATGACATATAGTCTTGAATTTTCGTTTCATTTCTCTATATAGGGTGTTTTGTATGTATTTTGGCGTTTACGTACATAATATTGTGAAATACTCTAAAAATACACGTTTTTGGTAATGTTCCTGTTTGTCCATACAGTTTGTTATTCGTGCGTTTTAATGTTTTGGCACCTAAGAATCTTAAAAAACAATCATAATACACGTCTCTGGTAATGTACTTTCGTTTCCCCATATAGTGTACTTTGCATTTTAGGAATTTTCTACTGGAAATGCCAGTCTTTAGTAATATTATTTTGTTTTTCCTTAAAGGGTGTTTGCATGAGTTTTATCGTTTTAGAATGTAAAAAGTAAAAAAAAAAAAAAACTAACAATACCTAACAATAAAAAAAATACACTGAAAATACACGTTTTTGGTAATTTCGATTTCACCGTATTCATGTTTTTTTTGGGTAAAAAAAAAAGTAAAACTAAAAAAAGTAAAAAAAAAAAAAAAACTAACAATACCTAACAATAAAAAAAATACACTGAAAATACACGTTTTTGGTAATTTCGATTTCACCGTATTCATGTTTTTTTTTGGTACCGAAGAAGCTCAAAACACGAATAATACACGTTTTCCGTAAAGTCTCTTCGATTCCATATATAGGGTACTTTCCCTGCATTTTAGCGTTTTTCTAAAACACTTAAAAACTTGTTTCTATGAAATATTATTCTGTTTCTCCATAAAGGCTGTTTTACATGCGTTATAGCGTTTTTATACGTAAAAAGTTCAAAACACTCAAAAGACACGTTTTTTGCAATGTTGTTTTGTATTCCCATATAGGTTGATTTCCATGTTTTTTTTTGCGTTTTGGTGCCTACTACGTTAAAGACCCCTCAAAAGACACGTATCTTATAATGTCATTTTTTTCCCTATACATGAGGCTTTGCAAGTATTTCGGCTTTTTGGTACCTATTAATGTTAAAAACACTCAAAATACACGTTTTGTGTAATACTGATCTGTTTCTCTATATAAAACTCTATTTATGCGTTTTATGATTTTTCTACTTAACAAGGTGAAAAACTCTCATAATACACGTTTCTCGTAATATCTTTTAGTTTTCCATATGAAAAAAAAAACCTTATGTGGATTTTGGAGTTTTTCTCTTTAACAAACTGAAAACACTCAAAATAATTATTTTTGGTAATATTATTCTGTTTTTCCATGTACTCGTAGTGTGTTTTCCATGCCTTTAAGCGTTTTCGTACGTAAAAGGTAAAAAAAAAAAAAAACACTCAATAGACTCGTTTACCATAATGTAATTTTGTATCATATATCTGGTGAATTACATATATATATATATATATATATATATATATATATATATATATATATATATATATATATATATATATATATATATATATATATATATATATATATATATATATATATATATATATATATATATATATATATATATATATATATATATATATATATATATATATATATATATATATATATATATATATATATTTAGTTTTGGGGACAAACACGCTGAAAATGAGTAAATATTAAAAAGAAAATTTTCTGGTAATATCGTTTCGTTTCCTTGCATGCATTTTGGCGGTTTGGTAACTAATAAATTGAAAAACACTCAAAATACACGTTTGTGGTACTCTTGTTTTTCCTCCATATAGAGCGTTATTCATACCTTTTAGCATTCTGATACGTAAGAAGCTCAAAAACACTCATAAAACACTTTTCTTGTAATGTCTTTTCGTTTTACCATATAATGTACTTTTCATGCTTTTTACGTTTCACTACGTAACAATCTCAAAAACAATGAATATACTTGGTTTTGGTAATGTTATTTTGTTTCTGCATAAAGGATATTTTGCATGAGATTTTGCATTTTGGTACTGAATTTGCTCCAAGACACTGAAAGGAGACGTTTTTGGTAATGTTTTCTTTTCCCGTATATGGTATTTTCCAATATTTTTTTTTGTGTTTATAATGCCTAATGTGTTCATAAACACTCGAAAAATATATATTTTTTATATATTTCTTTTCCTTACCCAATATAAGAAACTTTGCATGCATTTTGGCGTTTTGTTACATAGCAAAGTTAAACACTTTTTAATATTTACGTTTTTGGTAATGTTATTCTGTTTCTCTTTATAGAGTGTTATTTATGCGTTTTATCGGTTTGGTACCTAAGAAGCTAAAAAAAACACTATTATCATATGTTTTTACTGTTTTGGTAATTAAGAAGCAAAAGAAAACTCATAATACACGTTTCTCATAATATCTTTTCGTATATAGGTAATTTTCCATGGATTTTATTGTTTTGTTTTTTTACGTAACATGCTCAAAAACTAAAAATACTTTTTTTTTGGGTGATTTTTTTTCTGTTTTCAGTGTAGAGTGTTTTACGTTTTAGCGTTTGGTACCGAAGCAGCTGAAAACACTCCAAAAAGACATTTTTAATATTTTTTTTTTTTTTCCCACAAAGTGCTTTTCATGCTCTTTCTTTTAACTATTTTGGTGTCAAGCACGCTCTTAAGCATTCAAAATTCACTATTTGTGAAAATCTAATTTCTTTTCCCGCCAAAATGCTTTGCATGCATTTTGGCGTTTTTGGACGTAACAATATGAAATACAATAAAAATTATTGTTTTTGGTAGTTGTTCTGCTTCATGTTTTGGTACCTAAGAACCTCAAAATCTCTCATAATACACGTTCCTTGTAATATTCTTTTGTTTCCTCATAGGGGATACTTTCCATACATTTTTTTGCGTTTTTTACGCAACAAACTGAAATACACTTAAAATGCTTTATATATATATATATATATATATATATATATATATATATATATATATATATATATATATATATATATATATATATATATATATATATATATATATATATATATATATATATATATATATATATATATATATATATATATATATATATATATATATATATATATATATATATATATATATATATATATATATATATATATATATATATATATATATATATATATATATATATATATATATATATATATATATATATATATATATATATATATATATATATATAAGGTTATTCTATTTTTCCATAAAGGTCATTTTGCAAGCGTTTCATCGTTTTGGTACGTATGCTGCTGAAAAAAAACATTCAAAAGAAAAGTTTTTCATAATGTTTCATTTCATTTTATTTTATTTTTTTTTTTTTGTATTCCCATATAGGTCAAATTCTATGCTTTCTAACGTTTTCGTACATAGCATGATCATAAACACTGAAAATATATTCCTTTCTACATATAGTGTCCTTTGCAAGCATTTTGGCGTTTCGTGCCTGAGATGTGAAATACACTCAAAATACACGTTTTTATAATGTTGTTCAGTTTCTCAATATAAAGTAATAATTATTTTTCATTTTTCATACCTAAACAGCTCAAAAATACTTATAATACACGTTTCTTGTCATATAATTTCGTTTTCCTGTAATTTGCATGTAATTTGTATCAAAACGCAAAAAGGAAAAAATAATACTCTACATGAAAAAAAAAAAAACTACAATACAACGTGTATTTTGTGTGTTAGATATCAAAATGCTAAAATCCATGCGAAGCAGTAGGTATATAGAGAAACGAAGCGACATTATCAGAAACGTGTAATTTTTGTGTTTTTTTTTCAGCGTTTTAGGCACCAAAACGCTAAAATGCATGGAAAGCACCATATTTTGGAATACAAAACAAAATTACTAAAAAAGAATTTTGTGTTTTTTTTAGCTTTTTATGTACTATAACACGAAAAATTCTTTCAAAACACCCATTATGGAGAAACAAAACAACATTACCAAAAACTATTATTTTCAGTGTTTTTTTCAGCTTGTCAGGTAAAAAAAGCGGCAAAATGCATGTAAAATACCCTATATGGTGAAACAAAACGATATTTTCAGGAACGTCTGTTATGAATGTTATTGATCTTCCTATCAAAAGCCCCAATGACATTCTATATATAGAAACAGAAAAATCCGACCAGAAACGTGTGTTATGAGTGTTATTCATATTGTTATGTACGAAAAGGAGAAAATTTATACAAAGTATCCTATATGGAAAAACGAAAAAGACGTTACGAGAAAAGTGTATTTTGAGTGTTTTTGAGCTTCTGAGGCCACAAAACACACACACACACAAAAAACGCTTCAATAAATCTATATATAGATTAACATTACCAAAAAAGGAGTACTTTTTTGTTTTTTTTACGTTGTTACATAAGAAACTGTCAAAATGTATGCAAAGCACACTATATGGGGAAAAGAAACGACATTTCCAGAAATGTGTATTTTGAGCGTTTATGAGCGTGTTTTACACCAAAACGCTAAAATGCATGGAAATCACCCTATATGGGATTACCAAATAACATTACGAAAAAAGATGTCTTTTGAGTGTTTTGAGCTTCTTACATACCAAAGCGCTAAAACACATGCAAATATTCTTCATGGAAAAAGAATATCATTACCAAAAACAATACTTTCGAGTATTTTTAAGCTTGTTCCGTAGAAAAACGACAAAATGTATAAAAAGTAACTTATATCGGGTAACGAATCAATATTAATAGAAGTGCGTATTTAGAGTGCTTTTGAGCTTCTTAAGTACCAAAACGCTAAAACGCATGAATGGGACTCTATATGAAAATGAGGACAACATTATAAAAAAACGTGTATTTTGAGTTTTTAACATTTTTAAATACCAAAACGCCAAAATGCATACAGTGTATCCCCTATGGTGAAATGAAATCATTTCCAGAAACATGACTTTTAAATGTTTTCTGGAACATGTTTGCCACGAAAGCACTAAAAAGCATGGAAAACACTCTAAATGGGAAAAGAAAACATTACTAAAAATGTTCTTTTTCAGGGTTTTGCTGTACTTACCTACGAAAAAGCTAAATACATGGAAAATCCCCCTTAATTGAGACACAATAACAATTCCAAAATCAAGTATTTTGAGTGTTTCTGAGATTGTTCCGTACATAAACGCCAAAATGCATGAATAGTACCCTATATAGTTCAAGAAAATGACATTACGAGAAACGTGTAGTAGGAGTGTTTTTGAGCTTGTTAGGTACCATATCGTAAATACTCGTTGAATAGCACTCTATATGGACAAATAGAACAACATTATCAAGAACTTTTATTTTCTCTTTTTTTACATGGGTACCAAAACGGTAAAATGCATGCAAAGCACTCTATATAGGGAAACGAAGCAAAATTACCAGAAACCTGTTTTTTTTTAGGATTTTTGAGCGCTTTAGGCACCAAAACGCTAAAATGCATAGAAAGCACCCTATTTTCAATACAAAACAACATTACCAAAAAGGTGTCTTTTGTGTGCTTTCGAGCTTCTTACATATATATTATAACGTTAAAATTCATGCAAAACACTCATTATAGAGAAACGGAGTAACATTACCAAAAATGTTAACTATGAGTGTTTTTCATTTTGTTAAGTACACAAAAGGCAAAATCCATGAAATATACTCTATATGGTGAAACAAAACGAGATTACAAAAAACGTGTAGTATGAATGTTATTGACCTTTTTAAACAACAAAACTCTCAGTAGCACTCTATAAGTAGAAAAGAACAACACTATCAAAAACGTGTCATGAGTGTTATTCATATTGTTATGTATGAAAACGCGTAAATTCATGCAAAATATCCTTTATTTAATAACGAAAAAAAATTACGAGAAAAGTGTGTTTTAAGTATTTTTGAGCTTCTTAGTGTCCGACACGTACTCTTTAATAGTATTGTATATAGAGAAACAGAACAACATTACCAAAAACGTGTATTTTGAGTATTTTTTTTCGTTGTTAGGTACCAAACTGTCAAAATGCATACAAAGCACCGTAAATGGGAAAAAGTAATGGCATTTCCAGATACGTGTCTTTTGAGTGTTTATACTCATGCACAAAAACGCTAAAATGCATGGAAATCACCCTATACCAAACAATATTACGAAAAATGTACATATTGAGAGTTTCACCTTTTTACATACCAAAACGCTAAAACGCATGGAAAACTTCTTTTTTTTTCGAGAGAATAATATTACGAAAAACAAGTATTTTGTGTATTTTTAAGTTTCTTATGTATAAAAATGACAAAATGCATGGAAAGTTCCTTATATGCGGTACCGAAAGAACATTTCTAGAAAAGTGTATCATAAGTGCTTTTGATCGTCTTACGTACCAAAACGCTAAGACACATGAATAGCATTCTGTATGGAAAAGAGAACAAACATGTATGTTGAGTATTTTCAGATTCTCAGATTCCAGAACGACAAAATCCTTCATAAACACCCTCTGTTGTGATGTGAAACTCCATTTCCCAGGAATATGTCTTTTGAGAGTCTTTTGATGCGTGCTAGGCACGAAAACACTAAAATGCACGGAAAATACCTTATATGAAAAAAAAACAGTATTACCAAAAACGTGTCTTTTGAGCTTTTTAGTTATTTACATAACAAAACGCTAAACGGCATGGAAAAACAATATAGTGAAACACAATAACAAAAAAAAAACGTATATTTTCAATGTTTTGAGCTTGTTACGTACAAAATCAAAAATATTTATTGAAAGTACACAACATCGGCAAACAAAACATTACGAGAGACGTGTATTTTGAGTATTTTTTAGCTTCTTAGGTACCAAAACGCTTAAATCCATGAATAGCACTCTATATGGAGAAAAAGAATACCAAAAAAAAGGAAATAGTATTTTGTGTGTTTTCACAATGTTAGACATCAAAACACCAAAATACACGCAACGGAACCTCTACGGTGAAATTAAACGATTTTACAAGAAACGTATCTTATATGAGTGTTTTTCTCCATGTATTTGTATTCTTCACACAAAACGCTAAAAATCATCGAAAGCACCCACTATATGTAAACAAACATTGCCAAAAAAAACATTTTTTCTGTGTTTTTTGAGGTATTTACCAAAAAACTAAAATGCATGCCAAACCCCCTTTATTCAGACACAGAATACATTACTAGAAACAGGTATTATGTGTGTTTTATAAGCTTGTTACGTACATAAACGCCAAAATGCATGCAAAGTACCATATATGGGAAAACGAAAGGACATTCCAAAAAAACGTTAATAAGAAGTGTTTTTGAGCTTCTTAGGTACCAAACCCGTTAAACAGCACCTTACATGGAGAAACAGAACAAACAAATAATTGAGTGTATTGAGGTATTTCAGTGTATCAAAATGCCAAAATGCATGCTATGTCCTCAATATTAGAAAACGAAACGGCATTACAAGAAACGTATCTTTTGAGTGTTTTTGTGCATGTTAGGCAACAAAAGAAAAAAACATGGAAAGCACCGTATAAACCCTATAAACCCTAAAAACAAAATTACCAAAAACAAGGCAATTGAGATTATTGAGCTTCATACGTATGAAAACGTTAAAACGCACCCTAAACACCCTTTATGGAGACATAGAGTAACATTACCAACAACCTGTATTTTCATTGTTTTTGAGTTTGTTACGTACATAAACGCAAAAATGCGTTAAAAGTACCCTATATGGAGAAACGAAAAGACATTACGAGAAACGTGTATTTTGAGTGTTTTCATCTTTTTAGATACCTTAACGCTAAAACGCATGAATAGCACTCTATATGGAAAGACAAAACAACATTAACAAAAACGAGTATTTTAAGTGTTTCACATTATTAGGTTCGAAAACGCCAAAATGAATGCAAACCACAGTATATGGGGAAAGGAAATGATATTTCCAGAACCGTGTCTTTTGAGTGTATATGAGCATCATATGCACCTAATCGCAAAAAGAATGAAAAGCACCCTATTTGGGTAATCAAAACAACATTACTAAAACCGTTTCTTTTCACTCTTTTTTTTTTTAGCTACTTACGTATCAAAACGCTGAAAGGAATGCAAAGCTCCCTTAATTGAGAAACTTTACCAAAAAAGAAGTATTTTGAAGGTTCTTCAGGTTGTAACGTGTAAAACAATAAAATGCATGGAAAGAATCCTATATGGGGGAACCAAAATACATTACGAGAAAAGTGTATAATGAATATTTTTGAACTTCTTAGGGAAAAAAACCCGAAAATAAATGGATAACACTCATTATGTAGAAACAAAATAAGCAATTTAAGTATCAAAACGCTTAAAACGCACGGAAATCCACATTTATAAAAAAAAAAACGACCGAAAAGAAGCATTTTGAGTGTTTTTTAGTTTGTTTCGTAGAAAAACGTCAAAATGAATAAAAAGTATCCGATTTTTTTAAATCTCGTTTCCTTATCTCATATTTGCTTCGCATGGATTTTTTAGTTTCAGTATCTAATCATGTGAAAAACAGTCTAAATACAGGTTTTTGGTAATGTTCTGTTTTTCCATATAGAATGCTATTCATGCGTTTTTAAGTTTTAGTACCTAAGAAGCTCAAAAACGTTCATAATACTTGTTTCTCGTACTGTATTTTCATTCCTTCATATCGGATATTTCTTATTAATTTTGACGTTTTTCTACTCAAAAACACTCAAAATACTTCTTTTTGGTCGTTTTTTTCATAAATGTGGATTTCTGTGCGTTTTAAGCGTTTTGATACGTAAATTGCTTATTTTGTTTCTACATAATGAGTGTTATCCATTTATTTTCGGGTTTTTTTTTCCCTAAGAAGTTCAAAAATACTCATTATACACGTTTCTCGTAATGTATTTTGGTTCCTCCATATAGGATTCTTTCCATGCATTTTATTGTTTTATACGTTACAACTTGAAAAACATTCAAAATACTTCTTTTTGGTAAAGTGTCTCAATTAAGGGAGTTTTGCATTCCTTTCAGCGTTTTGATACGTAAGTAGCTAAAAAAAAAAATGAGTGAAAAGAAATGGTTATAGTAATGTTGTTTTGATTACCCAAATAGGGTGCTTTTCATTCTTTTTAGCGATTAGGTGCATATGATGCTCATATGCCCTCAAAAGACACGGCTCTGGAAATCTAATTTCCTTTCACCATATAGTGTGGTTTGCATTCATTTTGGCGTTTTCGAACCTAATAATGTGAAACACTTAAAATACTCGTTTTTGTTAATGTTGTTTTGTCTCTCCATATAGAGTGCTATTCATGCGTTTTAGCGTTTAGGTACCTAAAAAGATGAAAACATTCAAAATACACGTTTCTCGTAATGTCTTTTCGTTTCTCCATATAGGGTACTTTTAATGCATTTTTGCGTTTATGTACGTAACAAACTCAAAAACAGTGAAAATACAGGTTGTTGGTAATGTTACTCTATGTCTCCATAAAGGGTGTTTAGGGTGCGTTTTAACGTTTTCGTACGTATGAAGCTCAATAATCTCAATTGCCTTGTTTTTGGTAATTTTGTTTTTAGAGTTTATAGGGTTTACAGGGTTTATACGGTGCTTTCCATGTTTTTTTTTCTTTTGTTGTCTAACATGCACAAAAACACTCAAAAGATACGTTTCTTGTAATGCCGTTTCGTTTTCTTAAACGCGTTTTTTGAATGTTCTTGAGCATGTTAGGCACTTACGTAGCTAGAAAGCATTGAATTCACCCTATATGGGAATTACGAAAATTTACATTACGAAAAACGCCTTTTGAGTTTTTTTTTCTTCTTACTTTTTACATTCAAAAACGATAAAACGCATGCAAACACCCTTTAAGGAAAAACGAAATAATATTACTAAAGACTGGGATTTTTAAGTAGAAAATTCCTAAAATGCAAACTACACTATATGGGGAAACGAAAGTACATTACCAGAAACGTGTATTATGATTGTTTTTTTTAAGCTTCATCTTAGGTACTAAAACGCAAAAACTTGTTGATACCCTTCTATATCTAGACACAGAACATCATTGCCCCCCCCCAAAAAAAAAAAAACATATAATTTGAGTGTTTCAAATTGTTAGATACCAAAACGACAAAATATATAAGATAAGCCGGTTATAAGGAAAATTAAAACGACATTTCAAGAAACGTATCTTTTGCGTGTTTTTGTGCATGCTAGGTACCAAAATGCTTATAAGCTTGGAAAGCACCATATATGAAAGTTGAAAACATTACCAAAAAACGTTTTTCTTTTTTTTTCTCAGCTTTTTTCGTACCAGAACATTAAACTGCATACAAAAACATCTTTTATGAAGAAATAAAATAACATTACGAGAAACAAGTATTTTCAGTGTTTTTGAGCTTGTTATTTACAAAAACGGCAAAATGCATGCAAAGTCCCCAATTGGGTAACAAGAAACGTGTACTACAATTGTTTTTTGAGATTCTTTGGCAACAATACCATAAAACTCTTGAAAAGCACTCTATATGGAGAAACAGAATAACATTATCAAAAACGAGTTATTTCAGTATGTTTCACATTCTTAGCTGCAACTTTACGAAAAACACGTCCTTTGAGTGTTTTGAGCTACTTATGTAATAAAACGCTAAAACGCATGCAAAACTTTTTTTTCATAGAAAAGAGAATAACTAATAAAAAATGAGAGTTTTTGATCTCCATACGTACAAAAACTCCAAAATGCATAGAAAGTACAATGTATGGAAAAAAAAAAAAAAAACGAAAAAAAGTGTATTCAGTGAGTTTCTTTTTTTTTCAGGTTCTTAGGTATCAAAATGTTAAAACGAAAGAATAAAACTCTATATGAAAAAAAAATAGAACAACGTTACCAAAACATGTATTTTGACTATTTCACATTATTATTATTATTTTATTTATTTATTTATTTATTTATTTATTTTTTATGTAGGAAGGACACTGACCAAGGGCAACAAAAAATCAGATAAAAAAAAATGCCCACTGAAATGCCAGTCCCATAAAAAGGATCCAAAGCGGTAGTCAAAAATTGAAGGATAAGTGTCTTGAACCTCCTTCTTGAAGGAATTCATGTCATAGGAAGGTGGAAATATAGAAGCAGGCAGGGATATTCCAGAGTTTACGTGCCATAACGCCAGAATGCATGCAAAACACCCTATATTGGCAATGGATAACATTTCCCGAAGTGCGTCTATCACATTTATCAGCGTGTTAGAAACCAAATCGCTTAAAAAAAAAAAAGAAAAAAAAAGAAACCACTTTACTGAAAAAAAAAATCTACCAAAAACGTGTATTTTTAGAGTTTTTAAACTTGTTAAGTAGGAAAACGCCAAAATGCATGAAAAGTACCCTATTTGAGGAAAGAAAAACATGTATTATATTTTTTTCCAACCTCCTAGATATGAAAACAATAAAACGAATGAGAAATAAAACATTAACAAAAACGTATATTTTGAGTGTGTTTTACATTGTTAGGTATTAAAACGCCAAAAAGCATGCAAATCACCCTATATGGGAAACGGAAAAGAAATTTATAAAAATCATGTATTTTCATTGTCTATGAGCGTGATAAGCACCAAAACGCCAAAAAAAAAAAAAAACATCGAAAAAAAATAAGAAAAACGTCTCTTTTCAGTGTTTTGAGCTAATTATGCACCAAAACGAAAAAAAAAATGCATGCAAAATATCTTTTATTGAGAAACAGAATAACATTACCAAAAAACAAGTATTTTCATTTTTTTTTAGCTTGTTACGTGAAAAAAACGCCAAAATGCATGCAAAGTACCCTCTAAAAGGAAAGGAAACGGCATTTCCAGAAACCTGTCTAATGCTTTTTTTTTCTTTTTTTTTGACATTGTTAGGAACTAAAACGCTGAAGAGCATGAAAATCTCTCTTTATGTGAATACAAAACATTACGAAAAAAAAATGTTTTTTCAGTGTTTCTTATTATTATTGATATTACGCGCGAAAACACTATAACACATGCACAACCCGTTTTATAGAAAAGTAAAATAACATTAACAGAAACAAGTATTTTGAGTGTTTTTGATTTTGTTACGTACAAAAATGTCAAAATTCAGAAAAAATACCCTATATTGGGAAACGAAAAGATATTACGAGAAACTTTTATTATGAGAGTTTTTGAGCTTTTTAGTTACTAAAATGCTAAAACGCATCAATAAAACTCTATATGGAGAAACAGAACAATATTAGCAAGAAACGAGCATTTTCAGTGTATTTCACATTATTAGGTGCGAAAACGGCATAATGCACGCAAATCACCCTATATGGGGAAAAGGAACGAAGTTTACAGAAACGTGTCTTTTCATGGCAAATTTTAAATTTACACTATAAATATTCCAAAAGCGTGTAAAAATATTTACACTATAAATATTCCAAAAACGTGTAAAATCTCACAATGCATTTAAAAATACTCTACATGGGGAAACTAAGAAATTTCAAGAAACGAGCATTTTGTACCTTCTTAGGTATAAAAAATGCTAAAACGCATGAATAGCACTCTATATCGAAAAACAATATTACTAAAAACATGTCTTTTTAGTGATTTGCGTCACTTACATACCAAAATACTAAAACACATGCAAAACACCCTTTCAATTAAAAACTGAATTACATTACCAAAAAGATTTATTTATAGTGTCTTTAAGCTTGTTACGTACAAAAAAGCCAAAATGCCAGAAAAGTACCCTATTTGGAAAACAAACCGTTATTACAAGAATCGTTTGATTCTGAGCTTCTTAGCAAAACACTAAAACGTGTGTAAAGCAATCTGTATAGAGAAAGAGAACAACATTAACTAAAACGTGAGTTTTGAGCATTTTTCATCTTGTTAGGAACCAAATATTAAAAATGTATGAAAGCACGTTGAATGATGAAACCAATCAAAAACGTCTATCATAAGTGTGTTTGACCGCGTTTGGTAACAGAACATCAAAATCCATGCAAATAACCCAATATAAGGAAACGAAAACAAATAAAGAGAAACGTTAATAATTTTTTTTTTTTTAACTTCGCACTTATCAAATGAAAAAAAAAAAGACGTGAATAGAGCACTAGGGAGAAGGAGAATAAGGAGAAATTTAACAACATAAACAAAAAACGTTTAAGTTGTTCAAATTGTTTGCTATAAATACCAAAATGCATACACGTTTCTCGTAATGTTTTTTTTTTTTTTCGTTTACTACAATTCCATGTATTTTGGCGTTCTTTTACGTAAGAATTTCAAGACATCGAGAATACTTGTTTTTAGAAATGTTATTCTCTTTCTCCAAAAACGGTGTTTTGCATGTGTTTTAGTGCTTTTGTAAATAAATTTGTAAATAACTAAAAACATTTTAAGGGCACTTTTTTTTTTTTATTTGTTTGGTTTCCCTATATAAGATGCTTTCCTATCTTTTTAGCATTTTGGTTCCTAACACGCTCATCAACACTCTTCTCTAGTAACGTCGATTATTTTACCCATATAAGATGCTTTACCTGCATCTTCGCGTTTTGGCATCTAAAAATATGAAATACACTGAAAACACTCATTCTTTATAATATTATTTTCTTTCTTCAAATAGAGTGCTCTTCTAGAGTTTTAGCAATTTTGGTACCGATGAATCACGAAAACACATAACACACGTTACTCGTGATGTCTTTTCGTTTCCTCATTTCGGAACTTTGCATGGATTTTGGCGTTTTTGTGCGTAACAAGCTCGAAAACACTCAAAATACTTCTTTTATAAGGTTCCTTTTTTCTCCATAAAGGGTGTTTTTGTATGCGTTTTAGCGTTTTGGTGCGTAAGAGCCTGAGAAAAACTCAAAAGAAACGTTTTGGGTAATGTTTTCTACTTCTACATATAGCACTTTATATTCTTTTTTGCCAAACATGCAAAAAAAAAAAAAACACACACACAGAAGATACGTTTCTTGAATTGTTGTTTCGTCTTTAAATATACATGGCTTTTTTCTATGCATTTTGTTGTTATGGTATATAACAAATTGAAAAAAACTCAATTTACAACTTTTTGGTAACGATGGCCTGCATCTTGGAGTTTTTCTGCGTGAAAACTTGTTTATTTGTAATGTTATTCTCAAAAGACACGTATCTTGTAATGTTTTATTTCCACATATATGGAGTTTTGCAAGCATTTCGGCGTTTTGGTACCTATTAAAGTTATAAGTAATTAAAGTTAATAAGTAATATTGATCTATTTCTCTATACAGAGTGCTATTAATGCGTTTTATGATTTTGCTTCTGAACAAGGTGAAAAAATCTGATATTACACGTTTCTCGTAATATCTTTTAGTATAAAAGTCCATATATCTGATATTACACGTTTCTCGTAATATCTTTTAGTATAAAAGTCCATATAAAGAACTTTGTGTGGATTTTGGAGTTTTCTACGTAACAAACTGAAAAAAAAACACTCAAAATAATTGTTTTTGGTAAGGTAATTCTGTTTTTCCATACAGTGTGTTTTCCATGCCTTTAAGCATTTTCGTACGTAAAAAAATGAAAAAAAAACACTTAAATAGCTCGTTTACCATAATGTGGTTTAGTATCTTATATATGGTGAATTACAAGATTTTTTTTTTATAGTTTCGGTGCCAAACACGCTCAAAAATAGTATTTTTTATTTTTTATAATGTTTCGTTCCCTTCCATGCATTTTGGCGTTTTGGTAACTAACAATATGAAAAACACTCAAAATACTCTTTTTGTGGTATTCTTGTTCTTCCTCCATATAGAGCATTATTGATACATTTTAGCATTATGATACGTAAAAAGCTCAAAACACACTCATAAAACACTTTTCTTTTAATGTCTTTTTAAAGTTTTACTACGTAACAATCTAAAAAAAACAATGAATATATTTGATTTTCGTAATGCTATTTTGTTTCTGCAAAAAAAAGGATATTTTGCATGAGATTTTGCGTTTTGATACGGAAGTAGCTCCAAGACACTGAAAGGAGATGTTTTTGGTAATGTTTTTTTTTCTTTTTCCCATATAGGATGTTTTCCAATATTATTTTTTGTGTGTTTATAATGCCTGCCGTGCTCGTAAACACTGAAATAATATATTTTCGTATATCTCTTTTCGTTAGCCAATATAGAATGCTTCGTATGCATTTTGGCGTTTTTTTTTTTTTTTTACATAGCAAAGTGAAACACTTTCAAGTTTTTCGTAATGTTATCCTGTTTCTCTGTGTAGAGTGCTATTTATGCGTTTTATCATTTTGGTACCTAAAAAAAAAAACACTATTATCATATGTTTTTAGTGTTTTGGTAACTAAAGTTTATGAACACTAATAACACACGTTTCTTTTAACATCTTTTCGTTTTCTAATATAGGTTACTTTCCATGTATTTTAGTGTTTTTGTGTGTAACATGCTCAAAAACTCAAAAAAACTTTTTGGTAGTCTTTTTTTTCTGTTTTCAGTGTAGAGTGTTTTGCTTGTGTTCTAGCGTTTTGTTACATAAGCAACTCAAAACACTGCGAAGAGACGTTTTTAATTTTGTTTTGTTTTCCCACATAGAGTGCTTTTCATGTATTTTTTTTTTATTATTATTTTGGTGCCAAACACGCTCTTAAGCACTCAAAATACACTTTTCTGAAAATCTATTTTATTTTAGCAGGATAGGGTGCTCTGCATGCATTTTGGCTTTTTGGTATCTAAGAATTTGAAATACATTTAAAATACAGGTTTTTGGTAATGTTCTCCATATAGAGAATTCCATATATTCATGCGATTTCATGTTTTGGTACCAAAGAAACTCAAAATATCTTATAATACACGTTCCTTGTAATGTTCTTTTGTTTCCCCATATATGGTAATTTCCATGCAGTTTTGTGTTTTTGTACGTGACAAACTGAAATACATTCAAAATGCTTTTTTTTTTTATGTTATTCATTTTTTTTAATAAAGTAGATTTTGGATGCGTTTCATCGTTTTGGTACGTAAGCTGCTCGCATTCATAAGAAATTTTTTTCTTCATTTTTTTTTCTATTTCCATATAGGTCGATTTCCATGCTTTTTTTTTTTTTTAGCGTTTTGGTGTTTAGCATGCTCATAAACACTGAAAATATATGTTTCTGGAAGACTCGTTTCCTTTCTACATACAGTGTGCTTTGCAAATATTTTGTAGTTTGGTATCTGAGAATGTGAAATACACTTAAAATACACTTTTTTATAACGTTGTTCGGTTTCACGATATAAATTACTAATCATTATTTTTCATACTTAAACAGATCAAAAATACTTTTAATCCACGTTTCTTGTCATATTTTTTCGTTTTCCTGTTATTTCCGTGTATTTTTTCTACATAAGAAACTCAAAACATTCAAAATTCTTGTTTTAGGAACTCCCATTGTGTTTGTGCATAAAGTGTGTTTTGCATGCGTTCTAGCGGTTTGGTACGTAAGAAGTTGTAAAACCCTAAAGAGATACTTTTTTTTTTTTCCTGTAAAAGGTAAATTTCATTTTATTTATTTATTTATTTTATTTTGGTGCCTCGCACACTCAAAAACACTGAAGAATAACTTTTTTTGGTAATGTTTTAATTCCGGATATAGGATTATTTACAATCATTTTGCTCTTTGGTATCTAACAATGTGAAAACAACTGAAAACACACGTTTTTCGTAATGTTGTTCTCTTTCTCCATGTGTTGTGCTATTCATGCGTTAAAGTGTTTTGGTACCTAACAACCTCAAGAACACTTAACTTTTTTCGTTACGAGTTTTCTTCATATTGTGCATGTTCCATTTATTTTGGCGTTTTTTTTTCTAAAATAACTCGAAAATACTCAAAATACTTATTTTTCGGTAATGTTAATCCCTTTTTCTATAGAGTATTTTCTATGCATTTTAGTATTTTGGTATATAAATAGCTTAAAACACTCAAAAAACAAGTTTTTTTTTTGTAACGCTTTCTTTTCCTCATATAGAATTATGAGAATACTTCTCATAATCTTTAGCGTGTTCATGCCTAACATGCTCATAAACTCTCAAAAGACACGTTTCTGGAAGTCTCGTTTCATTTATCAATATATGGTGCTTTGCATGCCTTTTGCCGTTATATCGATTAATGATGTGAAAAAAAAAAATAAAATACGTTTTTTTTTATTTATTTTATTTATTTTTTTTTTTACCATATAGAGTGCTATTGATACGTTTTAGTGTATTAGTACATTAGAAGCTAAAGAAACCTCATAATACACGTTTCTTGTAATGTCTTTTTGTTTCCTCATATTGATTATTTTACGTGTATTTTTGCGTCTTGGTACGTAAGAAACAGAATGTTTTTTTCAAAATACTTGTTATTGGTAATGTTTCTCCATATACAGTGGTATTATTGTGTTTTCACATTTTGGTACGTAAGATACTCAAAACCACTCATAATACACTTTTCTCGTAATGTACAAAAACGCAAAAATGAATGCAAATTACCTTATATGGGGAAACGAAAAGACATCACAAGAAACGTGTATTATGAGTGTTTTTGAGCTTCTTAGGTGCCAAAATGCAAAAACGCATTAATATCACTTCATATCAAGAAACAAAACATTATTAAAAAAATGTGTATTTTTTTTCACATTATTATGTATCAAAACATCAAAATGCATGAAAAGCTCCCTATATGGGTAAAGAAAGTGACTTTACCAGAAACGTGTCTTTTGAGTGTTTTACAGGGTTGTAGCCATCAAAATCGTAAAAATTATGGAAATTGCCGCATATAGGAATACAAAACAATATAACGAAAATAGTGTCTTTTTCAGTGTTTTTTTAACTTATTACCTAACAAAACGCTAAAACTGATGCAAAACACCCTTTATGGAGAAAATACAATAATACCCAAAACAAGAATATTTAGTGGGGTTTTTTTTTAGCTTTTTACGTACAAAAGCACAAAAAAAGCATGCCAAGTACCCTGAATTGGGAAAAAAAAACATTTCAAGAAACATGTATTACAAGTGTTTTTGAGCTTCTTAGGAGAGAAAACGTTAAAACGTATGAATAGCACTCTATATAGAAAAAAAAAAAAACATTACCAACAACGTGTATTTTGAGATTGTTTCATATTCTTATGGGATATAACGCAAAAATGCATGGAAAACAACCAATATAGGAAAAATAAAGTTCCAGAAACGTTTGTTTTGAGTGCTTGTGAGTGTGTTAGGTACCAAAAACGCTAAAAAAGCATCAAATGCACCCAGCATGGGAAAAGAAAACAATATTAATAAATTCTTGTCTTTTAAGTATTTTTTCATGTACTTACGTACCAAGACAATGAAACACATGCAAAATACCATTTTATGGAGAAATACGATAACATTACAAAAAATAAACATTTTGAGAATTTTTAAGCTTGTTATGTACTAAAACTCGAAAATTCTATATGGATAATCAAAACATTACTAAAAACGTGTATTTTGAGTGTATTTTATATTGTCAGGTAACAAAACGTCACAAAGCACAAAAAGCACCCTCTATCGGGTAAGAGAACGGGGGTTTCCAAAAAAAAAACTTCTCTTCTGAGTGTTTATGAGCGTGCTAACACTTAAACGCTAAAAAGGCTGGAAACAACCTTGCATGAGAAAACATTTCCAGAATTGTTTATTTTTTTTGTGCGATTGACCTACTTACAAACCATAAACAGAGAAAAAAAAAAAAAAACAATGATAGCCAAAACAAGGTTTCGAGAGTTTATGTGCTTATTACGTTGAGAAAAAAGACAAAATGCATGGAAATTACCAACTATGGAAAACGAAAAGACTTTAGTTAAAACATGTATTATAAGTGTTTTTGGGCTTCTTAGATACCAAAACGATAAAACGATATGAAGAAACAGAATAACATTACCAAGAAACGTTTTTCAGCTTAGTTATTAAAACGCTAAAACACATGAATATCTCCCTATATAGAGAAACATAACAACATTAACAAAAACGTGTGCTTTGGGTGTATTTCACATTGTTATAAGTAACAAAAACGGTAAAATGCATGCAAGCACCCTATAAGAAGAAAGGAAACGATATTTTCAAAAAAGTGTATTATGAGTTTTTATAAATGTGGTAGTAATCTAAACGATAAAAAAAAAAACGGAAAACATCCTATATGGGAAAACAAAGCCAGCATAGGTACCAAAACGCTAAAAAAAAAACACTTTTTTTTTTTTTATGGAGAAACATTATAACTTTACCAAAAACATATATTTTAAATAGTTTTGAGCTTGTTCCCTATATAAATGACAAAATGCACAAAAAAAACATTCTATATGAGGAAACAAAAACAAGAAACGTGTATTATGAAAACTTTTGAACCTCTTACTTACCAAAATGATAAAATACGTAAATTCCACTCTATTTCGAGAAAAAAAAACATGCATGCCAAGTACTCTGAATTGGGAAACGAGAAAACATTTCAAGAAACATGTATTATGAATGTTTTCGAGCTTCTTAGGAAACAAAACGGTAAAACGTATGAATAGCACTCTATATGGAGAGAAATAACATTACCAAAAACGTGTATTTCGAGATTGTTTGTTTCATATTCTTATGGAATATAACGCAAAAATGCATGGAAAACAACCAATATAGGAAAAAAAAATTCCTGAAACGTCTGTTTTGAGTGCTTATGAGTGTGTTAGGTACCAAAAACGCTAAATGCATTAAAAGCACTTTATATGGGAAAAGAAAACAATATTACTAAATTCTTGTCTTTTAATTATTTTTCATGTACTTACGTACCAAAACATTGAAACGCATGTAAAACACCATTTATGGAGAAACACAATAACATAAAAAAAAAAAACATTTTGAGAGTTTTTATGCTTGTTATGTACTAAAACTCGAAAATTCTATATGGAGAATCAAAACATTACTAAAAACGTGTATTTTGAATGTATTTCATATTGTCAGTTAACAAAACTACACAAAGCACAAAAAGCACCCTATATGGGGTAAGGAAACGGGGTTTAAAAAAAAAAACTTTTCTTCTGAGTGTTTATGAGCGTGCCAACACTAAAACGCTAAAAAGCCTGGAAACAACCTTGCATGAGAAAACAAAATATTTTCAATTTTTTTTTTTTTTTTTTTTGTGCGATTGGCCTACTTACAAACCAGAACCCGAGAAAAACCCTTGTAAAAAAAATCTTAATGAAAAAAATAAAATAAAATAACCAAAACAAGATTTCGAGAGTTTATGTAGAAAAAAAAAAAGATACAAAATGCATGGAAACTACCAGCTATGGGGAAACGAAAAGACATTACTTAAAACATGTATTATAAGTGTTTTTGGGCTTCTTAGATACCAAAACGATAAAACGATATGAAGAAATAGAATAACATTACCAAAAAACGTTTTTCATCATAGTTATTAAAACGCTAAAACACATGAATATCTCCATATATAGAGAAACAGAACAACATTAACAAAAAACGTGCGCTTTGGGTGTATTTCACATTGTTAAGTATCAAAAAAGGTAAAATGCATGCAAGCACCCTATAAGAAGAAAGGAAACGAAATAAGAAAATAAAAAAAACGTGTATTTTGAGTTTTTATAAGCGTGGTAGTAATCTAAACGATGAAAAAAAAACATGGAAAACACCCTATATGGGAAATAAAGCCTGCATAGGTACCAAAACGCTAAGAAAACACGGTTTTTTTTTTATGGAGAAACATTATAACTTTACCAAAAACATATATTTTAAATAGTTTTGAGCTTGTTGCCTATATAAATGACAAAATGCACAAGAAACATTCTATATGAGGAAACGAAAACAAGAAACGTGTATTATGAGAACTTTTGAACTTACAAATTTTACAAATTTTTTTTTTTTAAGTATTTTTGAGCTTGTTGCGTACAAAAACGCTAAAATATTTGGAAAGGACCATATATAGGAAAACGAAAGGACATTACGAGACCTGTGCATTATGTTTTTTTTTTTTTTCAGCTTCTTACATACTAAAATCCTAAAACGCATAAATAACACATAATGACGAGGAAAAGAACTGCATTACCAAAAATATGTATTTTGAGTGGCGTTTTACTACCTAATTACTGAAAAAAACACTCAAAATACATATTTTTGGTAATGCAGTTCTTTTCCTCGTTATTATGTGCTTTTAATATTTTTGGCGTTTTGGCGTTTTGGCGTTTTGCTACCTAATTATTGAAAAATAAATGTATAGAAAACCCATCATATGTGAAAAAATTTACAAAAACGTGTTTTTTCAGTGTTTTTGAGATGTTTACGTACCAAAACGCTAAAATACATTGAAAAACACCCTCTATGGAAAAATCTTATATTACCTAAAACAATTAAGTGTTTTTGAGCTTGTTACGTACAAAAACGAAACAAAAAATAAATGTAAAAGTACAATATATAGGGAAAAGAAAAAGACATTACGATAAATGACTATAATTTTTTTTTCAATCTTCTTAGGTACCGAAGGAAAAGAAAAAAGGAACAATGCGACTCTATGTGGAGAAACATATTATCTTGATCAAAAACGTATATTTTGAGTGTTTTTCACAATTAGATATCAAAACGCCTAAACACACGTAAAACACTCTAAATAAGGAAAAGAAACGAGATTTCCTGATACTCGTCTTTTGTGTGTTTATCAGCGAAAAGACATTGTGAAAAGCGTGTCTTATTAGAATTTTAGAGCTACTTAGGTATCAAAACGCTAAAACACATAAATGTCACTGTATATGGAGAAACATAATAAAATAAACAAAAAAGTGCATTTTGAGTGTTTACACGTTATTAGGTACCAAAAAAAAAAACAAATTGCATCAAAAGCCTTCATTATTAAGAAACGAAACATTACCAGAAACATGTCTTTCGAGTGTTTTTGGGCGTGTTAGACACCAACAGCCTATGTTGGAAAACAAAACGACATTAACGAAAACGTTTTTCTTAAGTGTTTTTGAGAGTACAAGGTACGAGGAATAAAAAAAAAAAAAGTGAAATTTACTTTGTATTGGAAAAAAAAAATTCTTTAGTGTTTTACAACTTCTTACGTACCAAAACGCTAAAACGCATGCAAAACACACTTTATGCACAAACAGAATAACATTACTAGAACAAAAATTTTGATTGTTTTGAGTTTCTTACGTAAAAAGATGCCAAAGTGGATGCAAATAACAGGAAAACGAAAAGATATGACAAGAAACGTGTATTAAAAGTATTTTTGAGCTGTTTAAGTATGAAAAGAAAAAAATTATTAGTAATTTATATTGAGAAACAGAACAACATTATAAAAACGTTTATTTTGAGTGTCTTTCACATTCTCAGGTACCAAACGTTAAAATACTTGCAAAACACACTATATGTAGAAAGAAAACGAGATTTCCAGTAACATGTATTTTCATTGTTTATGAGCATGGTATACACAAAAAGCATGGAAACAGACCTATATGGAAATACAAAAAAAAAAAAAAAACATTCAGAAAACCTTTTCTTTTTCAATGTTTTTTAGCAGCTTATGTACCAAAACAATGAAACGCATGCAGAATGCCTTTTATGGAAAAATGGACTAACATAAAAAAAAAAAAAACATTTTGAGTGTATTACAGTTACTCACGTACAAAAACACAAAACTGCATGGAAAGTATCCCATATGGGGAAACAAAAGAATATTACAATGAACGTGTATTATGAGAGATTTTGAGCTTCATAGGTACCAAAGCGTGAAACCGCATGAATAACACTCTATATAGAGAAAAGACCAAAAATGTGAATTTTGAATGTATTTCACATTGTTAGGTACCAAAACGCCAAAATGCATGCAAAGCACCCTCTACTGGGAAAAGAAAATAGATTTTCCGAAAAGTGTATTTTGAGTGTTTAAGAGCATGCTTGGCATTAATATAATAAAGAAAAGCATGAAAAGCACTCTATGTGGGAAAACAAAATATTAAAAACGTCTCATTGCAGTGTTTTGAGAGGCTTATGTAACAAAAGGGTAAAACGCAAGCAAAACACTCAATACTGAAAACAAAAAAAACTACCAAAAGAAGTATTTTGATTTTTGAGCATGGAAAGTAATGTATATCAGAAAATGAAAAGATATCAAGAGAAACGTGTGTTATGAGTGTTCTTAAGCTTTAGTTACCAAAACACTTAAAACATATGATAATAGTGTTTTTTTTTAGGTTCTTAGGTACCAAAACGATAAAACGCATAAATAGCACTCTATATAGAGAAACAGAATAACATTACCAAAAACGTGTATATTGAGAGTATTTAACTTTGCTATGTAACAAAACGCCAAAACGCATTCAAAACATTCTATATTGGATAAGGAAAATAGATATAGGAAAAATATTTTTTGAGTGTTTATGAGCACGGTAGGCATTATAAACACCAAAAATTATTGGAAAACATCATATATGGGAAAAGAAAACAACATTAACAAAACCAAGTATATTCATGGTTTTTGAGATTGTTACGTAGTAAAACGTTAAAATGCATGAAAAGTACATAATATGGAAAAACAAAAAAAACATTACAAGAAAAGTATTTTATGCTTGTTTTGAGCTTCCTACATATCAAAATGCTAAAAGGCATGAATAACGCTCTATATGGAGGAAGAACACGAATACCACAAACATGTATTTTGAGTGATTTACATATTGTTAGGTACCAAAACACCAAAATACATGCAAGGAAAGGAAACGACATTACCAGAAAAGTTTTTTTTTTTTTTTTACTCTTTTGAGCGTGTATCGAACCAAAACTATATATAAAAAAAAAAAATCATGTAATATGATACAAAACTACATTTCGGTAAACGGGCCTTTTGAGTTTTTTTTTTTTTTACTTTTTTACGTATGAAAACGCTTGAAGGCATGGAAAACACACTGTATGGAAAAAAATTGAATAACCTTACCAAAAAAAATTATTTTGAGTGTTTTTTAGTTTGTTACGCAAAAACTCCAAAATCCACACAAAGTTCTTTATATGGAAAATAAAAAGATATTACGAGAACGTGAGTTTTTCACCTTGTTCAGAACCAAATTCATAAACGCATAAATAGCACTCTATATAGAGAAAAAGATTAATATTATATAAAACATGTATTTTGAGTGTTTTTATCATTAATAGTTACCAAAACGCCGAAATGCTTGCAAAGCTCCATATATGGAGAAAACAAAATGACATTACAAGATACGAGTCTTTTGAGTGTTTTGAGCTACTTATGTAATAAAACGCTAAAACGCATGCAGTACATTCTTTATAGAAAACAAAATAACTAACAAAAAAATAGGAGTTTTTTTTTTATCTTTATACGTACAAAACTCCAAAATGCATGGAAAGTACAATGTATAGTAAAAAACGAAAAGCCATTGAGTTTTTTTTTCAGGTTCTTAAGTTCCAAAACGTTAAAACGAAAAAAAATAAAACTCTATATGAAAAAACAACAACGTTACCAAAACTTGAATTTTGCGTATTTCTCATTGTTACGTGCCATAACGCTAAAATGCATGCAAAACACCCTATATTAGGAATGAACATTTCACGAAATGATTCTTCTGTTTATCAGATTCTTTCTGTTTTACAAAAAAAAAAAAAAAACATTCTTCCAAAAACGTGTATTTTAGAGTTTTTGAACTTGTTAAGTAGGAAAACGCCAAATTGCATGAAAAGCACTCTATTTGGAAAAAAAAGAACATTAAAAACATGTATTATATTTTTTTCCAGCTTCCTAGGTATCAAAACGCTAAAACGAATGTATATGGAGAAATAGAACATTAACAAAAACGTATATTTTGAGTGATTTTTGCATTGTTAGGTACTAAAACGCCAAAATACATGTAAATCACCCTATATGGGGAAAGGAAAAAAAATTTACTTAAATCGTGTCTTTTGATTGTTTATGAGCGTGGTATGTACCAAAACCCCCAAAAAAGCATGGAAAGGTCACTATATTGGAAAAAAAAGTCTCCTTTCAGTGTTTTGAGCTAATTACGCACCAAAAGGAAAAAAAAAAAAAAACGCATGCAAAAACATCTTTCGAAAAACAGAATAACATTACCAAACACAAGTATTTTGAATGTTCTTAGCATGTTACGTAAAAAAAAAACGCCAAAATGCATGCAAAGTACTCTATAGAGGGAAAGGAAATGAGATTTACAGAAAATATCTAAAGAGTTTTTAGGAACTTTTTAGGAACTAAAACGCTGAATAGCATAAAAATCTCTTCATTTGAAAATAAAAGAACATTACGAAACACATGTATCTCGAGTGTTTCTTATTTTTATTCTTATTACGCATGAAAATGCTACAAGGAATGCACAACAGATTTTATGGAAAAGCAGAAAAAAAACATTAAGAAAAACAAATATTTAAAGAGCATTTCATTTTGTTATGTACAAAAAATGTCAAAATTCAGGAAAAGTACCCTATATTGGGAAACAAAAAAACATTACAAGAAACTTTTATTATGAGTGTTTTTGAACTACTTAGTTAATAAAATGCTAAAACGCATCAATATGGAGAAACAGAACAATACTAGCAAAAAACGAGCATTGTCAGTATATTTCACATTATTAGGTGCCAAAACGGCACAATGCACATAAAGCACATTATATGGGGAAAAGGAACGAAGTTTCCAGAAACATGTCTTTTCAGGTAAAATTTTATATTTACACTATAAATGTACCAAAAAACATGTATTTTAAGTATCTTGAGCTTGTTACATAGAAAAATCCCAAAATGCATGCAAAATTCTCTACATGGGGAAACTAAGAAATTACAAGAAACGGGTATGATAAGAGTTTTTGACCTTCTTAGGTACAAAAAAAAAAAATGCTAAAATGCATGAAAAGCACTATATCAGAAAATAGAACATTAGTAAAAAACATGTCTTTTTAGTGATTTGCGTGACTTACGTACCAAAACACTAAAACACATGCAAAACTCTCCTTTAATGAGAAACTTCATATTACCAAAAAGGTTTATTTACATTGTTTTTGAGCTTGTTACTTACAAAAACGCCAGTATGGAAGAAAAAGTACCCTATATGGAAAACAAACCATTATTACAAGAATCATTTGATTCTGAGCTTCTTAGTTACCAAAATACTGAAACGTGTGCAAAGCAGTCTATATAGAGAAAGAGAACATTACCAAAAATATGTGTTTTGGGTATTTTTCACCTTGTTAGGAACCAAATCTCAGAAATGTATGAAGAGCACGTTGAATGATGAAAGAGAAGAAACATGAAAAATGTCTATTATGAGTGTGACCGCGTTTGGTACCAGAACATCAAAATTCATACAAATAAACTAATATAGGGAAACGAAAACAAATCAAGAGAAACGTTAAAAATGCATATTTCTTTTAACTTCGTACTTACCAAAACACATACACAAAAAAAAAGACGTGAATATCACTCTAAAGAGAACAAGAATAAGGAGAAACGTAACAACATAAACAAACACGTATATTTTGAGATGTTCAAATTGTTAGCTATAAATACCAAAATGCTTGCACGTTTCTCGTAATGTTCTTTCGTTTCCTATATAGGGTAATTTCCATATATTTTGTCGTTCCTTTACGTAAGAAGTTCAAGACAGCCAAAATACTTGTTTTTAGAAATCTTATTCTTTTCTCCAAAAACGGTGTTTTGCATGTGTTTTAGCGATTTTGTACGTTAATAAATTAAAACATTTTAAGGCCACGTTTTTTTTTTTACTTGTTTTGTTTCCCTATATAAGTTGCTTTCCTATCTTTTTTAGCATTTTGGTTCTTAACACGCTCATAAACACTCAAAAGATTCGTCTCCAGTAACGTCGATTCTTTTACCCATGTAGTGTGCTTTACCTGCATCTTCGCGATTTCGCATCTAATAATGTGAAATACACTGAAAATACTCATTTTTGATAATGTTATTTTGTTTATCGATAAAGAGTGCTCTTCTAGAGATTTAGCATTTTAGTACCGAAGAATCACAAAAAAACACTTATAATACACTTTACTCGTAATGTCTTTTCGTTTCCTCATTTCGGGACTTTGCATGGATTTTGGCGTTTTGTGCGTAACAATCTCGAAAACACTCGAAATACTTGTTTCTCATAATGTTATTTTTTCTACATAAATGGTGTTTTTGTATATGTTTTACCGTTTTTACGCGTAAGAAGCTAAAAAAACTCAAAAGAAACGTTTTTGGTAATGTTGTTTTCTACTTCCACATATAGCACTTTCTATTCTTTTTGGCGTTTTGATGTCTAACAAGCACAAAAATATACAAAAAATACTTGTTTTGAAATTTTGTTTCGTCTTTCATCATAAACAGTTTTCTTTTTATGAGTTTTGTCGTTTTGCTATCTAAGAATTTCAAAAACACTCAATTTATATGTTTTTTGGTACCGATGGCCTGTGAAAAACACACAAAATAAATGTTTGTGGTAGTCTTGTTCTTCCTCCATATAGAGCGTTATTCATACTTTTAAGCATTTTGATACGTTAGAAGCTCAAAACACACTCATAAAACATTTTTCTTGTAATGTCTTTTCGTTTTATCATATAATATACTTTCCATGCTTATTAATGTTTTAATACGTAACAATCTTAAAAAAGCAATGAATATTTTTGGTAACTGGTAATTACCAAAATTTGGTTTTGGTAATGTTATTTTGTTTCTGTATAAAAGGATATTTTGCATGAGATTTTGCGTTTTGGTACGGAATTAGCTCCAAAAGGAGACGTTTTTGATAATGTCTTCTTCTCTCATATAGGGTGTTTTCCAATAATTTTTGGTGTTTATAATGCCTACCGTGCTCATAAACACAAAAAAATATTTTTTGTACATCTCTTTTTCCTTACCCAATATAGACATGCATGTTTTGCATGCATTTTGGCGTTTTGTTACATAGCAAAGTACAAAGTACATGTTTTTGGTAATGTTATTCTGTTTCTCTATATAGAGTGCTATTAATGCGTTTTATCGTTTTGGTGCCTAAGAAGCTAAAAATACTACTATCATATGTTTTTAGTGTTTTGGTAACTAAAGGATAATAACACTTATAACAAACTTTTCTCTTAATATCTTTTCGTTTTCTAATATAGGTTACTTCCCATGCATTTTAGTGTTTTTGTACTGAATATCCTCAAAAACTCAAAATACTTTTTTTTTTTTTCAGTATAGAGTGTTTTGCTTCTGTTTTAGCGTTTTGTTACATAAGAAGCTCAAAACACTGTAAAGAGACGTTTTTAATAGAGAGCTTTTCATGCTCTTTTTTTTATTATTATTTTGGTGCCAAGTACGCTCTTAAGCACTCAAAAAAAACTTTTCGGAAAATCTAATTTCTTTTTCCAGTACCGGGTGTTTTGCATGCATTGTGGCATTTTGGTACCTAACAATATGAAATACATTAAAAATTAACGTTTTTTTGTTAATGTTCTTCTTATAGAGTACTATTCATGCGTTTTCACGTTTCTGGTACCTAAGAAGCTAAAAATCTCTCATAATACACGTTCCTTGTAATGTTAATTTTTTTCCCTTTATAGGATACTTTCCATATAGTTTTGCGTCTTTGTACGTAACAAATTGAAATATACTCCATTTTTTTTTTTTTTTTCCATTTTTCCATAAAAAGGCATTTTATATGTGTTTTATCGTTTTGGTACGTAAGCTGCTCAAAAAACATTCCAAACAAAAGTTCTCAATGTTTTTTTTCTTTTTTTTTATTCGCATATAGTCGATTTCCATGCTTTTTTAGGCTTTTGGTGCATAGCATGCTCATAAACACTGAAAATACTTGTTTCAGGAAATCTCGTTTCCTTTCTACATATAGTGTGCTTTGCAAGTATTTTGGCGTTTGATACCTGAGAATGTGAAATACACTTAAAATACACGTCTTTATAATGTTGTTCTGTTTCTCGATAAAAATTACTAATCATTTTTCGTTTTTATACTTAAACAGCTCAAAAATTCTTTTGATATACATTTCTTGTCATATCTTTTAGTTTTCCTGTTTTTTTTTTTTTTTATCCATTTTAGTATTTTTTTTTTTTTCTACGTAAGAAACTCAAAACATTCAAAATTCTTGTTTTAGGCACTGCTATTATGTTTGCGCATATTATGTTGTGCGTTTTGGTACGTAAGAACTTGTAGAACACTAAAGAAATACACTTTTTGGGAGTAATGTTTTGTTTTCCTATACAAGTTTTTTTTTTTTTTTTTTTGGTGCCTCACACTCTCAAAAACACTGTAAGAAAAACGTTTTTGGTAATGTCATTTTGTTTTTCCATTATAGAAGGTTTTACAAGCATTTTGCTCTTTTATACGAGTACTTAACAATGTGAAAACTACTGAAAACATACGTTTTTCGTAATGTTGTTGTGTTTCTCTATGTATTGTGCTAGTCAAGCGTTAAAGGGTTTTGGTACATAAGAACCTCAAGAACACTCTTAACGTTTCTCATTGTGACTTTTCTTCATATTATGCAAGTTCCAAGAATTTTTGCATTTTTTTTTTTTCGTAAATAACTTCAAAGACTCAAGATACTTATTTTTTTTATAATGTTATTCTTTTTCTCTATAGTGTGTTTTGCATGCGTTTTAATGTTTTGTTATGAAAGTAGCTCAAAACATTCTTTCCATGATTTTTAGCGTTGTGGTGCCTAACAGACTCAGAATCTAGGCAATAAAACGATAAAAAGCATGAACAGCACACTCTTTGGGAAAACAAAACAGTATTTCCTAAAAATCGTTCATTTTTAGTGTTTTGGAAGCGCATGGGAAAAAAAGTTTATGGAGAATCAATATAACCACCAAAAACGTGTATTTTAAATATTTTTGAGCTAGTTACGTAAAAAAAAAACGACAAAATGAATGCAAATTACTCTGTATGGAGAAACGAATAGACATCACAAGAAATGTGTATTATGAGTGTTTTTGAGCCTCTTAGGTGCTAAAATGCTAAAACGTATTAATATCACCTCATATCGAGAAACAAAACAACAGTAACAAAAATGTGTATTTTGAGTGTTTTATTAACATTGTTATGTATCATAACACCAAAATGCATGAAAAGATCCCTATATATAGGTAAAGGAAGTCTTTTGAGAGTTTTACAGGGTTCTAAACATCAAAACCCTAAAAAGCATGGAAATTGCCGCATATGGGAGTACAAAACAACATTACGAAAAAAGTATCTTTTCAGTGTTTTTGAACTTACTGCGTACCAAAGCGCTAAAACTGATGCAAAACACACTTTATGGAGAAAATACAATAATATTACCAAAAAACAAGTATATTTAGTGTTTATGAGCTTTCTACGTACAAAAGCACCAAAATGCATGCCAAGTACCCTGAATAAGGAAACAAGAAATCATTTCAAGAAACTTGTATTATGAGTGTTTTTGAGCTTCTTAGGGACCAAAACGCTAAAACATATGAATAGCACTCTATATGGAGAAAAATAACATTACTAACAACGTTTATTTTGAGATTGTTTCACATTCTGAGGGGATATAACGCAAAATTATATGGAAAACATCCAATATGGGGAAAAAAAATACATTTCCAGAAATGTTTCTTTTAACATTACTAACAACGTTTATTTTGAGATTGTTTCACATTCTGAGGGGATATATCGCAAAAATATATGGAAAACATTCAATAAGGGAAAAAAAATACATTTCCAGAAATGTTTCTTTTATGTGTTTATGAGTGTGTTAGGTATCAAGAGAGCATCAAAAGCACCCCATATGGGAAAATAAAATAATATTTCTAAAAACTTGTCTTTTAAGTATTTTCAGCTACTTACGTACCAAAACGCTGAAACGTATGCAAAACACCATTCATAGAGAAACACAATAACATTACAAAAAATAAGCATTTTGAGAGTTTTTAAGCTTGTTAGGTAATAATACTCGAAATTTCTATATGAAGAATCAAAACATTACCAAAAATGTGTATTTTGAGTATATTTCTTATTGTCAGGTAACAGAAAGCCACAAAGCATAAAAAGCACCCTATATGGGGTAAGGAAACGGGGTTTCCAAAAAAACTTTTCTTCTGAGTGTTTATGAGCCTTCTAGCACCAAAACGCTAAAAAGCATGAAAATCATGCATGAGAAAACAAAACATCTTCAAAATTGTTTATTTTTAGTGCTTTTGACCTACTTACAAAAAAAAAAAAAACGAGAAAAACGCTTGTAAAACATCCTTAATGGAAAAAGAGAATGAAACAAATAACTAATGTTTCGAGGTATTATGAGCTAGTTACGTTGAAAAAAAAAGACAAAATGCATGGAAATTAGCAACTATGGGGAAACGAAAAGACATTAGTTAAGACATGTATTATAAGTATTTTTGAGCTTCTTAGGTACGAAAACGATAAAACGATATGAAGAATCAGAAAAACATTACCAAATAGGTTTCAAGACACTTATCCATTAATTTTTGACCACTGCTTTGACCCTTTTATGGAACTGGCATTTCAGTGGGCTTTTTTTTATTAGATTTTTGTTGCCCTTGGCCAGTGTCCTTCCTACATAAAAAAAAAATAATAACGTTTATCATCTTAGTTACTAAAACGTTAAACCTAAAAAAAAACGCTAAACCTAAAACGCTAAAACGCTACCTATAAAAATGACAAAATGCACAAAAAAATATTCTATATGAGGAAACGAAAACAAGAAACGTGTATTATGAAAAGAGAAGTTTTTCAGCTTCTTTCTTACCAAGATGGTAAAACGCGTAAATAGCACTCTATTTCGACAAACATCATTAAAAAAAAAAAAATACATGTATTTTGAGTGTTTTTTTTTTCTTTACTTATTAGGTACCAAAACGACAAAATGATTGCAAAAATCAACCAAATGAGTAAAGAAACAACTTTACAAAAAACGAGTCTTCTGTGTGTTTTGAGCTAATTACTTACCAAAATACTAAAAACATGTAAAAACATATTTTATGGAGAAACGGAGTAACAATACCCGATAAAAGTTTTCTTGTGTGTGTTTTTCAGCTTGTTACGTACAGAAAACACCAAAATGTATCAAAACTATATTATAAGGGGAAACGAAAAGACATTACGAGAAACGTATATTATGGATGTTTTTAGCTTCATAGATATCTAAACAATGAAAAGGATCAATAGCACTGTATATGGAGAAAAACACTATCATGACCAAAAATGTGTATTTTGAGTATATTTTACAGTTAGGTAACAAAACCAAAGAAATGCATGCAAAGGACACTAGGGAAAGGAAACGAGATTATCAGAAACGTGTCTTTAGAGTGTTCTAATCACCAAAACGATAAAAAGCATGGAAAGCACTGTATATGGTAAAAAAAAAACAATATTACCAAAAACGTCTCTTTTTAATGATTTCGAGCTAGATGTGTACTAAAACTCTGAAAACTATGTAAAAAACCCTTCATGGAGAAACAACATAACTTTACTATACACTAATATTTTTTAGTGTTTTTGAGCTTATAACGTAGAAAAATCCATAGAAAGATACTTCTAAGAGGAAACGAAATGACATACCAAGAAACATATATTTTGCGCGTTTTTATATATGTTAGTCACCAAAACTCTAAAAAGCAGCTTGTTACGTACAGAAAATACCAAAATGTATCAAAACTACATTATAAGGGGAAACGAAAAGACATTACGAGAAACGTATATTATGGATGGATTTTATGAGAATAAAAAAAAAACATTACCAAAAACGTGTGTTTTGAGTGTTTTTTTTTTACCTCCTTATCTACCAAAACGCTAAAACATATTTAAAAGACCATTTACGGAGAAACAATAACATTACCAAAGAGAGTGTTTTAAATATTTTTCAGCTTGTTACGTACGAAAAACTCTAAAATGTTTGGAAAGGACCATATATGGTGAAACGAAAGGACATTACGAGAATCGTGTTTTATGAGTGTTTTTTTTTTTCAGGCTCTTTCGTACGGAAATCCTAAAACGCAGTAATAGCGAATTATAACGAGTAAAATAACTACATTACCAAAAATATGTATTTTGAATGTTTTTTTTTCCAATAATTAGGTAGCAAAACGCCAAAATGCATTGAAAACCCATCATATGGGAAAACAAAATTTACAAAAACGGTTCTTTTCAGTGTTTTTTTTAGCTATTTACGTACCAAAACGCTATATTGTAAAACACACTTTATGGAGAAACCGATTATTACCTAAAACTATTATTTTCAGTGTTTTTAGCTTGTTACGTACAAAAAAAAAAAAAAAAGAATGTAAAGTACAATATATAGGGAAAAGAAAAGACTACGAGAAATGTGTATTATAGGTTTTTTAATCTTAGGTACCAAAAGATAAAAAGGAACAATACGACTCTATGTAGAGAAACATATTATCTTGATCAAAAAGCGTTTATTTTGAGTGTATTTTACACTTAGATATAAAAACGCTTAAATACATGTAAAGCACTCTAAATAGGGAAAGGAAACGAGATTTCCAGAAACTCGTCTTTTGTGTGTTTATCAGCGAAAAGACATTACGAAAAACGTGTATTATTAGAATTTTAGAGCTTCTTAGGTATCAAAACGCTAAAACGCATAAATATCACTGTATATGGAGAAACAGTAAAATAAACAAAAACGTGCATTTTCAGTGTTTACACGTTATTACGTACCAAAAAGCCAAAATGCATCCAAAGCCTCGAATATTGTAAACGAAACAACATTACCAGAAACATGTCTTTCGAGTGTTTTCGAGTGTGATACCAACACGCAAAAAATAATGGAAGTCACTCTGTATGCGAATTCAAAACAGTATTACGAAAAACGTATCTTTTGAGATTTTGGAACTTCTTACTTACCAAAACGACAGCTTACGTAGAAAACTGCCGCAAACACAAGATACTCTATATGGTGAAAAAAAAGAAAAGCCATTACGATTAACGTGTATTATAAGTGTTCTTCAACATATCAAGTACCAAAACGCAAAAACGCGTTGATACCATTCTATATTTAGACACAGAACAACATCGCCAAAAAAAAAAAAGAACATAATTTGGGTGTTTTTTAAATTGTTAGATACCAAAACGACAAAATGGATAGGGAAAGCCGGTTATATGGAAAATTAAACGACATTTCAAGAAACGTATCTTTTCCGTGTTTTTGTGCATGTTAGGTATTAAAACGCTAATATGTATGGAAAGCGCCGTATATGAAAGTTGAAAACATTATCGAAAACGTGTTTTTTTTTTTTTTAGTTTTTCTCAGCTTTCTTCGCACCAAAACGTTAAACTGCATGCAAAAACATCTTTCATGAAGAAATACAATAACATTACGAGAAACAAGTATTTTGAGTATTTCTGAGCTTGTTATTTACAAAAACGCCAAAATGCATGCAAAGTTCCAAAATGGGGTAACGAAAAGACATTACGAGAAACGTGTACTTATTATAAGTGTTTTTGAGATTCTTCGGCAACAAAACCATGAAACTCTTTGAAAGGACTCTCTATGAAGAAACAGAATATTATTAAAACGAGTATTTTCAGTGTGTTTTTTATTCTTACCTGCAACTTTACGAAAAACACGTCCTTTGAGTGTTTTCAGCTACTTATGTAATAAAATGCTAAAACACATGGAATTGTTTCTTTATAGAAAACAGAATAACTAAAAAAAAAAAAGTGGTTTTGATCTCCATACGTACAAAAACTCCAAAATGCATGGAAAGTACAATGTATGGCAAAAACGAAAAGACATTACGAGAAACGTTTTTTTTTTTTTTTCAGGTTCTCAGGTACCAAAACGTTAAAACGAAAAAAAAAAACTGAAAATAAAAAAAAAACAGAACCACGTTACCAAAACATGTATTTTGAGTATTTCTCATTGTTACGTGCCATAACACTAGACTGCAGGCAAGACAGCCTATATTAGGAATGAAAAACATTTCCCGAAATGAGTCTTCTGAGTGTTTATCAGCGTGTTAGAAACCAAATCGCTTAAAAGCACGTAAAGAATTCTATCTGGGAAAAAGGAAACCACTTTGTTGAAAAAAAAGAAAAATACACTTTACCAAAAACGTGTATTTTTTAAAAATTTTTGAACTTGTTAAGTAGGAAAACGCCAAAATAAATGAAAAGTACCCTGTTTTGGAAAAAAAAAGATCAATATAAACATGTATTATATATTTTCTTTTCCAGCTTCCTAGGTATCAAAACGCTAAAATGAATGAATAGCATTATATATCGAGAAATAGAACATTACCAAAAACATGTATTTTGAGTGTGTTTTACACGCCAAAGTGCATGTAAATCACCCTATATGGAGAATGGAAAAGAAATTTACAAAAATGTGTCTTTTGATTGTCTATGAGAATGGTATGCACCAAAACGCCCCCCCAAAAAAAAAAAACATTGAAAGGTCACTATATGGTGAAAAAAATAAGAAAAACGTCTCTTTTCAGTGTTTTCAGCTAATTACGCACAAAAAAAAAAACGCATGCAAAACATCTTTTATCGAGAAACTAACATTACCAAAAACAAGTATTTTGAGTGTTCTTTAGCTTGTTACGTAAAAAAAACAATGCAAAATGCATACAAAGTACCGTATAAAGGGAAAGGAAACTAGATATCGAGAAACCTGTCTAATGTGTTTTTTTATGAGCTTGTCAGGAACTAAAACACTGAATAGCATGAAAATTTCTCTTTATGTGAGTACATAACATTACGAAAACATGTTTTTTTTTTATTATTTTGTTATTACTCACGAAAACGCTACAACGCATGCATAACACGGTTTGTGAAAAAGCAGAATAACATTAACAAAAACAAGTATTTTGTATGTTTTTGATTTACTTACGTACAAAAACGTCAAAATTCAGGAAAATTACCCTATATTGGAAAACGAAAAGACATTACGAGAAACTTTTATTATGAGTGTTTTTGAGCTTCTTATTACTAAAATGCTAAAACGCATTAATAAAACTCTATATAGAGAAACAGAACAATATTAGTAAAAAGCGAGTATATTCAGTGTATTTCACATTATTAGGTGCCAAAACGACAGAATGCATGCAAAGCACCCTATATTGGGAAAAGGAACGATGTTTCCAGAAACGTGTCTTTTCAGGGCAAATTTTAAATTTACACTATAAATATACCAAAAACGTGTATTTTGAGAGTTTTAGAGAGTTACATAGAAAGACATGTATTATGTCTTTTTAGACATGTATTATGTCTTTTTAGAGATTCTTCGGTACGAAAACGCTAAAATTCTTAAAGAACAACTCTATAGGGAGAAACATAATAGCATTATAAAAAACGAGTATTTTCAGTGTGTTTCACATTATTAGATGCAAAAACGCCAAGTTGCAGGTAAAGCAACTTATATTGGTAAAATAATCGACATTACTAGAGACGTGTCTTTTGAGTGTTTATGAGCATGTTAGGAACCAAAATGCTGAAAAGAAAGGAAAGCACCCTATACAAAACAAAAACAAAACAAGCTCACAAAAAAAGTGCCCTTAAAGTGTTTTAAGCTACTTACATACCAAAACGCTAAAACTCATGCAAAACACCGTTTATGGAGAAAGAGAATAACATTAATAAATATAAGTATTTTGGATGTCTTGAACTTCTTACGTAAAGAAACGCCAAAATACATGGAGATTACCCTATACGAAACGAAAACGAAACGAAAGAACATTACGAGAAACGTGCATTATGAGTTTTGACCGTATTAGGTACCAAAATGCTAAAAGTAATGAATAGAACTCTATATGGAGAAACAGAAGAACATTGCCAAAAACGTGGATTTTGAGTGTATTTTACATTGTTAGGTACCAAACCACCAAAATGCATGCAAACCATTCTATGTAGGGAAAGAAAATGACATTTTCAGAAAAAATGTTTTAGTTTTATGTTCGTGCAAGGGTAAAAAAAAAAATATGAGTAAAGCACACTATATAGGAAAACAGAACAATATTACCAAAAATGTCTCTTTTCAGTGTTTTTGAGTTATTTACGTACCAAAACGATGAAGCGCATGAAAAAAAAAAGCCCTAATGAAGAAAGAGTATAACTTAATGAAAAACGTGTATTTTGATTATTTTCGAGCATGTTACGTAGAAAATGTTAAAATACATCCAAAGTACTCTACATGAAACGAAAAGACATTATGAGAAAAGTTTATTGTGAGAATTTTTGCGCTTTTTAGGTATCAAAGTGCAAAAACGGATAAATAGCAATCTATATCCAGAAATAGAACATTATAAAAAACGGGTATTTGAAGTATTTTTAAACTGTTAGATAACATAACACCTAAATGCATAAAAAAAAAAACTTGTCCTTTGAGTGTTTATGAGCGTTATGAACACCAAAAATGTTAAAATCCCTGGAAATCACCCTATTAGGGAATACAAAACAATATTACGAAAACCGTGTCTTTTCAGTGTTTTGAACTTATTTCGTACCAAAAGGTTAAAACACATGCAAAACACTCTTTTTGAAGTAAGAGAATGACATTACCATAAACATGTATTTTTCAGTGGTTTTCAACATGTTACGTACAAAAACACAAAAAATGCATGGAAAATATTCTATATGAAGAGTCAAAATGAAATAATCACACACGTGCATTATAAATATTTTGAGCTTCTTTAGCACCAAAAAGCTGAAACTTCTGAATAACACTTTATATGAAGGAACAGAACAACCTTGTGAAAAACATGTACTGAGTGTATTTCATATGGTAAGATACCAAAAACGCCAAATGCATGCAATAAACACTATATGAGGAAAGGAAACAAATTTTCCGGAAACGTGTCTTTTCATTGTTTTTGAGAGTATTATATGAAGAGCCAAAATGAAATTAGCACATTAGTGCATTATAAGTATTTTGAGCTTCTTAGGCACCAAAACGCTGAAACTTCTGAATAACACTTTATATGGAGAATCAAAGTAACCTTGTGAAAAATGTGTATTTGACATGGTTAGATACCAGAATGCCAAAATGCATGCAATAAACACTACATGAGGAAATGAAACAAATTTTCCGGAAACGTGTCTTTTCATTGTTTTTGAGAGTATTATGCAGTATAACGCTAAAAAGCATGAAATCAACCTATATGGGAAAACAAAACATCTTTAGGAAAAAAGTGTCTCGATTGTTTTTGAATTTCATAATCACTAAAACGCATACAAAATAATATAAAAATAAAAAAAAATAAATAATAACAATAAAATAGCAATATTACCAAGAATAAGTATTTTGAGTGTTTTTTTTCAGATTATTATTAAAAAAAATGCCAAAATGCTTGCAAAAAAAAAAATCTATATGGGGAAACGAAAGTTCATTATTAGAGACACTTATTATGAATGTTATTAAGCATCTTGGTTACCAAAAATCTAAAATGAATATATAACACTCTATATGGAAAACCATACGATTACCGAAAATGTGTATTTTGAGCGTTTTTCATACCATTAGCTACCAAAACGTAAAAATACATGCAAAGCCTCCTATATAGGGAAAGGTTCTCCCCCATCCTCCATAATTTCCATGCTTTTTAGCGTTACAGTGCGTAACAAGTTCAATACATTCAAATGACACGTTTCTGGAAAAATCGTTTCCTTTCCTCATTTAGAGATTATTGCATGCATTGTGGGGTTTTGGTACCTAAGAATGTGAAATACATTATCAGAAAAGTATCTTTTGAGTGTTTTTGTGCAGGTTCGGCACGAAAACGCTGAAAAGCATGGAATTCACCCTGTATATTAAGAAAAACGTGTCTATTGGGTGTTTTTGATCTTCTTACGTGCCAAAATACTAAAATGCATGCAAAGCACATTTAAATATTACCAAAAAGAAGATTACCAAGAAGATTTTCCGAAAAGTGTATTTTGAGTGTTTAAGAGCATGCTTGGCATTAATATAATAAAGAAAAGCATGAAAAGCACTCTATGTGGGAAAACAAAATATTAAAAACGTCTCATTGCTGTGTTCTGAGCGGCTTATGTAAAAAAAAAAAAAAAAAAAACGCAAGCAAAACACTCAATACTGAAAACAAAAAAAAACTACCAAAAGAAGTATTTTGATTTTTGAGCATGGAAAGTAATCAATATCAGAAAATGAAAAGATATCAAGAGAAACGTGTGTAATGAGTGTTCTTAAGCTTTAGTTACCAAAACACTTAAAAACATATGATAATAGTGTTTTTTTAGGTTCTTAGGTACTAAAACGATGAAACACATAAATAGCACTCTATATAGAGAAACAGAATAACATTACCAAAAACGTGTACATTGAAAGTATTCCACTTTGCTATGTAACAAAACGCCAAAACGCATGCAAAACAATCTATATTGGATAAGGAAAATAGATATAGGAAAAATATTTTATGAGTGTTTATGAGCACGGTAGGCATTATAAGCACCAAAAATTATTGGAAAACATCATATATGGGAAAAGAAAACAACATTAACAAAACCAAGTATATTAATGGTTTTTGAGATTGTTACGTAGTAAAACGTTAAAATGCATGAAAAGTACATAATATGGAAAAACAAAAAAAAACATTACAAGAAAAGTATTTTATGCTTGTGTTTTGAGCTTCCTACATATCAAAATGCTAAAAGGCATGAATAACGCTCTATATGGAGGAAGAACACGAATACCACAAACATGTATTTTGAGTGATTTACATATTGTTAGGTACCAAAACAGCAAAATACATGCAAGGAAAGGAAACGACATTACCAGAAAAGCTTTATTTTTTATTTACTCTTTTGAGCGTGTATCGCACCAAAACTTTATAAAAAAAAAATCATGTAAAACTACATTTCGGTAAACGGGCCTTTTAAGTGTTTTTTTTTTTTTTTTACTTTTTTACGTATGAAAACGCTTGAAGGCATGGAAAACACACTGTATGGAAAAAATTTAATAACCTTACCAAAAACAATTATTTTGAGTGTTTTTTTACGCAAAAACTACAAAATCTACACAAGGTTCTTTATATGGAAAATAAAAAGATATTACGAGAACGTGAGTTTTTCACCTTGTTCAGAAGCAAATTCATAAACGCATATATAGCACTCTATATAGAGAAAAAGATCAATATTACATATTTTGAGTGTTTTTATCATTAATAGTTACCAAAACGCCGAAATGGTTGCAAAGCTCCATATATGGAGAAACAAAATGACATTACAAGATACGTGTCTTTTGAGTGTTTTGAGCTACTTATGTAATAAAACGCTAAAACGCATGCAGTACTTTCTTTATAGAAAACAGAATAACTGACAAAAAAATAGGAGTGTTTTTTTTTATCTTCATACGTACAAAAACTCCAAAATGCATGGAAAGTACAATGTATAGAAAAAAAACGAAAAGCCATTGAGGTTTTTTTTCAGGTTCTTAAGTTCCAAAACGTTAAAACGAAAAAATAAAACTCTATATGAAAAAAAAAACAACGTTACCAAAACTTGAATTTTGCGTATTTCTCATTGTTACGTGCCATAACGCTAAAATGCATGCAAAACACCCTATGTTAGGAATCAGCATTTCACGAAATGATTCTTCTGTTTATCAGCGTGTTAGAAACCAAGTCGCTTAAAAGCAGGTAAAAAATTCTATCTGGAAAAAAGGAAACTTTACAAAAAGAAAAAAAAAAACCATTCTACCAAAAACGTGTATTTTTTGAGTTTTTGAACTTGTTAAGTAGGAAAACGCCAAATTGCATGAAAAGCACCCTATTTGGGAAAAATAAGAACATTAAAAACATGTAATATAATTTTTTTCCAGCTTCCTAGGTATCAAAACGCTAAAACGAATGTATATGGAGAAATAAAACATTAACAAAAACGTAATATTTTGAGTGATTTTTGCATTGTTAGGTACTAAAACGCCAAAATACATGTAAATCACCCTATATAGGGAAAAGAAAAGAAATTAAGAAGAAATCGTGTCTTTTGATTATTTATGAGCGTGGAATGTACCAAAACGCCAAAAAAAGCATGGAAAGGTCACTATATTGGGAAAAAAAAATTATTTTTAGTGTTTTGAGCTAATTACGCACCAAAACGAAAAAAAAAAAAAAACGCATGCAAAAACATCTTTCGAAAAACAGAATAACATTACCAAAAACAAGTATTTTGAATGTTTTTAGCATGTTACATTAAAAAAAAACGCCAAAATGCATGCAAAGTACTCTATAAAGGGAAAGGAAATGAGATTTACAGGAAATATCTAAAGAGTTTTTATGAGCTTTTTAGGAACTAAAACGCTGAATAGCATAAAAATCTCTTCATTTGAAAATAAAAGAACATTACGAAACACATGTTTTTCGAGTGTTTTTTTTTATTCTTATTATGCATGAAGGAATGCACAACAGATTTTATGGAAAAGCAGAAAAAAAAACATTAAGAAAAACAAATATTTTAAGTGCATTTCATTTTGTTATGTACAAAAATGTCAAAATTCAGGAAAAGTACCCTTTATTGGGAAACGAAAAGACATTACAAGAAACTTTTATTATGAGTGTTTTTGAGTTACTTAGTTAATAAAATGCTAAAACGCATCAGTATGGAGAAACAGAACAATAGTAGCAAAAAACGAGCATTGTCAGTATATTTCACATTATTAGGTACCAAAACGGAACAATGCACACAAAGCACATTATATGGGGAAAAGGAACGAGGTTTCCAGAAACGTGTCTTTTCAGGTAAAATTTTAAATTTACACTATAAATGTACCAAAAAACGTGTATTTTAAGTATCTTGAGCTTGTTACATAGAAAAATCCCAAAATGCATGCAAAATTCTCGACATGGGGAAACTAAGATATTATATGAAACGGGTATTATAAGAGTTTTTGATCTTCTTAGGTACAAAAAAATGCTAAAATGCATGAAAAGCACTATATCAGAAAATAGAACATTAGTAAAAAACATGTCTTTTTAGTGATTTGCGTGACTTACGTACCAAAACACTAAAACACATGCAAAGCTCTCCTTTAATGAGAAACTTCATATTACCAAAAAGGTTTATTTACATTGTTTTTGAGCTTGTTACCAAAAATTACCAAAAATATGTGTTTTGTGTATTTTTCACTTGTTAGGAACCAAATCTCAGAATTGTATGGAGAGCACGTTGAATGATGAAAGAGAAGAAACATGAAAAATGTCTGTTATGAGTGTGTTTGACCGCGTTTGGTACGAGAACATCAAAATTCATACAAATAACCTAATATAAGGAAACGAAAAGAAATCAAGAGAAAATACATATTTCTTTTAACTTCGTGAATATCACTTTAAAGAGAACAAGAATAAGGAGAAACGTAACAACATAAACAAAAACGTATATTTTGAGATGTTCAAATTGTTAGCTATAAATACCAAAATGCTTGCACGTTTCTCGTAATGTTCTTTCGTTTCCTATATAGGGTAATTTCCATATATTTTGTCGTTCCTTTACGTAAGAAGTTCAAGACAGCCAAAATACTTGTTTTTAGAAATCTTATTCTTTTCTCCAAAAACGGTGTTTTGCATGTGTTTTAGCGCTTTTGTACGTTAATAACTTAAAACATTTTAAGGCCACGTTTTTTTAAACTTGTTTTGTTTCCCTATATAAGTTGCTTTCCTATATTTTTTTAGCATTTTGGTTCCTAACACGCTCATAAACACTCAAAAGACTCGTCTTTAGTAACGTCGATTCTTTTACCAATGTAGTGTGCTTTAACTGCATCTTGGTAATGTTGTTTTCTACTTCCACATATAGCACTTTCTATTCTATTTGGCGTTTTGGTGTCTAACATCCACAAAAATATACAAAAGATACTTTCCTTTAAATTTTGTTTCGTTTTTCATTATAAACGGTTTTCTTTTTATGGATTTTGTCGTTTTGCTAAGAATTTCAAAAACACTCAATTTATATGTTTTTTGGTACCGATGGCCTGTGAAAAACACAAAATAAATGTTTGTGGTAGTCTTGTTCTTCCTCCATATAGAGCGTTATTCATACTTTTAAGCATTTTGATACGTTAGAAGCTCAAAACACACTCATAAAACACTTTTCTTGTAATGTCTTTTCGTTTTATCATATAATATACTTTCCATGCTTATTAACGTATCAATACGTAACAATCTGTAAAAAGCAATGAATATTTTTGGTAACTGGTAATTACCAAAATTTGGTTTTGGTAATGTCATTTTGTTTCTGCATAAAAGGATATTTTGCATAAGATTTTGCGTTTTGGTACGGAATTAGCTCCAAAAGGAGACGTTTTTGATAATGTCTTCTTCTCCCATATAGGGTGTTTTCCAATAATTTTTGGTGTTTATAATGCCTACCGTGCTCATAAACACACAAAAAATATTTTTTGTACATCTCTTTTTTCTTACCCAATATAGACATGCATGTTTTGCATGCATTCTGGCGTTTTGTTACATAGCAAAGTACAAAGTACATGTTTTTGGTAATGTTATTCTGTTTCCCTATATAGAGTGCTATTAATGCGTTTTATCGTTTTGGTGCCTAAGAAGCTAAAAATACTACTATCATATGTTTTTAGTGTTTTGGTAACTAAAGGATAATAACACTCATAACAAACTTTTCTCTTAATATCTTTTCGTTTTCTAATATAGGTTACTTCCCATGCATTTTAGTGTTTTTGTACTGAATATCCTCAAAACTCAAAATACTTCTTTTTGGTATGTTTTTTTTGTTTTCAGTATAGAGTGTTTTGCTTCTGTTTTAGCGTTTTGTTACATAAGAAGCTCAAAACACTGTAAAGAGACGTTTTTAATAGAGAACTTTTCATGCTTTTTTTATTATTATTTTGGTGCCAAGTACGCTCTTAAGCACTCGAAATAAACTTTTCGGAAAATCTAATTTCTTTTCCCAGTACCTAACAATATGAAATACATTCAAAATTAACGTTTTTTTGTTAATCTTCTCCTTATAGAGTAATATTCATGCGTTTTCACGTTTCTGGTACCTAAGAAGCTAAAAATATCTCATAATACACTTTCCTTGTAATGTTAATTTCTTTCCCCATATAGGATACTTTCTATATAGTTTTGCGTTTTTGTACGTGACAAATTGAAATACACTCAATTTTTTTTTTGTTGTTCCATTTTTCCATAAAAAGGCATTTTATATGTGTTTTATCGTTTTGGTACGTAAGCTGCTCTAAAAACATTCCAAAGAAAAGTTCTCTTAATGTTTTTTTTTATTTTTTTTATTCGCATATAGGTCGATTTCCATGCCTTTTTAGGCTTTTGGTGCATAGCATGCTCATAAACACTGAAAATACTTATTTCAGGAAATCTCGTTTCCTTTTTACATATAGTGTGCTTTGCAAGTATTTTGGCGTTTCATACCTGAGAATGTGAAATACACTTAAAATACACGTTTTTATAATGTTGTTCTGTTTCCCGATATAAATTACTAATCATTTTTCATTTTTTATACTTAAACAGTTCAAAAATTCTTTTAATATACATTTCTTGTCATATATTTTACTTTTCCTGTTTTTTTTTATCCATTTTATTTTATTTTTTTCTTCGTAAGAAACTCATAACATTCAAAATTCTTGTTTTAGGGACTGCTATTATGTTTTTGCATATTATGTTGTGCGTATTGGTACGTAAGAACTTGTAAAACACTAAAGAGATACATTTTTTGGGGGTAATGTTTTGTTTTCCTATAGAAGATTTTTTTTTTTTGTGCCTCACACTCTGAAAAAATACTGTAAGAAAAACGTTTTTGGTAATGTTATTTTGTTTTCCCATTATAGAAGCTTTTACAAGCATTTTGCTCTTTTGTACTTAACAATGTGAAAACTACTGAAAACATACGTTTTTCGTAATGTTGTTGTGTTTCTCTATGTAATGTGCTAGTCAAGCGTTTAAGGGTTTTTGGTACATAAGAACCTCAAGAACACTCTAAACGTTTCTCATTGTGACTTTTCTTCATATCATGCAAGTTCCAAGAATTTTTGCATTTTTTTTTTTTCGTAAATAACTTAAAAGACTCAAAATACTTATTTTTTTTTAAATTTTATTCTTTTTTCTCTACAGTGTGTTTTGCATGCGTTTTAATGTTTTGTTATGAAAGTAGCTCAAAACACTCTTTCCATGATTTTTAGCGTTGTGGTGCCTAACAGACTCAGAATCTAGGCAATAAAACTATAAAAAGCATGAACAGCACACTCTTTGGGAAAACAAAACAGTATTTCCTAAAAATCGTCCATTTTTAGTGTTTTTTCGGAATATTTTTTCCATATACCATATAGGGTGTTTCGCATGCAGTTTTGCGTTTTAGTTCAAAACAATGTGGAAAAACAGTCAAAATACAAGTTTTTGGTAATGTTCTGTTTTTCCATATAGAGAGCTATTCATTCGTTTTCTAGATTGGGTACCTATTAAGCTTTAAAAAATATATATATAAAAAATGGTAATACTTGTTCCTCATAATGTCTTTTCATTTCCTCATAAAAGGTATTTTCATGCATTTTGATGGTTTTTTTTTACGTAACAAGCTAAAAAAAAACTAAAGATACTTGTTTTGGAAAACTTTTTGTTTCTTCATAAATGGTATTTTGCATGCGTTTTAGAGTTTTGGTACATAAGTAGCTCAAAAAACGCTCAAAAGACATTTTTCATAAAAGATTTTTTTTTTTTTTTCTTTTAGCGTTTTGGTGACTAAAGAGATCATAAATGCTAAATAAACATTTCTTAATGTCTTTTCTTTCCCAATATAGGGTGCTTTCCATATATTTTGGCGTTATTGTATCTAACAGTGTGAAATACACTCAAAATCTTTTTTTTTTTATTATGTTATTTTCTTTCTTCATATAGAGTGTTATTTGTTTTTTTAGTTTTGTTACCTAAGAAACTCAAAAAACACTCATTATGCACGTTTCTCGTAATGTTTTCTTTCCCTATATAGGGTACTCTGCATGCATTTCGGCAGTCTTATACGTAACAAGCTCAAAAACATTCAAAATGCTTGTTTTGGTCATGTTGTTTAGTTTTTCCATTAATGTTGTTTTTCATGCCTCTCACCTTTTTGATACGTAAGTAGGTTAAAAAAGACTGAAAAGAAGCATTGTTGTTCATGTTGTTTTGATGCTTTCCATTATTTTTTAGCGTTTAGATGCAAACACTCAAAAAAAGGAAATCTCGTTTCCATTCCCCATATAGTGTGGATTTCATGCATTTTAGCGTTTTCGAACCCAGCAATCTCAAAGAATTAAAATACACTTTCTTAGTAATGTAATGTTATTCAGCATGCGTAATATATACGCATGCTGTATTCAGTATACTGTAATGTTATTCAGTTTTTCATTACAGGGATGTTCTGCATGTTTTAGTGTTTTGGTATGTAAGTCACGCAAATCACTAAAAAGACATGTTTTTAGTAATGTTCTGTTTATATATATATATATATATATATATATATATATATATATATATATATATATATATATATATATATATATATATATATATATATATATATATATATATATATATATATATAGTGTGCTATTTATGCGTTTTAGCATTTTTGTACCTAGGAAAGTAAAAAAAAACTCTTATAATACCCGTTTCTTTTAAATTCTTAGTTTCCCCGTGTAGAGTATTTTCATTACATTTTTTTGGATTTTTCTATGTAACTCTCTAAAAACTCTCAAAATACACGTTTTTGGTATATTTATAGTGTAAATTTAAAATTTGCCCTGAAAAGACACGTTTCTGGAAACATCGTTCCTTTTCCCAATATACTGTAGGGTGCTTTGCATACATTCTGTCGTTTTGGCAACTAATAATGTGAAATACACTGAATATACTCGCTTTTTACTAATATTGTTCTGTTTCTCTATATAGAGTTTTATTGATGCGTTTTAGCATTTCAGTAACAAAGAAGCTCAAAAACACTCATAATAAAGGTTTCTCGTAATGTCTTTTCGTTTTCCAATATAAGGTACTTTTCCTGAATTTTGACGTTTTTGTACGTAAGTAAATCAAAAACATACAAAATACTTGTTTTTGTTAATGTTATTCTGCTTTTTCACAAACCGTGTTATGCATGCGTTGTAGCGTTTTCGTGAGTAATAACAAAATAATAAAAAAAAAACATGTTTTCGTAATGTTATGTACTCACATAAAGAGATTTTCATGCTATTCAGTGTTTTAGTTCCTGACAAGCTCATAAAAAACACATTAGACAGGTTTCTCGATATCTAGTTTCCTTTCCCTTTATACGGTACTTTGTATGCATTTTGCATTGTTTTTTTTTTTACGTAACAAGCTAAAGAACACTTAAAATACTTGTTTTTGGTAATGTTATTGTTCCTCGATGAAAGATGTTTTGCATCTACTTATTTGTCCTCTACTTATAATCTGAACTGGAAACTTCACATCTCATCTCTAGCTAAAACAGCTTCCATGAAGTTAGGTGTTCTGAGACGTCTCCGCCAGTTTTTCTCACCCCCGCAGCTGCTAACTCTGTACAAGGGCCTTATCCGTCCATGTATGGAGTATGCTTCACATGTCTGGGGGGGTTCCACTCATACTGCTGTTCTAGACAGGGTGGAATCAAAAGCTTTTCGTCTCATCAACTCCTCTCCTCTAACTGACTGTCTTCAGCCTCTCTCTCACCGCCGCAATGTTGCATCTCTAGCTGTCTTCTACCGCTATTTTCATGCTAACTGCTCTTCTGATCTTGCTAACTGCATGCCTCCCCTCCTTCCGCGGCCTCGCTGCACAAGACTTTCTTCTTTCTCTCACTCCTATTCTGTCCACCTCTCTAACGCAAGAGCTAACCAGTATTCTCAATCATTCATCCCTTTCTCTGGTAAACTCTGGAACTCCTTGCCTGCTTCTGTATTTCCACCTTCCTATGACTTGAATTCCTTCAAGAGGGAGGTTTCAAGACACTTATCCACCAATTTTTGACCACTGCTTTGACCCTTTTAGGGACTGGCATTTCAGTGGGCATTTTTTTTATTAGATTTTTGTTGCCCTTGGCCAGTATCCTTCCTACATAAAAAAAAAAAAAAAAAAAAAAAATGCGTTTTATTTGGTGCGTAATTAGTTGAAAACACTGAAAAGAGACGTTTTTCTTATTTTTCTTTCACCATATAGTGACCTTTCATTTTTTTTTTTTTTTTTTTTGGCGTTTTGGTGCATACCATCCTCATAGACAATCAAAAGACACACTTTTGTAAATTTCTTTTCCATTCTCCATATAGGGTGATTTACATGCACTTTGGCGTGTAAAACACACTCAAAATACACGTTTTTGGTAATGTTCTATTTCTCGATATATAATGCTATTCATTCATTTTAGCGTTTTGATACCTAGGAAGCTGGAAAAGAAAATATATAATACATGTTTATATTGATCTTTTTTTTTTCCAAAACAGGGTACTTTTCATTTATTTTGGCGTTTTCCTACTTAACAAGTTCAAAATTTTTTTAAAAAATGCACGTTTTTGGTAAAGTGTATTTTTTTTTTTTTTCAACAAAGTGGTTTCCTTTTCCCAGATAGAATTCTTTACGTGCTTTTAAGCGATTTGGTTTCTAACACGCTGATAAACACTCAGAAGACTCATTTCGGGAAATGTTTTTCATTCCTAATATAGGCTGTCTTGCCTGCATTCTAGTGTTATGGCACGTAACAATGAGAAATACTCAAAATACATGTTTTGGTAACGTGGTTCTGTTTTTTTTTATTTTCAGTTTTTTTTTTTTTTCGTTTTAACGTTTTGGTACCTGAGAACCTGAAAAAAAAAAAAAACGTTTCTAGTAATGTCTTTTCGTTTTTGCCATACATTGTACTTTCCATGCATTTTGGAGTTTTTGTACGTATGGAGATCAAAACCACTTTCTTTTTTTATTCTGTTTTCTATAAAGAAACAATTCCATGTGTTTTAGCATTTTATTACATAAGTAGCTGAAAACACTCAAAGGGCGTGTTTTTCGTAAAGTTGCAGGTAAGAATATAAAACACACTGAAAATACTCGTTTTAATAATATTCTGTTTCTTCATAGAGAGTCCTTTCAAAGAGTTTCATGGTTTTGTTGCCGAAGAATCTCAAAAACACTTATAATAAGTACACGTTTCTCGTAATGTCTTTTCGTTACCCTATAGACTTTGCATGCATTTTGGCGTTTTTGTAAATAACAAGCTCAGAAATACTCAAAATATTTGTTTCTCGTAATGTTATTGTATTTATTCATGAAAGATGTTTTTGCATGCAGTTTAACGTTTTGGTGCGAAGAAAGCTGAGAAAAAAAAAAAAAACACGTTTTCGATAATGTTTTCAACTTTTATATACGGCGCTTTCCATACATATTAGCGTTTTGGTACCTAACATGCACAAAAACACGGAAAGATACGTTTCTTGAAATGTCGTTTAATTTTCCATATAACCGGCTTTCCCTATCCATTTTGTCGTTTTGGTATCTATCAATTTAAAAAACACCCAAATTATGTTTTTTTTTTTTTTTTGGGGGGCGATGTTGCTCTGTGTCTAAATATAGAATGGTATCAACGCGTTTTTGCGTTTTGGTACTTGATATGTTGAAGAACACTTATAATACACGTTAATCGTAATGGCTTTTTTTTTTTTTCACCATATAGAGTATCTTGTGTTTGTGGCAGTTTTCTACGTAAGCTGTCGTTTTGGTAAGTAAGAAGTTCCAAAATCTCAAAAGATACGTTCTTCGTAATACTGTTTTGAATTCGCATACAGAGTGACTTCCATTATTTTTTGCGTGTTGGTATCACACTCGAAAACACTCGAAAGACATGTTTCTGGTAATGTTGTTTCGTTTACAATATTCGAGGCTTTGGATGCATTTTGGCTTTTTGGTACGTAATAACGTGTAAACACTGAAAATGCACGTTTTTGTTCATTTTACTGTTTCTCCATATACAATGATATTTATGCGTTTTAGCGTTTTGATACCTAAGAAGCTCTAAAATTCTAATAATACACGTTTTTCGTAATGTCTTTTCGCTGATAAACACACAAAAGACGAGTTTCTGGAAATCTCGTTTCCTTTCCCTATTTAGAGTGCTTTACATGTATTTAAGCGTTTTTATATCTAAGTGTAAAATACACTCAAAATAAACGCTTTTTGATCAAAATAATATGTTTCTCTACATAGAGTCGTATTGTTCCTTTTTATCTTTTGGTACCTAAGATTAAAAAACCTATAATACACATTTCTCGTAGTCTTTTCTTTTCCCTAGATATTGTACTTTACATTCTTTTTTTTTTTGTTTTTGTACGTAACAAGCTAAAAAACACTGAAAATAATAGTTTTAGGTAATAATCGGTTTCTCCATGAAGTGTGTTTTACAATATAGCGTTTTGGTACGTAAATAGCTAAAAAAACACTGAAAAGAACCGTTTTTGTAAATTTTGTATTCCCATATGATGGGTTTTCAATGCATTTTGGCGTTTATTGTAAAATAATTAATTATTGGAAAAAAAAAACATTCAAAATACATATTTTTGGTAATGTAGTTATTTTACTCGTTATAATTCGCTATTACTGCGTTTTAGGATTTCCGTACGAAAGAGCTTGAAATAAAAAAAAAAAAAGCACTCATAAAACACGATTCTCGTAATGTCCTTTCGTTTCACCATATATGGTCCTTTCCAAACATTTTAGCGTTTTTCGTACGTAACAAGCTGAAAAAATATTTAAAACACTCTCTTTGGTAATGTTATTGTTTCTCCATAAATGGTCTTTTAAATATGTTTTAGCGTTTTGGTAGGTACGGAGGTAAAAAAAAAAAAAACACTCAAAACACACGTTTTTGGTAATGTTTTTTTTTTATTCTCATATAGGGTGAATTCCATGCTTTTTAGAGTTTTGGTGATTAACATATGTAAAAACGCACAAAATATATGTTTCTTGGTATGTCATTTCGTTTCCTCTTAGAAGTATCTTTCTATGGATTTTTCTACGTTATAAGCTCAAAAACACTAAAAAATATTAGTGTATAGTAAAGTTATGTTCTTTCTCCATGAAGGGCTTTTTACATAGTTTTCAGAGTTTTAGTACACATCTAGCTCGAAATCATTAAAAAGAGACGTTTTTGGTAATATTCTTTTCTTTTACCATATACAGTGCTTTCCATGCTTTTTATCGTTTTGGTGATTAGAACACTCTAAAGACACGTTTCTGATAATCTCGTTTCCTTTCCCTAGTGTCCTTTGCATGCATTTTTTTGGTTTTGTTATCTAACTGTAAAATATACTCAAAATACACGTTTTTGGTCATGATAGTGTTTTTCTCCATATACAGTGCTATTGATCCTTTTCATTGTTTAGATATATATGAAACTCAAAAACATACTTAATATACGTTTCTCGTAATGTCTTTTCGTATCCCCTTATAATGTAGTTTTGATACATTTTGGTGTTTTCTGTACGTAACAAGCTGAAAAACACACACAAGAAAACTTTTATCGGGTATTGTTACTCCGTTTCTCCATAAAATATGTTTTTACATGTTTTTAGCATTTTGGTAAGTAATTAGCTCAAAAACACACAGAAGACTCGTTTTTTGTAAAGTTGTTTGTTTACTCATTTGCTCGATTTTTTAAATAATTTTGTCGTTTTGGTACCTAATAAAGGAAAAAAAAAACACTCAAAATACATGTTTTTGTTAATGATGTTTTTCGAAATAGATTGCTATTTACGCGTTTTACCATCTTGGTAAGAAAGAAGCTGAAAAGCTTCTCTTGTCATAATACACGTACCTTCTTTTCGTTTCCTCATATAGAATATTTTTTTGTGCATTTTGTCATTTTTATAGGTAGCGTTTTAGCGTTTTAGGTTTAGCGTTTTTTTTAGGTTTAACGTTTTAGTAACTAAGATGATAAACGTTATTTTTTTTTTTTTTTATGTAGGAAGGACACTGGCCAAGGGCAACAAAAATCTAATAAAAAAAAAAGCCCACTGAAATGCCAGTTCCATAAAAGGGTCAAAGCAGTGGTAAAAAATTAATGGATAAGTGTCTTGAAACCTATTTGGTAATGTTTTTCTGATTCTTCATATCGTTTTATCGTTTTCGTACCTAAGAAGCTCAAAAATACTTATAATACATGTCTTCACTAAGGTCTTTTCGTTTCCCCATAGTTGCTAATTTCCATGCATTTTGTCTTTTTTTTTCAACGTAACTAGCTCATAATACCTCGAAACATTAGTTATTTGTTTCATTCTCTTTTTCCATTAAGGATGTTTTTTTTTTTTTTTTGTAAGTAGGTCAAAAGCACTAAAAATAAACAATTTTGAAGATGTTTCGTTTTCTCATGCATGATTTTCATGTTTTTTTTAGCGTTTTGGTGCTAGAAGGCTCATAAACACTCAGAAGAAAAGTTTTTTGGAAACCCCGTTTCCTTACCCCATATAGGGTGCTTTTTATGCTTTGTGGCTTTCTGTTACCTGACAATAAGAAATATACTCAAAATACACATTTTTGGTAATGTTTTGATTCTTCATATAGAAATTTCGAGTATTATTACCTAACAAGCTTAAAAACTCTCAAAATGCTTATTTTTTGTAATGTTATTGTGTTTTTCTATAAATGGTGTTTTGCATACGTTTTAGCGTTTTGGTACGTAAGTAGCTGAAAATACTTAAAAGACAAGTTTTTTGAAATATTATTTTCTTTTCCCATATGGGGTGCTTTTGATGCTTTCTTGATGCCTAACACACTCATAAACACATAAAAGAAACATTTCTGGAAATGTATTTTTTTTCACATATTGGATGTTTTCCATATATTTTTGCGATATATCCCCTCAGAATGTGAAACAATCTCAAAATAAACGTTGTTGGTAATGTTATTTTTCTCCATATAGAGTGCTATTCATATGTTTTAGCGTTTTGTTCCCTAAGAAGCTCAAAAACACTCATAATACAAGTTTCTTGAAATGATTTCTTGTTTCCTTATTCAGGGTACTTGGCATGCATTTTGGTGCTTTTTTACGTAGAAAGCTCAAAAACACTAAATATACTTGTTTTTTGGTAATATTATTGTATTTTCTCCATAAAGTGTGTTTTGCATCAGTTTTAGCGTTTTGGTACGCAATAAGTTCAAAAACACTAAAGAGGTACTTTTTTCGTAATGTTGTTTTGTACACCCATATGCGGCAATTTCCATGCTTTTTAGGGTTTTGATGTTTAGAACCCTGTAAAACTCTCAAAAGACACGTTTTTGGTAATATCACTTCCTTTACCTATATATAGGGATCTTTTCATGCATTTTAGTGTTATGATACATAACAACGTTAATAAAACACTCAAAATACACATTTTTGTTACTGTTGTTTTGTTTCTCGATATGAGGTGATATTAATACGTTTTAGCATTTTAGCACCTAAGAGGCTCAAAAACACTCATAATATACATTTCTTGTGATGTCTACTCGTATTCGTTTCTCCAAACAGAGTAATTTGCATTCATTTTGTCGTTTTTTTTTATTTTTTACGTAACTAGCTCAAAAATATTTAAAATACACGTTTTTGGTGGTTATATTGATTCTCCATAAACATTTTTTTTCCATGCGCTTCCAAAACACTAAAAATGGACGATTTTTAAGAAAACTGTTTTGTTTTCCCAAAGAGTGTGCTGTTCATGCTTTTTATCGTTTTATTGCCTAGATTCTGAGTCTGTTAGGCACCACAACGCTAAAAATCATGGAAAAAGTTTTTTGAGCTACTTTCATAACAAAACATTAAAACGCATGCAAAACACACTATAGAGGAAAAGAATAACATTATAAAAAAAAAAAGTATCTTGAGTCTTTGAAGTTATTTACGAAAAAAAAAAAAAAATGCAAAAATTCTTGGAACTTGCATAAGATGAAGAAAAGTCACAATGAGAAACGTTAAGAGTGTTCTTGAGGTTCTTATGTACCAAAACCCTTTAACGCTTGACTAGCACAATACATAGAGAAACACAACAACATTACGAAAAACGTATGTTTTCAGTAGTTTTCACATTGTTAAGTACAAAAGAGCAAAATGCTTGTAAAACCTTCTATAATGGGAAAACAAAATGACATTACCAAAACCGTTTTTCTTACAGTGTTTTTGAGAGTGTGAGGCACTAAGGAAAAAAAAAAAACCTTGTATAGGAAAACAAAACATTACTCCCACACAAACATAATAGCAGTGCCTAAAACAAGAATTTTGAATGTTTTGAGTTTCTTACGTAGAAAAAAAAAAAAAACTAAAATGGATACAATAAAAAAAAAACAGGAAAACTAAGAGATATGACAAGAAATGTATATTAAAAGAATTTTTGAGCTGTTTAAGTATAAAAACGAAAAATGATTAGTAATTTATATCGAGAAACAGAACAACATTATAAAAACGTGTATTTTAAGTGTATTTCACATTCTCAGGTATCAAACGCCAAAATACTTGCAAAGCACACTATATGTAGAAAGGAAACGAGATTTCCTGAAACAAGTATTTTCAGTGTTTATGAGCATGCTATGCACCAAAAGGCTAAAAAAGCATGGAAATCGACCTATATGCGAATAAAAGAAAAAAAAAAACATTGAGAACTTTAATTTGGAATGTTTTTTGAGCAGCTTACGTACCAAAACGATAAAACACATATAAAATGCCTTTTTATGGGAAAAATGGAATAACAAAAAAAAATGGAGTATATTTCAATTTGTTACGTACAAAGACGCAAAACTATATGGAAAGTATCCTATATAGGGAAAGAAATTAACATTACAAGGAACGTGTATTATGAGAGATTTTTAGCTTCTTTGGTACCAGAAACGAGAAAACGCATGAATAATACTCTATAAGAAGAACATTAACAAAAAAAACGTTAATTTTTAATGTATTTCATATTGTTAGGTACCAAAATGCCACAATGCATGCAAAACACCCTGTACTGGGAAAAAAAAATTAGATTTTACGAAAAGTTTATTTTGAGTGCTTGGCGTACTTGGCACCAAAATAATAATAAAAAAAAAAAGCATGAAAAGTTCTCTATTAAAAACGTCTCTTTACAGTGTTTTGAGCTTCTTATGTAACAAAACGCTAAAACAGAAGCAAAACACTCTATACTGAAAACAAAAAAAATATACCAAAAAGAAGTATTTTGAGTTTTTGAGGATATTCAGTACAAAAACACTAAAATGCATGGGAAGTAACCTATATTAGAAAACGAAAAGATATTAAGAGAAAAGTTTGTTATGAGTGTTATTATCCTTTAGTTACCAAAACACTAAAAACATATGATAGTAGTATTTTTAGCTTCTTAGGCACCAAAACGATAAAACGCATTAATAGCACTCTATATAGAAAAACAGAATAACATTACCAAAAACATGTACTTTGTACTTTGCTATGTAACAAAACGCCAAAATGCATGCAAAACATGCATGTCTATATTGGGTAAGGAAAAAGAGATGTACAAAAAACATTTTTTTGTGTTTATGAGCACGGTAGGCATTATAAACACCAAAAATTATTGGAAAACACCCTATATGGGAGAAAAAGACATTATCAAAAACGTCTCCTTTTGGAGCTAATTCCGTACCAAAACGCAAAATCTCATGCAAAATATCCTTTTATGCAGAAACAAAATAACATTACCAAAACCAAATTTTGGTAATTACCAGTTACCAAAAATATTCATTGCTTTTTTCAGATTGTTACGTATTAAAACGTTAATAAGCATGGAAAGTATATTATATGATAAAACGAAAAGACATTACAAGAAAAGTGTTATATGAGTGTGTTTTGAGCTTCTAACGTATCAAAATGCTTAAAAGTATGAATAACGCTCTATATGGAAGAAGAACAAGACTACCATAAACATTTATTTTGTGTGCTTTTCACGGGCCATCGGTACCAAAAAAACATATAAATTGAGTGTTTTTGAAATTCTTAGATAGCAAAACGACAAAATCCATAAAAAGAAAACCGTGTATGATGAAAGACGAAACAAAATTTCAAAAAAAGTATCTTTTGTAAATTTTTGTGCATGTTAAACAGCAAAACGCCCCCAAAAAAAAATAGAAAGTGCTATATGTGGAAGTAGAAAACAACATTACCAAAAACGTTTCTTTTAAGTTTTTCTTAGCTTCTTACGCGCCAAAACGCTAAAACATATACAAAAACACCATTTATGTAGAAAAAAAATAACATTATGAGAAACAAGTATTTCGAGTGTTTTCGAGATGGTTACGCACAAAACGCCAAAATCCATGCAAAGTCCCGAAATGAGGAAACGAAAAGACATTACGAGTAAAGTGTATTAAAGTGTGTACGAGTAAAGTGTTTTTTTGTGATTCTTCGGTACTAAAATGCTAAATCTCTAGAAGAGCACTCTTTATCGATAAACAAAGTAACATTATCAAAAATGAGTATTTTCAGTGTATTTCACATTATTAGATGCGAAATCGCGAAGATGCAGGTAAAAAACACTACATGGGTAAAAGAATCGACGTTACTAGAGATGAGTCTTTTGAGTGTTTATGAGCGTGTTAGGAACCAAAATGCTAAAAAAGATAGGAAAGCAACTTATATAGGAAAACAAAACAAGTAAAAAAAACGTGGCCTTAAAATCTTTTAATTTATTAACGTACAAAAGCGCTAAAACACATGCAAAACACCGTTTTTGGAGAAAAGAATAAGATTTCTAAAAACAAGTATTTTGGCTGTCTTGAACTTCTTACGTAAAGGAACGACAAAATATGTGGAAATTACCCTATATAGGAAACGAAAGAACATTACAAGAAACGTGCAAGCATTTTGGTATTTATAGCTAACAATTTGAACATCTCAAAATATACGTTTTGTTTATGTTGTTACGTTTCTCCTTATTCTTGTTCTCTTTAGAGTGATATTCACGTCTTTTTTTTTTGTGTATGTGTTTTGGTAAGTACGAAGTAAAAAAAAAATGTGTATTTCTAACGTTTCTGTTGATTTGTTTTCGTTTCCTTATATTAGGTTATTTGTATGAATTTTGATGTTCTGGTACCAAACGCGGTCACACTCATAATGGACATTTTTCATATTTCTTCTCTTTCATCATTCAACGTGCTGTCCATACATTTCTGAGATTTGGTTCCTAACAAGGTGAAAATACCCAAAACTCATATTTTTGGTAATGTTCCCTTTCTCTATATAGACTGCTTTGCACACGTTTTAGTGTTTTGGTAACTAAGAAGCTCAGAATCAAATGATTCTTGTAATAATGGCTTGTTTTCCATTATAGGGTACTTTTTCTTCCATATTGGCGTTTTTGTAAGTAACAAGCTCAAAAACAATGTAAATAAACCTTTTTGGTAATATGAAGTTTCTCATTAAAGGAGAGTTTTGCATGTTTTTTTTTTTTTTTTTTTTTTTTTTTTTATGTAGGAAGGATACTGGCCAAGGGCAACAAAAATCTAATAAAAAAAAATGCCCACTGAAATGCCAGTCCCTAAAAGGGTCAAAGCAGTGGTCAAAAATTGGTGGATAAGTGTCTTGAAACCTCCCTCTTGAAGGAATTCAAGTCATAGGAAGGTGGAAATACAGAAGCAGGCAAGGAGTTCCAGAGTTTACCAGAGAAAGGGATGAATGATTGAGAATACTGGTTAACTCTTGCGTTAGAGAGGTGGACAGAATAGGAGTGAGAGAAAGAAGAAAGTCTTGTGCAGCGAGGCCGCGGAAGGAGGGGAGGCATGCAGTTAGCAAGATCAGAAGAGCAGTTAGCATGAAAATAGCGGTAGAAGACAGCTAGAGATGCAACATTGCGGCGGTGAGAGAGAGGCTGAAGACAGTCAGTTAGAGGAGAGGAGTTGATGAGACGAAAAGCTTTTGATTCCACCCTGTCTAGAACAGCAGTATGAGTGGAACCCCCCCAGACATGTGAAGCATACTCCATACATGGACGGATAAGGCCCTTGTACAGAGTTAGCAGCTGGGGGGGTGAGAAAAACTGGCGGAGACGTCTCAGAACACCTAACTTCATAGAAGCTGTTTTAGCTAGAGATGAGATGTGAAGTTTCCAGTTCAGATTATAAGTAAAGGACAGACCGAGGATGTTCAGTGTAGAAGAGGGGGACAGTTGAGTGTCATTGAAGAAGAGGGGATAGTTGTCTGGAAGATTGTGTCGAGTTGATAGATGGAGGAATTGAGTTTTTGAGGCATTGAACAATACCAAGTTTGCTCTGCCCCAATCAGAAATTTTAGAAAGATCAGAAGTCAGGCGTTCTGTGGCTTCCCTGCGTGATATGTTTACCTCCTGAAGGGTTGGACGTCTATGAAAAGACGTGGAAAAGTGCAGGGTGGTATCATCAGCATAGGAGTGGATAGGACAAGAAGTTTGGTTTAGAAGATCATTAATGAATAATAAGAAGAGAGTGGGTGACAGGACAGAACCCTGAGGAACACCACTGTTAATAGATTTAGGAGAAGAACAGTGACCGTCTACCACAGCAGCAATAGAACGGTCAGAAAGGAAACTTGAGATGAAGTTACAGAGAGAAGGATAGAAACCGTAGGAGGGTAGTTTGGAAATCAAAGCTTTGTGCCAGACTCTATCAAAGGCTTTTGATATGTCCAAGGCAACAGCAAAAGTTTCACCAAAGTCTCTAAAAGAGGATGACCAAGACTCAGTAAGGAAAGCCAGAAGATCACCAGTAGAACGGCCTTGACGGAACCCATACTGGCGATCAGATAGAAGGTTGTGAAGTGATAGATGTTTAAGAATCTTCCTGTTGAGGATAGATTCAAAAACTTTAGATAAGCAGGAAATTAAAGCAATAGGACGGTAGTTTGAGGGATTAGAGCGGTCACCCTTTTTAGGAACAGGTTGAATGTAGGCAAACTTCCAGCAAGAAGGAAAGGTAGATGTTGACAGACATAGCTGAAAGAGTTTGACTAGGCAAGGTGCAAGCACGGAGGCACAGTTTCGGAGAACAATAGGAGGGACCCCATCAGGTCCATAAGCCTTCTGAGGGTTTAGGCCAGCGAGGGCATGGAAAACATCATTACGAAGAATTTTAATACGAGGCATGAAGTAGTCAGAGGGTGGAGGAGAGGGAGGAACAAGCCCAGAATCGTCCAAGGTAAAGTTTTTAGCAAAGGTTTGAGCAAAGAGTTCAGCTTTAGAAATAGATGTGATAGCAGTGGTGCCATCTGGTTGAAGTAGAGGAGGGAAAGAAGAAGAAGCAAAGTTATTGGAGATATTTTTGGCTAGATGCCAGAAATCACGAGGGGAGTTAGATCTTGAAAGGTTTTGACATTTTCTGTTAATGAAGGAGTTTTTGGCTAGTTGGAGAACAGACTTGGCATGGTTCCGGGCAGAAATATAAAGTGCATGAGATTCTGGTGAAGGAAGGCTTAAGTACCTTTTGTGGGCCACCTCTCTATCATGTATAGCACGAGAACAAGCTGTGTTAAACCAAGGTTTAGAAGGTTTAGGACGAGAAAAAGAGTGAGGAATGTACGCCTCCATGCCAGACACTATCACCTCTGTTATGCGCTCAGCACACAAAGACGGGTCTCTGACACGGAAGCAGTAGTCATTCCAAGGAAAATCAGCAAAATACCGCCTCAGGTCCCCCCAACTAGCAGAGGCAAAACGCCAGAGGCACCTTCGCTTAGGGGGATCCTGAGGAGGGATTGGAGTGATAGGACAAGATAAAGATATGAGATTGTGATCGGAGGAGCCCAACGGAGAAGAAAGGGTGACAGCATAAGCAGAAGGATTAGAGGTCAGGAAAAGGTCAAGAATGTTGGGCGTATCTCCAAGACGGTCAGGAATACGAGTAGGGTGTTGCACCAATTGCTCTAGGTCATGGAGGATAGCAAAGTTGTAGGCTAGTTCACCAGGATGGTCAGTGAAGGGAGAGGAAAGCCAAAGCTGGTGGTGAACATTGAAGTCTCCAAGAATGGAGATCTCTGCAAAAGGGAAGAGGGTCAGAATGTGCTCCACTTTGGAAGTTAAGTAGTCAAAGAATTTCTTATAGTCAGAGGAGTTAGGAGAGAGGTATACAGCACAGATAAATTTAGTATGAGAATGACTCTGTAGTCGTAGCCAGATGGTGGAAAGCTCGGAAGATTCAAGAGCGTGGGCACGAGAGCAGGTTAAGTCATTGCGCACATAAACGCAGCATCCAGCTTTGGATCGAAAATGAGGATAGAGAAAGTAGGAGGGAACAGAAAAGGGGCTACTGTCAGTTGCCTCAGACACATGAGTTTCAGTGAGGAAAAGAAGATGAGGTTTAGAAGAGGAGAGGTGGTGTTCTACAGATTGAAAATTAGATCTTAGACCGCGAATGTTGCAGAAGTTAATGAAGAAAAAGTTGAGGGGGGTGTCAAGACACTTAGGGTCGTCGACGGAAAGGCAGTCCGACCTGGGGACATTTATGGTCCCCTCCCCAGATGGGGACTCCGAGGCTGGTGTAGGAGTCGCCATGATTTTAAAATTTTTTGAGTGAAGGGTGTGTGTGTTATTAGGTGCTTGTAGTTTTGTGTGGAGGAAGAGAGTTGTCTTTAGAGGGCAGGCTGTGACTACCCCCTTGTGTTGTGAGACACAAAGGGAAACGTTCAGTGAGGTCACAGCTGGGTTTAATGATAAGTTCACAGCACCCCCTGAACAGTGCTTTAGACCTCACTGGGAGTAATTATCGTTTCGGCAGGTGTCTACTGCCTCCTCCTATAGTGTTTTAGTGTTTTGGTACGTAAGTCACGCAATTCACTAAAAAGACATGTTTTTTACTAATGTTCTATTTTCTGATATAGCGCTTTTCATGCATTTTAGGATTTTTTTTGTACCTAAGAAGATCAAAAACTCATATAATTCTTATAATTTCTTAGTTTCCCCATGTAGAAAATTTTGCATGCATTTTGGGATTTTTCTATGTAACAAGCTCAGGATACTTAAAATACATGTTTTTGGGTACATTTATAGTGCAAGTTTAAAATTTTACCTGAAAAGACATGTTTCTGGAAACTTCGTTCCTTTTCCCCATATAATGTGCTTTGTGTGCATTGTGCCGTTTTGGCATCTAATAATGTGAAATATACTGACAATGCTCGTTTTTTGCTAGTATTGTTCTGTTTCTCCATATTGATGCGTTTTAGCATTTTATTAACTAAGTAGTTCAAAAACACTCATAATAAAATTTTCTTGTAATGTCTTTTCGTTTCCCAATAAAGGGTACTTTTCCTAAATTTTGACATTTTTGTACATAACAAAATGAAATGCACTTAAAATATTTGTTTTTTTTAAGAGTTTTTTTCTGCTTTTCCATAAAATCTGTTGTGCATTCCTTGTAGCATTTTCATGCATAATAAGAATAAAAATAAGTAACACTCGAAACACTTTTATTTTCAAATTAAGAGATATTTATGCTATTCAGCGTTTTAGTTTCTAAAAAGCTCATAAAAACTCTTTAGACATTTTCTGTAAATCTCATTTCCTTTCCCTCTAAAGAGTACTTTGCATGCATTTTGGCGTTTTTTTTTTTTACGTAACATGCTAGGAACATTCAAAATACTTGTGTTTGGTAATGTTATTCTGTTTTTCGAAAGGTGTTTTTGCATGCGTTTTTTTTTTTTTTTCGTTTTGGTGCGTAATTAGCTCAAAACACTGAAAAAAAACTTTTTTTTTCCAATATAGTGACCTTTGCATGCTTTTTTTGGCGTTTTGGTATATACCACGTTCATAAACAATCAAAAGACACGATTTTAGTAAATTTCTTTTCCTTTCCCCATATAGGGTGATTTACATGTATTTTGGCGTTTTAGTACCTAACAATGCAAAAATCACTCAAAATATACGTTTTTGTTAATGTTCTATTTCTCCATATACATTCGTTTTACCGTTTTGATACCTAGGAAGCTGGAACAAAATATAATACATGATTTTAATGTTCTTTTTTTTTCCCAAATAGGGTGCTTTTCATGCAATTTGGCGTTTTCCTACTTAACAAGTTCAAAAACTCTAAAAATACACGTTTTTGGTAGATTTTTATTTATTTTTTTTTTGTAAAACAGAAAGAATCTGATAAACAGAAGAATCATTTCGTGAAATGTTCATTCCTAATATAGGGTGTTTTGCATGCATTTTAGCGTTATGGCACGTAACAATGAGAAAACCTCAATGGCTTTTCGTTTATTTACTATACATTGTACTTTCCATGCATTTTGGAGTTTTTGTACGTATGAAGATAAAAAAAAAATACTCCTATTTTTTTGTTAGTTATTTTGTTTTCTATAAAGAAAGTACTGCATGCGTTTTAGCGTTTTATTACATAAGTAGCTCAAAACACTCAAAAGACACGTATCTTGTAATGTCATTTTGTTTCTCCATATATGGAGCTTTGCAACCATTTCGGCGTTTTGGTAACTATTAATGATAAAAACACTCAAAATATGTAATATTGATCTTTTTCTCTATATAGAGTGCTATTTATGCGTTTATGAATTTGGTTCTGAACAAGGTGAAAAACTCACGTTCTCGTAATATCTTTTTATTTTCCATATAAAGAACTTTGTGTGGATTTTGGAGTTTTTGCGTAACAAACTAAAAAACAATCAAAATAATTGTTTTTGGTAAGGTTATTAAATTTTTTTCCATACAGTGTGTTTTCCATGCCTTCAAGCGTTTTCATACGTAAAAAAAGTAAAAAAAAAAAAAAAAAACTCAAAAGGCCCGTTTACCGAAATTGTAGTTTTGTATCATATTACATGATTTTTTTTTTTTATAGTTTTGGTGCGATACATGCTCAAAAGAGTAAATAAAAAAAACTTTTCTGGTAATGTCGTTTCCTTTCCTTGCATGTATTTTGCTGTTTTGGTACCTAACAATATGTAAATCACTCAAAATACATGTTTGTGGTATTCGTGTTCTTCCTCCATATAGAGCGTTATTCATGCCTTTTAGCATTTTGATATGTAGGAAGCTCAAAACACAAGCATAAAATACTTTTCTTGTAATGTTTTTTTTTTTTTGTTTTTCCATATTATGTACTTTTCATGCATTTTAACGTTTTACTACGTAACAATCTCAAAAACTATGAATATACTTGGTTTTGTTAATGTTGTTTTCTTTTCCCATATATGATGTTTTCCAATAATTTTTGGTGTTTATAATGCCTACCGTGCTCATAAACACTAAAAAAATATTTTTCCTATATCTATTTTCCTTATCCAATATAGAATGTTTTGAATGCGTTTTGGCGTTTTGTTACATAGCAAAGTTAAATACTCTCAATATACACGTTTTTGGTAATGTTATTCTGTTTCTCTATATAGAGTGCTATTTATGCGTTTTATCGTTTTGGTACCTAAGAACCTAAAAAAAAAACACTATTATCATATGTTTTAAGTGTTTTGGTAACTAAAGCTTAAGAACACTCATAACACACGTTTCTCTTGATATCTTTTCATTTTCTGATATACATTACTTTCCATGCTCAAAAATCAAAATACTTCTTTTTTGGTACGTAAACATCTCAAAAACACTGAAAAAACACGTTTTTGTAAATTTTTTTCACATATGATGGGTTTTCTATACATTTATTTTTCAATAATTAGGTAGCAAAACGCCAAAACGCCAAAACGCCAAAAATATTAAAAGCACATAATAACGAGGAAAAGAACTGCATTACCAAAAATATGTATTTTGAGAGTTTTTTTCAATAATTAGGTAGTAAAACGCCACTCAAAATACATATTTTTGGTAATGCAGTTCTTTTCCTCGTCATTATGTGTTATCAACGCGTTTTAGGATTTTAGTACGTAAGAAGCTGGAAAAAAAACCCCATAATGCACAGATCTCATAATGTCCTTTCGTTTCCCCATATATGGTCCTTTCCAAATATTTTAGCGTTTTTGTACGCAACAAGCTCAAAAATACTAAAAAAAAAAAAAATTTTGTAACTTTATTGTTTCTGCATGAACGGTCTTTTAAATACGTTTTAGCATTTCGGTAGGTAAAAAGGTAAACCAAACACTCAAAACACACGTTTTTGATAATGATTTATATATTCTTATATAGAGTGTTTCCCATGCTTTTTAGAGTTTTCTTGCCTAACATATATAAAAAGACGCAAAAGATATGTTTCTTGGAATGTCATTTCGTTTCTCCTTAGAAGTATCTTTCTATGCATTTTTCTACGTTATAAACTCAAAAACCTTAGAAATATTAGTGTATGGTAAAGTTTTGCTGTTTCTCAATGAAGGGTTTTTTTATATGGTTTTCAGCGATTTGATACATATCTAGCTCAAAAACATTAAAAAGAGAAGTTTTTGGTAATATTGTTTTCTTTTACTATATATGGTGCTTTCCATGCTTTTTGTCGTTTTGGTGCTTAGAACACTTTAAAGACAAGTTTCTGATAATCTCGTTTCCTTTCCCCATACAGTGTCCTTTGCATGCCTTTTTTTGGTTTTGATAACTCTAAAATATACTCAAGATACACGTTTTTGGTCATGGTAGTGTGTTTCTCCATATACAGTGCTATTAATCCGTTTCATTGTTTAGGTACCTATGAAGCTCAAAAAACATCCATAATACAGATTTCTCGTAATGTCTTTTCGTTTCCCTTTTAATGTGCTTTTGATACATTTTGGTGTTTTCTGTACGTAACAAGCTGAAAAGCACAAATTTTTTTTTAGCATTTTAGTAGGTAAATAGCTCAAAAAACACTCAGAAGACACTTAGTCTTTAAAAGTTATTTGTTTACTCATTTGGGCGATTTTGCAAGCATTTTGTCGTTTTGGTACCTTATAATGGGAAAACACTAAAAATACATCTTTTTTGTTAATGATGTTGTTTGTCGAAATATAATGTTATTTACGCGTTTTACCTTTTTGGTAAGTAAGAAGTTCAAAAGTTCTCATAATACACGTTTCTTGTTTTCGTCTCTTCATATAGAATGATTTTTGTGCATTTTGTCATTTATATAGGCAACAAGCTCAAAACTATTTAGAATATATGTTTTTGGTAAAGTTATAATGTTTCTCCATATGAAATTTCTCCACAATATGAAATACACTCAATATACACGTTTTTAGTAATGTTTTGATTCTCCATATAGAATTTTCGAGTTTTAGTACATAACAAGCTTAAAAACTCTCAAAATGCTTTTTTTTTTTATGTTATTGTGTTTCTCCATAAATGGCTTTTTCCATGCGTTTCATTGTTTTGGTACGTAAGTACATGAAAAATAATTAAAAGACAAGAATTTAGTAATATTGTTTTCTTTTCCCATATAGGATGCTTTTAATGCATTTAGCGTTTTTGGCACCTAACACACTCATAAGTACTCAAAACAGACGTTTCTGGAAATTTTTTTTTTTTTTCCTATATTGGTTGTTTTCCATGCATTTTTGCGTTATATTCCATAAGAATATGAAACAATCTCAAAATACACGTTTTTGGTAATGTTATTTTTCTCCATATAGAGTGTTATTCATACGTTTTACCGTTTTGTTGCCTAAGAAGCTCGAAAACACTCATAATACATGTTTCTTGAAATGTTTTCTCGTTTCCCAATTCAGAGTACTTGGCATGCATGTTTTTTTTTTTTTCTGGAAATAGAGTGGAATTTACGCGTTTTATCATTTAAGTAAGAAGTTCAAAAGTTCTCATAATACACGTTTCTTGTTTTCGTTTCCTCATATAGAATGTTTTTTGTGCATTTTGTCATTTATATAGGCAACAAGCTCAAAACTATTTAAAAAATATGTTTTTGGTAAAGTTATAATGTTTCTCCATAAAAAAAAAAAACCGTGTTTTCTTAGCGTTTTGGTACCTATGCAGGCTTTATTTTCCATATAGGGTGTTTTCCATGTTTTTTTATCGTTTAGATTACTACCACGCTTATAAAAGCTCAAAATACACGTTTTTTTTTTTTCTATTTTCTTATTTCGCTTCCTTTCTTCTTATAGGGTGCTTGCATACATTTTACCTTTTTGGTACTTAACAATGTGAAATACACCCAAAGCGCACGTTTTTTGTTAATGTTTTTTTCTGTTTCTCTATATATGGAGATATTCATGTGTTTTAGCGTTTTAATAACTAGGATGAAAAACGTTTTTTGGTAATGTTATTCTATTTCTTCATATCGTTTTATCGTTTTGGTATCTAGGAAGCCCAAAAACACTTATAATACATGTTTTAACAAATGTCTTTTCGTTTCCCTATAGTTGGTAGTTTCCATGCATTTTGTATCTTTTTTTTTTTTTCTACATAAACTCTCGAAACCTTGTTTTGGTTATTTTATTGTTTTTTTTTCATTAAGGTATTTTTTTTACAAGGGTTTTTTCTCGGGTTCTGGTTTGTAAGTAGGCCAATCGCCCTAAAAAAAAAAAAAAAAAATGATAATATTTTGTTTTCTCATGCAAGGTTGTTTCCAGGCTTTTTAGCGTTTTAGTGTTGGCACGCTCATAAACACTCAGAAGAAAATTTTTTTTTGGAAACCCCGTTTCCTTACCCCATATAGGGTGCTTTTTGTGCTTTGTGGAGTTTTGTTAACTGACAATATGAAATACATTCAAAATACACTTTTTTAGTAATGTTTTGATTCTCCATATAGAATATTTGAATTTTAGTACATAACAAGCTTAAAAACTCTCAAAATGCTTTTTTTTTATGTTATTGTGTTTCTCCATAAATGGTGTTTTATGGAGAAACAGGCCACAATTAGACTGAATGGTGAAAAGTTGAAGAGAGTGAAAACATTTAAGTACTTGGAATCGATGGTAGACGAGACAGGGGAAATGGAAAAAGAAGTGAACTTTCGGATTCAGTGTGGCTGGAACAATTGGCGGCAAGTTTCGGGTGTGATATGCGATAGAAGGGTACCAGTAAGAGTGAAGGGCAAAGTCCACAAAGCAGTCGTTAGACCTGCTTTGATGTATGGGCTAGAAGCAGCACCTTTGAAGAAGATTGAAGAGAGGAAGATGGATGTAGCGGAGATGAAGATGTTGAGATGGATGGTAGGAGTCAACAGAACAGACCGAATTAGGAATAAGTACATAAGAGGAACGGTGAAAGTAGTTGAAGTCTCCAAGAAGATCCAGGAGTCAAGGTTGAGGTGGTATGGACACTTGAGAAGAAGAGTTGGCGAAGACCACGTAGGAAGGGAGATCATGGAAATGGAGGTGGAGGGAGTTAGAAGAAGAGGACGGCCCAAAAGAAGATGGATTGACTGCATAAACGGAGATCTTGAGGAGAAGAATATAAATCCAGAGATGGCAAACAATAGAAATACGTGGAGAAGGCTCATTCACAACGGCGACCCCGAATAGGGAAAAGCTGGGAAGAAGAAGTTTCTCCATAAATGGTGTTTTACATGCGTTTCAATGTTTTGGTACGTAAGTACATGAAAAAATAATTAAAAGACAAGAATTTAGTAATACTGTTTTCTTTTCCCATATAAGGTGCTTTTAATGCATTTAGCGTTTTTGGTACCTAACACACTCATAAGCACTCAAAACAGACGTTTCAGGAAATTTTTTATTTTTTTTTCCTATATTGGTTGTTTTCCATGCATTTTTGCGTTATATTCCATAAGAATATGAAACAATCTCAAAATACACGTTTTTGGTAATGTTATTTTTCTCCATATAGAGTGCTATTCATACGTTTTACCGTTTTGTTTCCTAAGAAGCTCGAAAACATTCATAATACATGTTTCTTGAAATGTTTTCTCGTTTCCCAATTCAGAGTACTTGGCATGCATGTTTTTTTTTCTCGAAATAGAGTGGAATTTCGGTGTTTTATCCTTTTGGTAAGTAAGAGGTTTAAAAGTTTTCATAATACACGTTTCTTATTTTTGTTTCCTCATATAGAATGTTTTCTTGTGCATTCTGTCATTTATATAGGGAACAAGCTCAAAACTATTTAAAATATATGTTTTTGGTAAAGTTATAATGTTTCTCCATAAAAAAAAACGTGTAAAAAAAAACGTGTTTTTTTTTACTGTTTTCGTACCTATGCAGGTTTTGTTTTCCCATATAGGATGTCTTCCGTTTTTTTTCTCTTTTTTTATCGTTTAGATTACTACCACAATTATAAAAAGTCATAATACACGTTTTTGAAATTTTCGTTTCCTTTCTTCTTATATGGTGCTTGCATGTATTTTACCGTTTTTGTTACTTAACAATGTGAAATACACCCAAAGCACACGTTTTTTTTTAATGTTGTTATGTTTCTCTATATAGGGAGATATTCATGTGTTTTAGCGTTTTAATAACTAAGCTGAAAAACGTTTCTTGGTAATGTTATTCTGTTTCTTCATATCGTTTTATCGTTTTGGTATCTAAGAAGCCCAAAAACACTTATAATACATATTTTAACTAAAGTCTTTTCGTTTTCCATAGTTGGTAATTTCCATGCATTTTGTCTTTTTTCTCAACGTAATAAGCACATAAACTCTCGAAACCTTGTTTTGGCTATCATTGTTTTTTTTGTTTTTCTCTCTGTTTATGGTTTGTAAGTAGGTCAATCGCACAAAAAAAAAAAAAATTCTGGAAATGTTTTCTCGTGCAAGGTTGTTTCCAGCCTGTTTAGCGTTTAAGTTTTAGCACGCTCATAAACACTCAGAAGAGAAGTTTTTTTTTGGAAACCCCCGTTCTCTTACCCGATAGAGGGTGCTTTTTGTGCTTTGTGACGTTTTGTTACCTGACAATATAAAATACACTCAAAATACACGTTTTTAGTAATGTTTTGATTATCCATAAAGAATTTTCGAGTTTTCGTACATAACAAGCATAAAAACTCTAAAAATGCTTATTTTTGGTAATGTTATTGTATTTCTCCATAAAATGGTATTTTGCATGTGTTTCATTGTCTTGGTACGTAAGTACATGAAAAAATACTTAAAAGACAAGTATTTAGTAATACTGTTTTCTTTTCCCATGCTGGGTGCTTTTGATGCTTTTTTAGCGTTTTTGGTACCTAACACACTCATAAGCACTCAAAACAAACGTTTCTGGAAATTTATTTTTCCTATATTGGTTGTTTTCCATACATTTTTGCGTTATATACTATAAGAATATGAAACAATCAAAATACACGTTGTTGGTAATGGTAATTTTTTTTTTCCATATAGAGTGCTATTCATACGTTTTAACGTTTTCTTTCCCATATAGGGTGCTTTCCATGCTTTTTAACGTTTTGTCAATGATAATGTCGTTTCTTTTCTCCATAGAATGTGGTTTGCAAGTATTTTGGCATTTTGGAATCTAACAAAGTGGAAAACACTCAATACACACATTTTTGATAATGTTGTTCTGTTTCTATATACAGAGTGCTATCCATGCATTTTAGCGTTTTGTTACCTAAGGTCAATAACACTCATAATAAACGTTTCTGTTAATTATGTTTCGTTTTACAATATCGGATATTTTCTTGCATTTTTCACATTTTATACCTTACAAGCTCAAAAATACTCAAATTACACACTTTTCGTAATGTTATTCTATTCCTCCTTAAGGGGTATTTTGCATGCTTTTTATCGTTATGTTACCTAAGAATCTCAAAAACACTCAAAGTAAGCGTTTTTGGTAATGTTGTGCCATTAACGCGATTTTGCATTTTTTTTTTTCTTTCTGTAGAAGGGAAACCGGCCAAGGGCACCAAAAACTGAGATTTCGGTCCCCAAAATGGGTCCGAAGCGGTAATAAAAAAATTGAAGGAAACTACTTCAAAAGCTGAAAAAAATAGTAACAATACACAATACAACAATTTTGAAGTTTTTTTTCACATAATTTTTTGCGTTTTTGTACCTGACACGCTCAAATGCACTGAAAACACACGTTTCTGGTGTTTTTTTTTTTAACATTGTTAGGTATTAGAACGACAAAATGCATGCAATGGACTCAAAATGGTTTAACGAAATGTCATTACCAGACTCATAACTTTTGAGTGCCATTGAGCTTGTTAAACACCAAAACTCTAAAAAATCATGGAAAGGATCTTATATGAGAACGCAAATCAACATTAAGAAAACTTTTGTTTTGTTTGTTTTAAAGCTTTTTCCATTATCAACAAGCTTAAACGGGTGTAAAACACCCTTTATGGACACAAGCAATAACATTACCAAAATCGTGGATGGAGCGTTTTTTTTTTTCTCTCTCTTTTTTTTTTTTTTACTTCTTACGTAGATAAACGCCAAAATGCATGCAAAGTACCCCATAATGAGACACGAAACGATATTATCAGGGACGTGTATAATGAGTGTTTGTGAGCTTCTTAGGACGCAAACACTAAAATGCTTGAAAAGTATCCTATATGAAGAAACAACATTACCAAAAACGTGTTTTGTTAGTCACCAAAATGGTAAAATACATACAAAGCAAATTATTTTAAGAAACAGAACAATATTACCAAAAATGTGTATTGTGTTTGAGCTCGTTGGATAGCAAAACGTCCTAATACATGCAAACCACTCTATATGGGGAAGCGAAAAGACATGACGAGAAAAGTGTATAATGAGTATCTTTTTTTTTTTTTGAGCTTCTAAGGTACAAAAATGCAAAAGCATGTGAAAAGCACTTCATAATGAAAAACAAAACATTATAATAAACGTTTTTTTTTTATTGTAAAATACCAAAACACTAAAATGCTTTCGAAGCACTCTATATACGGAAACAAAAAGATATTACGAGGAACATGTATTAGAAGTGTTTTTAAGTTTCTTAGGTAACAAAGCTCTAAAATGCGTGAATAGCATTTTATATGGAAAAATATAACCACCAAAAAAGCTTGTTTATTTATTTATTTATTTATTTATATATTTTCACATTGTTAGGCACCAAAAACGCCAAAATGAATTTAAGTTTCATACGTACCAAAACGCTAAAATGCGTGCAAAAAAATCCTGAATTGAGAAACAGAACAACATTACCAAAAACGGGTGCTTTGAGTGTTTTTGATCTTGTTACGTAACAATATGTCAAAATGTATGCAAATTACCCTATGTGGGGAAACGGAACAATTTTAACAGAAACAGTTATTATGAGTGTTTTTCAAATCCATAGATACCAAAACGCTAAAACACATGAATAGTACTCTATATGGAGAAACAGAGCAACATAACCAAACGGTTTATTATGAATGTTTTTCCCATGTTATGTACCAAAACGCCAAAATGCAAAAAAAATCACCCTATATCAAGAAACAGAATATCACTACCAAAAACGCGTTTTATGAGAATTTTTGAGCTTGATAGGTAGCAAAACACCAAAGTGCATACAAAGTACCCTATATGGGGAAAAAAAAAAAAAAACGAGTCTTTTGAGTTTTATCAGGTTATTACGTACCAAAACGCTCAAACGCAAACGTTTCTCCTCTTTAGGGAGAAACATAATAACATTATTAAAAATGTGTTTTGGGTGTTTTCCACCTAGTTACCAAAACGAAAATGCGTGCAATGCACCCTGTTTGGAGTAACGAAGCAACATACCCAGAAAGGTGACCGTTGGGTATTCTTGAGCATATTAGGCAACAAAAAAAAAAAAATAATGAAAATAAAAAAAAGGTTTGGAAAAAATTATATGGATAAAAATGTATAATAAAAAGCATGTGTTTTGAGATTTTTTGAGCTTATTACGTAAGAAAACGCTAAAACACGTCAAAAACACACTTTATGGAGAAACAGAACAACATTACGACAAACGTGTGTTTTGAGTGTTTTTTTTTTTATCTTGTTAGGTAAGAAAACACCAAAAATGCATGCAAAGGATCCGACATATGGAATGGAAATTATTGTGTATTATGAGTGTTTTTCAGCTTCTTAGGTAACAAAACACACTTTATATGGAGAAACAGAACAATATCAATAAAAACGTGTATTATGTATTATTATTATTATTATTTCTTACATGAAGAAACAGAAGAACATCACTAAGATGTTTAAGTTTGAGATGAGTGTTTTTGAGCTTGTTAGGTAGCAAAACGCCAAGTGCATGCAAAGAACCTTATATGGAAAAAGAAAAGAACATTACCAAGATCGTGTCGAGTGTTTTTCAGCTTCTTACGTACCAAAACGATAAAACGCATGTAAAAACACCTATTATGGAAAAACGGAACAACATTGCCTAAACCGTATTTTAATTTTAATTTTTTTTATTTATTAATTTATTTATGTATTTATTTAATTTATTTAATTTATTTATTTCTTTATTTATCTTTGTTTATTTATTTATTTATTTATTTATTTATTTATTTATTTTTTTATTTTTTTGTATGTTTATGAGCTTCTTAGGTACCAAAACGCCAAAATGCAAGCAAAGCACCCACTATGGGGTAACGGAACAACATTACCAGAAACGTGTCATTTGGCTATTTTTGAGCATATTAAACACCAAAACGATGGAAAGCATGGAAAACACTCTAGATGGGAAAACAAAAGAACATTATCAAAAACGTCTTCTTTTTTTTTTTTTAGCTTCTTACGTAATAAAACGCTAAAAACAACCGAAACAACCTTTATGGAGAAACATAACTATACAAAAAACGGGTGATTTGAACGTATTTCAGCTTGTTAGGTACCTGAACGCCAAAATGCATGGAATTTATCCGATATTGGGAAACAAAACAATATTAAGAGAAAAGTTTAATATAAGTGTTTTTAAGCTTGTTATTTACCAAAACGCTAAAGTGCATGCGAAGCACCCTTTATGAGAAAAGAAAACACCATTACAAAAAAAAAAAAGTGTTTTTCAAGTATTTCCTGCTTCTTACTTCCCAAATCGCTAAAACGCGTGCAAAACACCTTATATGAAGAAAAAGAACATCATTATCAAAAGCTTATGTTTTGAATGTTTTGCAGCTTGTTAGGTAGCAAAACGCCAAAATGCATGCAAAGCGCCTTCTTTCAGGTAAGGGAACGACATTATCAGAAACGTTTTATTTAAGTGTTTTTGAGCATATTAGGCTCCAAAACGATAAAAAGCATGGAAAACACTCTATGTGGGGAAAAAAAAAAAACATTATCGAGAACATATACTTTTATTGTTTTTGAGCTTCTTACATACCAAAACGCTAAAACGAGTCCAAAACACCCTTTTATGGAGAAACAGAAAACATTAGCAAAAAACATGTATTTTAAGTGTTTTTGATTGTGTTAGGTACAGAAACGCTTAAATACATACAAATTACAGTATATTGGGAAACGAAACGATAATAACAGAAAATTTATCATGACAGTTTTTTTTTTTTTTAGCTTCTCAGGTACCATAACCGTAAATCAAATGAATAGCACTCTATATGGAGGAAAAACATCATTATCAAATCGTGTATTCACTATGTAACATGATTTTTGTCTTTGACAAACATGCGTTATTTTCCAACTCTTTTCATTGCAAAACAAAAGAAAATGTCCATTATTACTGTCATTATTCTTTTGGCTTTTAGAATGATTTTTTTTTTATCCCAAAATTTTGACCATTTTTCCAGATGCTGTCACAGAGAACTTCTTTGCTCTTGTCTTAATGAATTGACCACATATGTACCAGAATACATCTGGAAAATGATTGCAGGCTCTTGATGCCATTTCACCTCTTGTGATGTGTCTTATCTGGCAGCCAAAGCAGAACTGATTTGTGGTCTGCAAGCCCCTACTTTTATATTTTCAAGCAGTACTTTAGAATATTCCTAGTCTTTCTAGAATGTGTTCCAGAATGTCCTCAATCTTTCTAGAATATTCTTAAACCTACTTTAGAATATTCTGAATCATTCTTGTATACTCTAGAAAATTTCTGAAACTTCTACATATTTTTACTGTATTCCAGAAAGTTCTAGGATATTCTGGAAATGTTTACATTGAACGGAATGTTCTAAAATGTTCTAGAAACTCCTAAAAGTGTTTAGTAAAACATTCTGGGAGATTTGAGAAGATTTCTGAAATGTAAGCAAACTCTCTTAAATATGAATAATTTCTTGCTAGATCTGGTCAGTTAAAAATGATCTTATTAAAACTAAAAATCTTTATAACATTTTATATTCTTTCTTTCATTGTTTTACCTTATTTGGAACATTTTAAAGGCAATTAGATAAGCAATTGAGATTTTGCAAAGGTCTGACATGAAAACCAATAGTAACCCAAACTATAATGAATGTTCTAACCAGAAAAAAAAAAGAGTTTTAGGATCAAAATAACTTCTTTTTATATTTTGTTTAGATGAAAATAACACGAAAATTATGGTTTTGGGTTGAGGACAAGACAAAAGTGAAATTTTGTTACATAATGATTTCCCCATAGTTTTCCCCACGTTAGATACGAGAATCCAAAAATGTATAGAAGGTATCCTATATGAAGAAAACGAACATTACCAAAAACATGTATTATGAATGTTTTTTTTTTTATTGCAAGGTAGGAAAACGGTAAAGAACATGAAAATCACCCTATATGGGGGAAAAAAAATATTACTAAAAAAAAGTGTCTTTTTAGTGTTTTTTCAGCTTCCTACGTACCAAAGTTCTATAACGCATGCAAAGCACCAGTCATGGAGAAATAGAACAGCATTACCAAAAAACGTGTTTTGAGTGTTGTTTTTTTTTTTCACTTTGTCACCTGTTGTTCTTGTGTACTAAAACCCCAAAATGCATACAAATCAGTGTATATTGTATAACGGAACATTACCAGAGACGTGTGATTTGGATGTTTTTTGAGTATATTAGGCACCAAAACGCTAAAAGCAATGGAAACCTCTCTATATGGGAAAACAAAACAACATGATCAAAAACGTGTATTTTGAGTGTTTTTAAACTTCTTAGATACGAAGTAGCCAATGTGTATGCAAAGCACCTTATATGGGAAAAGAAAAACCGTATTAATCAAAACGTGTCTTTTGACTGTTTTTCAGTTTACGTACCAAAACGATAAAATGCATGTAGAACATCCTTTATGGAGAAAAATAACAAAATTACAAAAAAAAAAAATGTCTATTTTGAGTTTTCGAGCTTATTAGGTATCAAAACGCCAAAATGCATTCAAAGCATTTTACATGGGGTAACGAAAAGACATTCCCAGAAACGTGCCAATTAGGTGTTTTCGAGCGTATTAGGCACAGAAACACTAAAAAGAATAAAGAAAACACCAAATATGGGGAAAAAAAGCAGCATTATTTAAAACGTGTCTTTTGGGTGTTTTTTTTCAGCTTTTTACGTACCAAAACGCTAAAACGTGTCCAAAACACAATTTATGGAGAAACAGAACATTAGGAAAAACGTGTGTTTTCAGTGTTTTGAGCTTGTTAGTTAATAAAACGCAGAAATTCATACAAAGTAACCATCACGGGGAAACGAAACGATTTTAAAGAGAAACGTTTATTAAGTGTTTTTCAACTTCATAGATACCAAAACGCTAAAGCACGTGAATAGCACTCTGTATGGAAGAACAAAACATGACCAAAAATGTCTATTATTAACGTTTTTCCTCATGTTAGGTACCAAAACGAAAAATGCATACAAAACACGCTATATGAAGAAACAGTTGAACATTACCAAAATCGTGTATTATGAGTGTTTTTGAGTTTGCTATTTACCAAAATATTTCAGGTATCAAAACGTGTACAAAGCACACTATATTATAAATAAAAAAAAATATATATAAAAAAACACCAAAAAACGTGGCGTTTGACTGTTTTCCAGCTTCTTATGTACAAAACGCTAAAATGCGTTTTGTACATAACTACCTTTACGGAGAAACACTACCTTTACGGAGAAACAGAACAACATTGCTAAAAAACTGTACTGTGAGTGCTTTTTGAACTCGTTAGGAACCATGACGCCAAAATGCATGCAAAGCACATTATTTAGGGTATCGAAACGACATTACAAGAAACTTGTCATTTGTGTGTTTTTGAGCGTATTAGGCATCAAAACGCTAAAAAGCATAGAAAATAGCCTATATGGAAAACAACATTATCAAAAACGTGTCCTTTAAGGGTTTTTGGGATTCTTACGTATCAAAACGCTAAAGCACATGTAAAACACCCTTTATGGAGAAACAGAACATTACCAAAAACGTATGATGTGAGATTTTTCCAACATGTTAGGTACCAAAACGCCAAAATGCATGTAAATCAGCCGATATGGGGAAACGAAACTATATTAAAAGAAACGTGCATTATGAGCGTTTTTCAGCTTGTGTACTAAAACTCTAAATCAGGTGAATAGCAGTTTTATATAGAAAAACAGAGCAACATAAAAAACGTTTAGTATGATCGTTTTTCCCTTGTTTTTCCCCATGTTTGGCGAAACGCGAAAATGCATACAAAGCAACCTATATGAAGAAACAAAACATTACCAGAAACGTGTAATATGAGTATTTTTTTAGATTAATTGGTACCAAAACTCGAAGAGTGCAAGCAAAACACTCTATTGGGAAAAGCAAACAACATTACCAAAAACATGCGTTTTGAGTGTTTCTCAGTCTCTTAAGTAATAAAACGATAAAATGCATCCAAAAACCTTTTATGGAGAAACAGAACAACACTCCCAAAAACGTGTATTTTGTGTTTTTTTTGGGGGGCTTTTTAAGTACCAGAACACCAAAACACATTGAAAGCACCCTTTAAGGGGTAATAAAACATTACCAAAAAACGTGTCACTTTAGTATTTTTGAGTATATTAGGCACCAAAATGTTAGAAACAATGGGAAACTCTCCATATGGCAAAACAAAACATTATCAAAACCGTCCCTTTTGAGTATTTTTGAGCTTCTTACTGTACAAAACACTACAACGTGTGCAAAACATCCTTTATGGAGAAACAGAACAAGATTACTAAAAAGCGGGTGTTTTGAGTGTTTTTAAGCTGGATAGGTAACAAGGCGTTAAAATGCATACGAAGTACCAGATATAGGGAAACGAAACGATATGAACAGAAGAATGTATTATGGGGTTTTCATCTTCTTATAACGCTAAAAGCTGTGAATAGCACTCTCTCTGGGGAAACAGAACAATATTACTAAAAACGTGTATTATAATTATTATATTAGATACCAAAACGCCAAAATCCATAAAAAAAAAGCACCCAATGTGAAAAACAAAACAAAACAGAACATTACCAAAAAAGTGTATTATGTGTGTTTTTTAGCTTGTATGGTACTAAAACCCTAAAGTGCATGGAAATCACGTCATATGGCAAAAGTAAACATTACCAAATACGTGTCTTTTGAGCAATTTTCACCTACTTACGTACCAAAACGCTAAACACATTTAAAACACTCATAAAGAAACATAACAACATTGCCAAAAACGCTTTTTTTTTTTTTTTTTTTTTTTTTAGTGCTTTTGAGCTTGTAAGGTACCAAAGCGCCAAAATGCATGGTAAGAACCCTATATGGGGAAACGAAACGATATGAACAGAAAAAATGTATTATGAGGGTATTTCACCTTCTTATGTACTATAACGCAAAAAGACGTGAAAAGCACTCTTTTTGGAGAAACAAAACAATATTACCAAAAACGTGTATTTTCATTGTTTTAAGCTTGTTAGGTACAAAAACGCATAAATGCATGCAATAATAATAATAGAACGACATTACAAAACGTTTCATATCGGTGTTTTTAGTATATTAGACATCAAAACGCTAACAAGAATGAATAATATTCTAAATGGGAAAAGAAAACAACATGACCAAAAACATGTCTTTTGAGTGTTTTTGAGCTTCTTACGCATTAATTAAACGCTAAAGCGTTAAAAGTGTCCAAAACACACTTTATGGAGAAACAGAACAACATTAGGAAAAATGTGTGTTTTAGTGTTACCGAGCTTCTTAGGTAACAAAACGGCAAAATGCATACAAAGTACCCAAAATGGGGAAAGGAATCGATTTTAACAGATACGTGTATAATAAGTGTTTTTTCAGCTTCATAGATACCAAAACGCTAAAACACTTAAATAGCTCTCTCTATGGAGAAAGAAAACAACATTACCAAAGCCTTGTGTTATGAGTGTTTTTCCCATGTTAAGTACCAAAACGCTAAAATGCATACAAGCACCCTATATAAGGAAACAGAACACTACCGAAAACGAGTATTATAAGTGTTTTTGATCTTGTTAGGTATCAAAAGAATGCAAAACACCCTATATAGGAAAATAAAAGAAAACATGTATTATGAGTGTTTTTGACCTTCTCTATATGGAAAAACAGAACCTTCCCCAAAAAAACGTGTATAGTTTTTTTTTTTTTTAGTTGTTAGGTACCAAAACGTCAAAGTGCATGCAAGGCACCTTATGAGTATGTGGAGAGAAAAATACCAAAAACATGTCTTTTTTTAGTGTTTTTGAGCATGTTAGGTACCAAATACCCAAGCTGTAAGCAAAGCACCCTATATGGGAAAAGAAAACTTTATTATTAAAATCTTGTTTTGTAAGTATTTTTCAGCTTTTTTTTTTGTACCAAAACGCTATAACGCGTCAAAACACCCTTTACGGAGAAAAATACCAATATTACCAAAAAAAAAAAAAAAAAACGTGTTTTGAGAATTTTGATCTTATTAGGTAGCAAAACGCCGAAATTCATGGAAACCACCCAATATCAGGTAACGAAACGACATTACCAGAAACGTGTCATATAGGTGTTTTTGAGCGTATTAGGCACTAAACGCTAAAAAGCTCGGAAAACATTCTATATAGAAAAACAAAACACCATCATCAAACACGTGTGTTTTCAGTGTTTTCAGCTTCTTAAATACCAAAACGATAAAACGCGTCAAAAAAGACGTTTTATGGAGAAACGGAAATACATCAGTAAAAAGGTGTGTTTTGAGTTATTTTGAGCTTTTTTGGAATAAATTGAAAAAAAAAATGCATGCAAAGTACTCGATATGGGGAAAAGAAACGATATTAACATAAATGTTGATTGTGAGTGTTTTTCACCTTATGTACCAAAACGCTAAAACGAGTGAATAGTACTCTATGTGGAGAAACAGAACAACATTACCCACGTTAGGTACCAAAACGCTAAAATGCATACAAAGCACCCTACATGAAAGAAAATAAAGTTAATAAAAGCGTAAAGAGTGTTTTTGAGCTTGTTAGGTACCAGAACGTAAAAGTACATGCAATACAATGTCAAAAAGACAATACGTGTCTTTTGAATGTTTTGGAGCTTCTTACGCACCAAAACGCTAAAATAATTGCAAAGGACCATTTATGGAGAAACAGAACAACTTTACCAAATACTAGTGTTTTGAGTGTTTTTTAAGCTTGTTGGGTACGAAAACTCCAAAATATATGCAAATCACCATATTAAGAGAAACGTGTGGTATGAGAATTTTTCAGCTTCTTTTGTATCGAAATGCTAAAACACGTGAATGGCACTGTATAGAAAGAAACAGAACAACATTAAAAAAAAACGTGCATTATGAGTGTTTTTCCTCAAGTTAGTTACGAAAACGCCTAAATGTATACTAAGCAACCTATATGAAGAAGCAGAACATCACCAAAAAAGTGTATTATGAGTGTATTTGAGATTGTTAGGTACTGAAACGTCAAACTGCATGCAAAGCACCGTATATGGAAAAGAACATTGCTGAAAGCGTGTCTTTTGAGTGTCTTTCAGCGTCTTAGGTAACAAAAAGCTAAAACGTCCCTTATGGAGAAACAGAAGAACATTACGGAAAACTTGTGTTTTAACTGTTTTCCAGCTTGTTAGGTACACAACGCCAAAATTCATGGAAAATAACCTCGTGACGAAACGATATTACCAGGTACGTGTCATTTGGGTGTTTATTTTATTGTATCTGGCAAAAAAAAAAAAAAAAAAAAACTTTAAAGACATGGAAAACACTGTATGGGAAAACAAAACATTTCCAAAAGCGTGTCTTTTGAGAGTTTTTGAGTTTCTTAAGTACCAAAACGCTGAAACACGATTAACAAACGCTTTATGGTGAAAATAAATGAATAAATAAATATTAACATTAGCAGAAACGCGTGTATTGAGGATTGTTAGGTAAGAAAACGCAGAAATGCATGCAAAGTACGCGATATGTGGAAACGAAACAGTATTAACAGAAACGTGCATTATGATTTTTTTTTTTTTTAGCTTTTTGGTAACAAAACGCTAAAACAATTTATAGCACTCTATATGGATAAACAGAACAACGTTACCAAAAAACATGTATATTACATGTTTTTTTTTTTTACTTGTTAGGTACTAAAATGCCAAACTGCATGCAAGGCACCTAATATGGGAAAAGAAAACGTTTACAGAGCACCCTTTAAGGAGAAAAATAACATTACCAAGAATATGTATTTTGAGAATTTTGAGCTTATTAGATACTAAACCCCTCAAAATCCATGCAAAAGCACCTTATATGGAGTAACGAAGCAAAATTACCAGAAATGAGTCAACAACTAATAAGGGAAAATAAAACAATATTATCAAAAACGTGTCTTTTAAGTGTTTTTGAGCTTCTAACGTACCGGAATGCTAAAACGCGTCCAAAAACCCTTTATGGAGAAACAGAACAATATTAGCTGTGTTTTTTGTGTTTTTAAGCGTGTTAGGTAACAAAACGCCAAAATGCAGGCAAAGTCCCATATATGGAGAAAAGAAACGATATTGATATAAAAGTGTATAATGAGTGTTTTTCAGTTTCATATGTATCAAAACGCTAAGAGACGTGAATAGCTCTCTATATGGAGAAACAAAACAACATTACTAAAAAAGTGTATTGTGACTTTTCCCCATGTTAGGCACCAAAACTTCAACATGAAATCAGCACCATCCATACATGAAGAAAAACACAACAATATTACCAAAAACTTTTTTTTCTTAGCTTGCATTATGAGTGTTTATTCAACTTATCTACCAGAACGGTCAAATAACACTGTATAAAGAGAAACAGGACATCATAACCAAAAACGTGTATTATGAGTGTTTTTCCCCCTTTTAGGTACCAAAGCGCCAAAATGCATAAGAATCAGCCTATAAGAATTACCAAAAACGTGTCGTTTGAATGTTTTGTTTCCGGTTATTACGTAATAAAACGCTAAAAAATCTTTCATGGGGAAAAGACACGTTTCCAGTAATGTTGTTTTCTTTTCCCTTTGGCTTGCATGCAATTTCGGGTTTTCGTACCTACAAGTTAAAAAAAAAGTGCTATACACTTGTTTTATCGTTTTGTTACATATGAAGCTAAAAATACTCATAATACACGTTTCTGTTAATATCGTTATATTAACAGAAATGTGTATTACGAGTATTTTTAGGTTTCTTTGGTAACAAGACGCTAAAACAAATGTATAACACGCTCTATTAAAAAAAAAAATCATGTATATTAAATGTCTTTTAGCTTGTTAGGTACCAACACCCAAAATTGCATGTAAGCCACCTTATATGTGAAAAAAAAAAACAACAACATTACCAAACACGTATCTTTTCAGTATTTTTGAGCTTGTTAGGAACGAAATCGATAAAATGCCTACAAAGATCCCTATAAGCTAAAATAATAAAACATTATCAAAAAACGAGCCAAAACGCCAAAATGCATGCACAGCACCTTATTTGGTGTAACGAAACAAAATTACGACAAACTTGTCATTTGAATGATTTTGAGCATATCAGGCACCAAAACGCTAAACAAGCATGAAAAACACTATATAAGGGAAAACAAAACATCATTATTAAAAACGTGTCTTTTGAGTATTTTTGAGCTTTATACGTACCAAAACGCTAATACGCGTGGAAAACAGCTTTTATGGAGAAACAGAACAACATTACCAAAAACGGATGTTTCGAATGTTTTTTCAGCTTGTTAGGTACCAAAACGTCAAAATACATGTTAATTACCTGATATTTGGAAATAAAAGAATATTAACAAAAAAGTGTATTCTTAGAAGTTTTCAGTTTCTTATGTACCAAAACGTGAATAGCACATATGGAGAAACATAACAATATTGCCATGTATTGTGAGTGTTTTTCCCACATTAGGTACCAAAACGCCAAATTGCATACAAAGCACCATCCATGCAGAAAAGAAAAATATTACCAGAAACGTATATTATGAATGTTTTTGTGCTTGTAAGTTACCAGAATCCTCAAGTGCATGCAAGCACCCTATACGGAAAAGATAAATAACATAACCAAAACCGTGTCTTTTAAGTGTTTTTCAGCATCTTAAGTACCAAAACGCTAAAACGCATGCAAAACATCTTTCATAGAGAAACAGAACATCTCTGAGTTTGTTAGATAACAAAGCGCCAAAATAGCATATAAAGTACCATATATAAAAAAAAGGAAACTATTCTAACAGAAACGTCTATTATGATTGCTTTTTAACTTAATATATACCAAAAACGCAAAAAAAGAAAAAAATATATACCTCTTTATATGGAGAAAGAGAACAATATTAACAAAAATGTGTATTATAAGTGTTTTTCCCAATGTTAAGTACCAAACGTCAAAATGCATACTAATCACGTTTTATGAAGAAACAGAACAACATTACCAAAAACGGTATTATAAGTGTTTTTCATTTGTTAGGCACCAAAATGCTAAAAAAACATAAAAAAATACTCTATAAGGGAAAACAACATTACCAGAAACGTGTCTTTTGAGTGTTTTTCAGTTTATCACATACGAAAACGCTAAAACGAGAGCAAAATACCCTTTATGGGAAACATTACCCAAACCTTGTGATTTGAGCGTTTTCTTGCTTTTTTAAATAACAAACGACCCAGTGCAAACCACCCAATATAGGGAAATAAAACGATAGTAAAAGAAACATGCATTATGAGTGTTTTTTTTTCAGCTTCTTATGTAATAGAACACTAAAACACGTGAAAAGCATTATATTTGTAGAAACAAGACAACATTCCTAAAAACGTGTGTATTAATTTTTTTTTCTCATTTGTTTCCAGAACGCCAAAGCGCATGCAAGGCACTTTATAATGGAAAAGAAAACGGCATTAACAAAAACCTGTCTTTTCAGTGTTTTTGAGCTTGTTAGGTGCCAGCTTCTAACGTACCAAAACTTTAAAACACATACAAAACACCTTTTATGAAGAAAAATTTTATGGAGAAAAAAAAATTGAGCTTATTAGGTACCAAAACGGCAAAATATATGCTAAGCATATGGGGTAACGAAACGACATACCAGAAACGTGTCATTTAGGTGTTTTTGAGTGTAGCAGGTACCAAAACGCTAAAATGCATGTAAAAACACTCTATATAAGAAAACAAAACATAATAAAAAACGTGTCTTTTCAGTGTTTTTGAGCTTTTTGCGTACCAAAATGGTAAAACGCGTGGAAATGGAGAAACAGAATAGCTTTACCAAAAGTTCTGAGTGTTTTTGAGCTTGTTAGGTAAACCTGATATAAGAAACCGAAACGATATTAACAGAACCGTGAACATTGAGCCTTTCTTAGCTTCTCATGTACCAATGCTCTAAAACACGTGAATACCACACTATAGGGAGATACAGAACATTATAAAAAACGTGTATTATGATTCCTTATCCTCATATTAGATACCAAACGTCAAAATGCACACGAAGCACCCTATATGACGAAAAAGAAAAAGAATGTCATTACCAAAAATGTGCGTTACGAGTGTTTTTGGGTTTGTTATTTACCAAAACACTAAAGTACATGCAAAGCACTCTACGTGGGAAAAGCAAACAACATTACGTGTGTTTGTGGTGTTTTTTTTGTTTTTTTTACACACATGGAAAACACCTTTATGGAGAAATAGAATAACAGTACTAAAACGTGTATTTTTGAGTGCTTTTAAGCTTTTTAGGTACCAAAACGCCAAAATGTATGCAAAGCACCCTCTATGTGATATCGGAACAACATTATACATTGGGTATTTTTAAGCACATTAGGCACCAAAACGCTATAAAGCATGGAAAACACTCTATATAGGAAAACAAAACATTATCAAAAGCCTGGCTTCGGGTGTTTTTTGAGCTTTTACCCACCAAAACGCTAAAACGCGTGCAAAACACCCTTCATGGAGAAACAGAACAACATTACCAAAAAACAGGAGTTTTGAGTGTTTTTTTTTTTTTAGCTGGCTAGGTACCAAAACTCCAAAATGGATGCAAATTGCCCGATATTGGAAGACGAAACGATATTAACAAAAAAGTGTATTATGATTGTTTTTCAGTTTCTTTTGCACCAAAACGATAAAACAAGTGAAAGGCACTCTATATGGCGAAACAAAACAACATTGCCAAAAAACGTGTATTATGATTGTTTTTGAACTTATAAGGCAACAAAACGTTAAAGTGCAAGCAAAGTACCCTATATTGGAAAAGTAAACAACATTACCAAAAAAAAACGTGTCTTTTGAGTGTTTTTTAGCTTCATATGTACCAAAACGCTGAAGCGCATACAAAACATCCTTTATAGACAAACAAAACAACATTTCCAAAAAGTTATTTCAGTATGTTTCACATTCTTAGCTGCAACTTTACGAAAAACACGTCCTTTGAGTGTTTTGAGCTACTTATGTAATAAAACGCTAAAACGCATGCAAAACTTTTTTTTCATAGAAAACAGAATAACTAATAAAAAAAATGAGAGTTTTTGATCTCCATACGTACAAAAACTCCAAAATGCATAGAAAGTACAATGTATGGAAAAAAACGAAAAAAAGTGTATTCAGTGAGTTTCTTTTTTTTTCAGGTTCTTAGGTATCAAAATGTTAAAACGAAAGAATAAAACTCTATGTGAAAAAAATAGAACAACGTTACCAAAACATGTATTTTGACTATTTCGCATTATTATTATTTTTTTTATTTATTGATTTATCTTTATTATTTTTATTTTTTTTATGTAGGAGGGACACTGACCAAGGGCAACAAAAAATCCGAAAAAAAAAAAATGCCCACTGAAATGCCAGTCCCATAAAAAGGGTCCAAAGCTGTAGTCAAAAATTGAAGGATAAGTGTCTTGAAACCTCCTTCTTGAAGGAATTCAAGTCATAGGAAGGTGGAAATATAGAAGCAGAGTTTACGTGCCATAACGCCAGAATGCATGCAAAACACCCTATATTAGCAATGAAAAACATTTCCCGAAGTGCGTCTATCACGTTTATCAGCGTGTTAGAAACCAAATCGCTTAAAAAAAAGAAAAAAAAAAGAAACCACTTTACTGAAAAAAAAAAAATCTACCAAAAACGTGTATTTTTAGAGTTTTTAAACTTGTTAAGTAGGAAAATGCATGAAAAGTACCCTATTTGAGGAAAAAAAACATGTATTATATTTTTTTCCAACCTCCTAGATATGAAAACAATAAAACGAATGAATAACGCTATATATGGAGAAATAAAACATTAACAAAAACGTGTATTTTGAGTGTGTTTTACATTGTTAGGTACTAAAACGCCAAAAAGCATGCAAATCACCCTATATGGGAAACGGAAAAGAAATTTACAAAAATCATGTCTTTTCATTGTCTATGAGCGTGATAAGCACCAAAACGCAAAAAAAAAAAAAAAAAAACATCGAAAAATAAACTAAGAAAAACGTCTCTTTTCAGTGTTTTGAGCTAATTACTCACCAAAACGAAAAAAAATGCATGCAAAATATCTTTTATTGAGAAACAGAATAACATTATAAAAAAAAACAAGTATTTTCAGATTTTTTTTTTTTAGCTTGTTACGTGAAAAAACGCCAAAATGCATGCAAAGTACCCTCTAAAAGGAAAGGAAACGGCATTTCCAGAAACCTGTCTAATGTCTTTTTTTTTTCTTTTTTTTTTTGACGTTGTTAGGAACTAAAACGCTGAAGAGCATGAAAATCTCTCTTTATGTGAATACAAAACATTATGAAAAAAATTTTTTTTCCAGTGTTTGTTATTATTATTGATATTACGCGCGAAAACACTATAACACATGCACAACCCGTTTTATAGAAAAGTAGAATAACATTAACAGAAACAAGTATTTTGAGTGTTTTTGATTTTGTTACGTACAAAAATGTCAAAATTCAGGAAAACTACCCTATATTGGGAAACGAAAAGATATTACGAGAAACTTTTATTATGAGAGTTTTTGAGCTTTTTACTTACTAAAATGCTAAAACGCATCAATAAAACTCTATATGGAGAAACAAAACAATATTAGCAAGAAACGAGCATTTTCAGTGTATTTCACATTATTAGGTGCATTTTGGAGTTTTAGTATCTCTCTTAAGGAAAAACACTCATAATACACATTTTTTGTAATGTTGTTTTGTTTCTCCATATAGAGTGCTATACACGTGTATAGCACTCTATACTCTTTGATACATAAGAAGTTGAAAAACACTCATAATATAGTTTTCTGTTATCATTTCGTTTTCCAATATAGGGTAATTTGCATAGTAACTAACAATCTTAAAACCACTCAAAACGCCCGTTTTTGGTAAAGTTTAGTTTCTCCATAAAGGATGTTCTGCACGCATTTTCAGTGTTTGGTACGTAAGAAGCTCAAAAACACTCAAAAAGCACGCGTTTTGGTGCCTATATGCTTAGAAATACAAATATGACATGTTTCTGGGATTGTCGTTTCGTTATCCGAAATAGGTTGTTTTATATGCATTTTGTAGATTTCGCATCTAACAAGCTGGAAAATACTCAATTGTAAGGGGGTTATAGGATCCGGACATGAATTTTTTTTCTTCTCTTATTTCTGCATTTTTTCCGCTTTTTTTCATATATATATATATATATATATATATATATATATATATATATATATATATATATATATATATATATATATATATATATATATATATATATATATATATATATGTTGTTTTTTTTCACTTTTTTCTTATATTTTTCTGATATATTTTTCATATATATATATATATATATATATATATATATATATATATATATATATATATATATATATATATATATATATATATATGTGTGTATTTTTTTGTTGTTTTTTCACTTTTTTCTTATATTTTTCTGATATATCCGTTTTCTTTAATAACAAAAAAAAAATAAAAAATAAGGTTCTCTCTCAGCATACAATATTAGAGAACATGAAATTTAGGTCTTACTATATCTTACTATAATTATATACAAAAAGTAAAAATATAACTTCTTTATTTTTCGTAAATCTAGCATATAATCAGCATCAAATATAATCAGCATCAAATATCTTTTGCAATAATATTTTATTTATTTCAAGCAGTGAAAACTTTTTTTTTACTTAGAAACATGGCGAAATATAAATAAAGAATTCTAGTCCATACATGGACGGATAAGGCCCTTGTACAGAGTTAGCAACTGGGGGGGTGAGAAAAACTGGCGGAGACGTCTCAGAACACCTAACTTCATAGAAGCTGTTTTAGTTAGAGATGAGATGTGAAGTTTCCAGTTCAGATTATAAGTAAAGGACAGACCGAGGATGTTCAGTGTAGAAGAGGGGGACAGTTGAGTGTCATTGAAGAAGAGGGGATAGTTGTCTGGAAGGTTGTGTTGAGTTGATATATGGAGGAATTGAGTTTTTGAGGAATTGAACAATACCAAGTTTGCTCTGCCCCAATTAGAAATTTTAGAAAGATCAGAAGTCAGGCGTTCTGTGGCTTCCCTGCGTGATATGTTTACCTCCTGAAGGGTTGGACGTCTATGAAAAGACGTGGAAAAGTGCAGGGTGGTATCATCAGCATAGGAGTGGATAGGACAAGAAGTTTGGTTTAGAAGATCATTAATGAATAATAAGAAGAGAGTGGGTGACAGGACAGAACCCTGAGGAACACTGCTGTTAATAGATTTAGGAGAAGAACAGTGACCGTCTACCACAGCAGCAATAGAACGGTCAGAAAGGAAACTTGAGATGAAGTTACAGAGAGAAGGATAAAAACCGTAGGAGGGTAGTTTGGAAATCAAAGCTTTGTGCCAGACTCTATCAAAGGCTTTTGATACGTCCAAGGCAACAGCAAAAGTTTCACCAAAGTCTCTAAAAGAGGATGACCAAGACTCAGTAAGGAAAACCAGAAGATCACCAGTAGAGCGGCCTTGACGGAACCCATACTGGCGATCAGATAGAAGGTTGTGAAGTGATAGATGTTTAAGAATCTTCTTGTTGAGGATAGATTCAAAAACTTTAGATAAGCAGGAAATTAAAGCAATAGGACGGTAGTTTGAGGGATTAGACCGGTCACCCTTTTTAGGAACAGGATGAATGTAGGCAAACTTCCAGCAAGAAGGAAAGGTAGATGTTGACAGACAGAGCTGAAAGAGCTTGACTAGGCAAGGTGCAAGCACAGAGGCACAGTTTCGGAGAACAATAGGAGGGACCCCATCAGGTCCATAAGCCTTCCGAGGGTTTAGGCCAGCGAGGGCATGGAAAACATCATTGCGAAGAATTTTAATAGGTGGCATGAAGTAGTCAGAGGGTGGAGGAGAGGGAGGAACAAGCCCAGAATCCTCCAAGGTAGAGTTTTTAGCAAAGGTTTGAGCAAAGAGTTCAGCTTTAGAAATAGATGTGATAGCAGTGGTGCCATCTGGTTGAAGTAGAGGAGGGAAAGAAGAAGAAGCAAAGTTATTGGAGATATTTTTGGCTAGATGCCAGAAATCACGAGGGGAGTTAGATCTTGAAAGGTTTTGACATTTTCTGTTAATGAAGGAGTTTTTGGCTAGTTGGGGAACAGACTTGGCATGGTTCCGGGCAGAAATATAAAGTGCATGAGATTCTGGTGATGGAAGGCTTAAGTACCTTTAGTGGACCACCTCTCTATCATGTATAGCACGAGAACAAGCTGTGTTAAACCAAGGTTTAGAAGGTTTAGGACGAGAAAAAGAGTGAGGAATGTACGCCTCCATGCCAGACACTATCACCTCTGTTATGCGCTCAGCACACAAAGACGGGTCTCTGACACGGAAGCAGTAGTCATTCCAAGGAAAATCAGCAAAATACCTCCTCAGGTCCCCCCAACTAGCAGAGGCAAAACGCCAGAGGCACCTTCGCTTAGGGGAATCCTGAGGAGGGATTGGAGTGATAGGACAAGATAAAGATATGAGATTGTGATCAGAGGAGCCCAACGGAGAAGAAAGGGTGACAGCATAAGCAGAAGGATTAGAGGTCAGGAAAAGGTCAAGAATGTTGGGCGTATCTCCAAGACGGTCAGGAATACGAGTAGGGTGTTGCACCAATTGCTCTAGGTCATGGAGGATAGCAAAGTTGTAGGCTAATTCACCAGGATGGTCAGTGAAGGGAGAGGAAAGCCAAAGCTGGTGGTGAACATTGAAGTCTCCAAGAATGGAGATCTCTGCAAAAGGGAAGAGGGTCAGAATGTGCTCCACTTTGGAAGTTAAGTAGTCAAAGAATTTCTTATAGTCAGAGGAGTTAGGAGAGAGGTATACAGCACAGATACATTTAGTATGAGAATGACTCTGTAGTCGTAGCCAGATGGTGAAAAACTCGGAAGATTCAAGAGCGTGGGCACGAGAGCAGGTTAAGTCATTGCGCACATAAACGCAGCATCCAGCTTTGGATCGAAAATGAGGATAGAGAAAGTAGGAGGGAACAGAAAAGGGGCTACTGTCAGTTGCCTCAGACACCTGAGTTTCAGTGAGGAAAAGAAGATGAGGTTTAGAAGAGGAGAGGTGGTGTTCTACAGATTGAAAATTAGATCTTAGGGTCGTCGACGGAAAGGCAGTCCGACCTGGGGACATTTATGGTCCCCTCCCCAGATGGGGACTCCGAGGCTGGTGTAGGAGTTGCAATGATTTTAAAATTTTTGAGTGAAGGGTGTGTGTGTTATTAGGTGCTTGTAGTTTTGTGGAGGAAGAGAGTTGTCTTTAGAGGGCAGGCTGTGACTACCCCCTTGTGTTGTGAGACACAAAGGGAAACGTTCAGTGAGGTCACAGCTGGGTTTAATGATAAGTTCACAGCACCCCTTGAACAGTGCTTTAGACCTCACTGGGAGTAATTATCGTTTCGGCAGGTGTCTACTGCCTCCATTCTGTTGAATGTAAAATAATGGAGTCATTTGAAGAACATTTAAGAGCATTTAGACAAACATAACATGATAAATCAGTCACAGCATGGCTTCAAGAAGGGGGAGTCTTACCTGACAAACTTGGTAAGTTTATACAGTAAGGTTTACAAGGCGGCAGATAATGGTGATAGTTATGGCATTCTATATCAGGACCTTAGTAAAGTGTTTGATAAGGTACCCCATCAGAGGGTACTGAGAAAGGTTAGGGCGCACGAGAGAGATGAGGTGTTTAGATTGGATAAGGTCATGGCTAAGCGGCAGGCGACAGAGTGTTGTAATAAACGGCTCGAAATCCGGGTGGGGTCAAGTAATTAATGGGGTGCCAAAGGGATCAGTATTAGGGCCGATGTTGTTTGTAATATATGTCAATGACTTGAATAGTGGAATTAGTAGTGTTGTTAGTAAATTTGCGGATGACACGAGAATATGTAGATTAATTAGGTCAGAATCGCATACCATCACCTTGCAGGCAGATTTGGATAGGATGAACGAATGGACAGACAGATGGCAAATGCAGTTTAATATCAAGAAATGCAAAGCACTTAGCGTAAATAGAAGAAACCCACACAGTAGTTACACAATGAACAACGAAGTTATGATAGGTTCAGGGTAAGAAAAAGATTTGGGAGTTAAAGTTAGCTCTGAATTCCGTCTAAGAAAGCAATGCAAAGAGGCCAGAAACAAAGCAAATAGTGTATTATGATTCATTTTCAGAAGTGCTAAAAGTAGAACTCCCGAAGTAATATTAAAGTTACAGACCTCATCTAGACTACGCTGTCCAATTCTGGTCACCAGATCACAGGAAGGTTAAAGGTCTATTAGAATAATTACAAAGGAGAATGACTAAAAGGATACAGGGGATGAGGAGTATTCCTTACGAAGCGAGATTCAAGCTGTTAAATTTACATTCTTTAAAGAGACGTAGGTTAAGAGTGGACTTGATAGAAGTCTTTAAGTGGTATATGGGTTATAACAAGGGGAACATAAGGAAAATTCTTAGAATCAGTAACCATGATAGAACAAGAAAAACGGGTTCAAGTCTGAAAACTTGACGTTCAAAAAGGAGACGGGAAGGAATTGGTTCTCAAATAGAATAGTAGATGATTGGAACGGACTTAGTAATCAAACTGTTAGTGCTGAGGCATTTGGGAACTTTAAGAGAAAATTAGACATTTATGGATGGTGATGATAGGTGGAAATAGGTAGGCATATTTCATACAAGTACTGCCACGTGTAGGCCTGATGCCTTCTTGCAGATTTACTTATTTCTTATGTTCTTATGTTCTTATTATCAAAAGCGTGTATTTTCAGTGTTTTCCAGCTATTACGTGAAAAAAATGCCAAAATGCATGCAAAGCACCCTATATGAGGAAAAGAAGGGACATTACGAGAAACGTACATTATGAGTGTTTTTGAGTTTCTTAGATACCAAAACGATGAAACTCATGAATAACACTCTTAATTGAGAAACAGAACAACCTTACCAAATGCGTGTATTTTGAGTGTTTTTCACATTCTTAGTTACCAAAACCCCAAATTGCATGCGAAACTAGCTTTATGTGGGAAAAAAATGACATATCCAGGAAAGTGTCTTTTGAGTGGTTTTGAGCGTGTTAGGCAATAAAGCACTAAAAAGCAAGGCAATCACATTACATGGGAATAAAACCAACTTTTACCAAGAACTTGCCTTGAAGTGTTTTTGAGCTCCTTACATACCAAAACGCTAAAACGCATGCAAAACACCCTTTATGGAGAAACAGAATAACATTACCAAAAACATGTATTTTGAGTGTTTTTGAGCATGTTACCTATAAAAACGCTGAAATACATGCAAAGAACCCTATGTTTGGGAAACGAAAGGACATTACGAGAAATGTGTATTATGAGTGTTTTTAAGTTCCTTAAGTACCAAAAAGCTAAAACCCCCAAATGACACTCTTTATAGAGAGAGAGAAAAAAAAACAATTTTTTTTTATTTTTATTTTTGTGTTATTCACCTTCATAGGTAACGAGATGCCAAAATTCTGGCAAAATTCAGGGAAATTATGTGGAAAAAAGAACATTATCAAAAAAAGTTAATTTTAGCTTTTTTTTCAGACTGTTATGTACCAAAGCCCAAAGTGCATGCAAAGACACCTATATGGGGAAATTAAACGACTTTACTAGAAACCTGTCTTTTGAGTGTTTTTCAGCATGTTAGGCACCAAAACAATATATTAATATGGAAGTCACTCTATATGAGAATCCAAAACAAAATTACTGAAAACGTGTTTTTTCAGTGTTTTACGTACAAAAAACGCTAAAACGAATGCAGACCAACCAATATGAAGAAATAGAATAAAATTACCAAAAGAGGTATGTTTTGAGTGTTTTTGAACTTGTTACCTACAAAAAACGCGAAAATGGATGCAAAGCACTCTACATTGGGAAACAAAAGGACATTACGAGAAACGTGTATAATGAGTGTTTTATAGTTTCGTAAGAACCACAAGGCAAAAAACGCAAAAACTCGTTTATATGGAGAAACAGAAAAAAAAAAACCTTGCCAAATAACGTGTAATTTGAATATTTTCACATTTCTATGTAGCAAAACGCCTAAATGCATGCAAAGTTATATAATGAAAGGAAAGACCATTACAAAAAAAAAAAAACGTGTATTATAAGTATTTTTTATTTTCTTAAGTACTAAATCGCTAAAACGCATGAATAGCACTCTTTTATAGAGAAAAGAACATATCCAAAAACGTTTATTTTATTTATTTTTTTTCACCTTGTTATGTACAGAAACGACAAAATGTATACCAAAGATCCTATATGGTTAAACAAAATGTCATTACGAGAAACATGTATTATGAGAATGAATAGCTCTATATATGGATAAACAAAACAACTTTACCTAAAATGTGTATTTTGAGTGTTTTTTACATTATTATTTACCAAAACGCCAGAATGCATCGAAAGACACCTAAATGGCTTTCGACATTACCAGAAACGTGTCTTTTGGGGTTTTGAGGGGTGTTATGCATCATAGCGCCAAAAAGCAGGGAAATCACCATATATGGGATATATGGGAATAAAAATATTATTACGAAAAAAGTGTCTTTTGAGTGTTTTGACCTTTTTACATACAGTAAATATAAAACACATGTAAAACATCCTTTATGGAAAATAATTATCAATATAACAAAAATCGTGTATTTTAATTTTTTGAGCTCGTTAAGTACAAAACCGCAAAAATGTATGCAAAGCACACATGGGTAAAGGAAAGAACATTACGAGAAACGTCAAAATGTTTTTTTTTTTTTTTTCCAGGTATGAAAACTCTAAAACGCTTAAATAGCATTCTATTTGGAGAAACTGAACAACATTATTTAAAATTTGAATTTTTTTTTTTTCACATTGTCAGGTTCTAAACTCAGAAATGAATGCAAATACGGTTAAACGAAAAGACAATATAAAAAATATGTCATCGTGGTATGTACCAAAATATTGAAAAGGCATGGAAAACAGCCTATATGTAAATTTAGAGTGTTTCTGACGTCCTTACGAACTAAAACGTTAAAACGCATACAAGACACCCTTAACGGAGAAACAGAATAATATTACCATAAACGTGCTTATTACATAGAAAAAAAATGCCAAAGGGCATGCAAAGCACTCTATATGAGAAAACAAATGAACATTACAAGAAACGTGTATAATGAGTGTTTTTTTAGTTTCTTAGGTAAGAAAACGATAACGAAAGGACTTTTACATGGAGAAACAGAACATTACCAAAAACGTGTATTTTGAGTGTTTTTCACCTTGTTAGCTACCAAAATTCCAAAATGCATGTAATGCATCCTATACGAGGAAACGAAAGGACATTACGAGAAATGTGTATTATGAGTGTTTCTGAGCTTCTTGCGTACCAAAACGATAAAATGCACGTAACGGACTCTGTATGGAAAATGAAAAAAAAAAAAAGTTACCAAAAACTTGTATTCTGAATGTTTTTCACATTGTTAGGTAACAAAACACCAAAATGTATGCAAAGCTCCCTATACGGGGAAACGAAACGACATTACAAGAAACATATCTTTTAAATGTTTTTGTGCATGTTAGGCATCAAAACACTAAGAAGCATGGCAAGCACCCTATATGGTAGTATAAAACATTACCAAAAACGTGTCTTTTGAATGTTTTTCAGTTTCATACAAATGAACACTCTTTATGGAGAAACATAAAAACATCAAAAACAAGTATTTTGAGTGTTTTTAAGATTCCTACGTACAAAAACAACAAAATCCATGCAAGTACCCTAAATGGAGCAACGAAAGAACATTACGAGAAACCTGTATTATGAGTGTTTCTGAGCTTCTTAGGTACCAAAACGAAAAAAAAGCATGAACAGCACTCTATATGGAGAAAAAGAAAAACATTACCAAAAAGGTGTATTTTCATGTGTGTGTATTTCACATTCTTTGGTACCAAAACGTGAAATGCATGCAAAGCACCCTATATGCGGAAAAAAAAACCGACATATCAAAAAACGTGTCTTTGGGTGTTTATGAGCGTGTTATGCACCAAAACGCTAAAAAGCATTGTAAGAACCCTATATGGGAAAACAAAACTACATAACAAAGCAACCAACAAAACAACCTTTATGGAGAAACGGAATAACATTACCAAAAACGTGTATTTTCATTATTTTTCAGCTTGTTACATAGAAAAACGCCAAAATGCATGCAAAATTGCCTATATGGAAAACAAAAAGAGATTACGACAAACGTGTTTTTTTTTTAGCTTCTTTAGTACCGAAATGCTTAAACATGTTAATAGCACGCTATATGGAGGAACAGAACAATATAACAAAAAAAAACATGTATTTTGAGTGTTTTTTAAATTGTTACCTACCAAAACGTCAAAAGGCATGCAAAGCCCCCCTACATGGGAACACGAAACGACATTACAAGAACCGTATATTTTTCTTGCATGTTAGGCACCATAACACTAAAAAGGTTTTATTTTAAAGCTCCCTGAGTAGAAAATGATATTACAAAAAACGTGTCTTTTGAGTGTATTTCAATTTCTTACGTACCAAAACCCTAAAACGTATGCAAAACACCCTTTATAAAAAAAAAAAGAAAAGCTACTACAAAAAAAAAAAAAAAATAGAATATTTTTGAGCTTGTTACGTACAAAAACGTCAAAATGCATGCAAAATACCCTATATAGGAAAATAAAAGGACATTACGAGAAACATGTACCATGTATTATGATTTTTTTATGCTTTCAAGTACCAAAAGGCTAAAGCGCATAAATAAAACGCTATATGAAGAAACAGAACATTACCAAAAACGTGTATTTTGAATGTATTTCGCATTCTTATGTAACAAAAGGCCGAAATGCATGCAAAGCACCATCCATAGGGAATCGAAACGACATTTCCAGAAATATGTAATTTTATTGTTTATAAGTGTGTTATGCACAAAAACGCTAAAGAAAAAAAAACACGGAAAAAAATAAATCATTATCAAAAAACTTCTCCTTTGAGTTTGTTTTGAGCTACTTACGTGCCAAATCGGTAAAACACACACAAAAAAAAACTTTTATGTAGGAAAAAAATATTTATTTATTATTATTATTATTTTTTTTTTACGAAAAACGTCTATGTTCGGTGTTTATGAGATTGTCACGGAAAAAAAAAAAAACGCTTCATTACATGCAAGAAACCCTATATGGGTAATAAAAAGACATTAGGAGAAACGTGTATTATGAGTATTTTTAAGCTTCTTAGGTACTAAAACACTAAAATTAATGAATAGCACTCCATATGGAGAAACAGAACAATTATTTTGAGGTTTTTTTTTCACATTGGTAGGTAACAAAATGCGAAAATCTATAAAAAGCACACTATACAGCGACATTTCCAGAAGTGTGTCTTTTCACTGTTTATGAGAGTGTTTGTCACCAATATGCTTAAAAGCATGGAAAGCAACCCATATGGGAAAACAAAACAATATTACCAAAAATGTGTCTTTCCAGTGTTTTTGAGCTAGTTACGTACCAAAACGCTAAAACGCATTAAAAAAAAAAAAGCTTATGGAGAAAAAATATTACCAAAAACGTGAATTTTCAGTTTTTCTGAGTTTATTACGTAGAAAAACGTCATTTGCCTATTTGGGAAAACGAGAAGTCATTACGAGAAACGTGTATTATGAGTGTTTTAGATCTTCTTAGGTAAGAAAACGCGAAAAAAAAGCATGAATAACTCTCTATATGGTGAAACAGAACAACATCTATCTATTTTGAGTGTTTGTTAGGTACCAAAACGCAAAAATCAATGGGGAACAGAAACGACATTATAAGAAACGTATCTTTTGAGTCTTTTTGTGCATGTCAGGCACCAAAACATAAAAAAAAAACATGAAAAGCATCCTATGTGGAAATAGAACACGATATAACTAAAAACGTGAGTTTTTAGTGTTTTTTTCTGTTTTTTACGTCCCAAAACGCTAAAACGCATGCAAAATATCCTTTTATGGAGAAACAGAAAATCATTACCAAAAACGTCCTTTGAGAGTTTTGAGCTTACAAAAAAACATCAAAATAGATGCAAAGTTCCCTTGCGGAAAAGAAAGGACATCAAGAGAAACATGTATTATGAGTGTTTTTTGAGCTTTTTTTTAAGGTACCAAAAGGTTAAAACGCAAGAATGGCGTTGTTTATGGAGAAATAAAACAACACTAATGAAAACATGTATTTTGAGTGTATATCACTTTGTTAGGTACGAAAACGCTAAAATGCATGGAAGACACGGAAACGAAACGACATTTCCAGAGAAAAAAAAAATGTCTTTTGACAGTGTTATAGGCACCAAAACGCGAAAAAAGCATGGACAGTTCCCTCTATGGGAAAACAAAACATTACCAAAAACGTATCTTTTGGGTGTTTATGAGGTACGAACCAAAACGCTTAAATGGTTGCAAAACACCCTTTATGGAGAAAAAGAATAACGTTACAGAAAACGTTTATTTTCAGTGTTTTTGAACTTGTTACGAAGAATAGGACCAAAATTCATCTAAAATACGCTATCTGGGGAAAGTAAAGAAATTACAAGAAGCGTATTTAAAGAATGTTTTAGAACTTATTAATGTGAAAACACATCAATGGCACTTAATATGGAGAAACAAGTTTATGAGCGTGTTAGGCACCAAAAACGCTAAAAAGAAAAGAATATTTTTATACAAGAAAAAAAAAAATTACCATAAACGTGTCATTTGAGTGTTTTTCAGTTACTTACGTACCAAAACGGCTAATCGGGTGTAAAAAACCCTTTAAAGACAAACAAAACTTTACTTAAAAGCATGAGTTTTGATTGTTTTTTGACACTGTTACGTAGAAAAACCCCAAGATCCAGGCAAAGTACCATACACTGGGAAACGAAAGACATTGCAAGAAACGTATTTTTAGTGTTTTTTAGCTTCCTAGGTACCAAAACGTTAAAACGAATGAATAACAATTTATATGAAGAAATACAACAAGATTAACAAAGACGTGTATTTTAAATGATTTTCACATTGTTAGGTACCAAAGCAGTAAAATGCAAAGCACTGCATATGGATAAATTAAAATAAATATCGAGAAACATATCTTTTTAGTGCATATGAACGTGTTAGCCGCCAAAAACGCTTAAACAAAACAACATTACCAAAAAACTTGTTTTTTGAGTGTCTTATGAGCTACTTACGTACTAAAACGCAAGCAAAACACTCTTTATAGAGAAACAATATAACATTATCAAATCCGTGTATTTATTTATTTTTTTTAGCTTGTTACGTAGAAAAAAACGCTAAAACGGATGCAAACCAACCAATATCAAGAAATAGAAAAACATTACCAAAAAGTTATATTTTGAATGTTTTTGAGCTTGTTACCTACAAAAAACGCGAAAATTGATGCAAAGCACTCTATATTGGGAAACAAAGAGACATTGCGAGAAAAGTGTATAATGAGTGTTTTATAGTTCAAAAGAACCACAAGGCAAAAAACGCAAAAATTTGTGTATATGGAGAAGTTTCCTACATACCAAAATGCTGAAACTCATGAATAACACTCTTAATTGAGAAACAGAACAATCTTATTAAATGCGTGTATTTTGAGTGCTTTTCACATTCTTAGTTACCAAAAAACCCAAATTGCATGCGAAACCAGCTTTATATGGGGAAAACATGACATTTCCAGAAAAGTGTCTTTTGAGTGTTTTTGAGCGTGATAGGCAATAAAGCACTAAAAAGCAGGGCAATCACATTACATAGGAATTAAACCAATTTTTACCAAGAACTTGCCTTTAAGTGTTTTTGAGCTCCTTATATACCAAAACGCTAAAGCGCATGCAAAACACACTTTATGGAGAAACAGAATAACATTACCAAAAACATGTATTTTGAGTGTTTTTGATCATGTTACCAATAAAAACGCTTAAATACATGCAAAGAACCCTATTTTTGGAAAACTAAAGGACGAGAAGCGTGTATTATGAGTGTTTTTAAGTTCATTAAGTAATAAAAAAGCTAAAACCAAAAAAAAACATTCTTTATTGAGAAAAAATAAATAAACAAAAAAAATACGATATTTTTTTTCTGTTTTATACATCTTCACAGGTACCGATATGCCAAAATTCGGTCAAAATTCAGGAAATTATCTGAAATAAGAACATTATCAAAAAAGTAAATTTTAGCTTTTTTTTTTCGGACTGTTATGTACCAAACCCTAAAGTGCATGCAAAGCCACCTATATGGGGAAATTAAACGTCATTGCCAGAAAACTGTCTTATGAGTGTTTTTCAGCATGTTAGACACCAAAACGATAAATAACATGGAACTCACTCTATATGGGAATCCAAAACAAAATTACTGAAAACGTGTCTTTTCGGTGTTTTACGTAGAAAAACGCTAAAACGGATGCAAAACAACCAATATGAAGAAATAAAACAACATTACCAAAAAGGTATATTTTGAGTGTTTTTCAGCTTGTTACCTACAAAAAACGGGAAAATGGATGCAAAGCACTCCCTAGTGGAAAACAAAAGGACATTACGAGAAACATGTATAATGAGTGGCTTATTATTTTCGGGCAAAAGAACTTGTGGTTCACAAGAACCACAAGGCAAAAAACTTAAAAAACTCGTGTATATAAAGAAGTTTCTTAGATACCAAAAATGCTGAAACTCATGAATAACAATCTTAATTCAGAAACAGAACAACCTTACCAAATGCGTGTAATTTGAGTGTTTTCACATTCTTAGTAAAACCACAAATAGCATGCGAAACTAGCTTTATGTGGGAAAAAAATGACATTATCAGAAGTGTCTTTTGAGTGTTTTTGAGCGTGTTAGGCAATAAAGCACTAAAAAGAAGGGCAATCACATTACATGTGAATAAAACCAACTTTTACCAAGAACTTGCCTTTACTCGTAAGTGCTTTTGAGCTCCTTACATACAAAAACGCTAAAACGCATGCAAAACAACCTTTATGGAGAAACACAATAACATTACCAAAAACATGTATTTTGAGTGTTTTTGATCATGTTACCTATAAAAACGCTTAAATACATGCAAAGAACCCTATGTTTGGGAAACTAAAGGACATTACGAGAAACGTGTATTATGAGTGTTTTTAAGTTCCTTAAGTACCAAAAAGCTAAATCCCACAAATAACACTCTTTATAGAGAAAAAAAATAAAGAAAGAAAATAAAGAAAATAAGAGCATTTTTTTTTATCTTCATAGGTACCGAGATGCCAAAATTCTGTTAAAATTCAATGAAATTATTTGGAAAAAAGAACATTATCGAAAAAGTAAATTTTAGCTTTTTTTCGGACTGTTATGTACCATACCCTAAAGTGCATGCAAAGCCATCTATATGGGGAAATTAAACGACTTTCTAAGAAAACTGTCTTTTGAGTGTTTTTCAGCATGTTAGGCACCCAAGCAATAAATAATATGGAAGTCTCTCTATATGGGAATCCAAAACAAAATTACTGAAAACGTGTCTTTTCAGTATTTTACGTAGAAAAACGCTAAAACGTATGCAAACCAAACAATATCAAGAAATAGAAAAAAAACATTACTAAAAAGGTAAATTTTGAGTGTTTTTGAGCTTGTTACCTACAAAAATCGCGAAAATGGATGCTAAGCTATATTGGGAAAATGCGAAAATGGATGCAAAGCACTCTCTATTGTGAAACAAAAAGGACATTACGAGAAACGTGTATAATGAGTGTTTTATAGTTTCACAAAAACCATAAGGCAAAAAACGCAAAAACTCTTATATATGGAGAAGTTTCTTAGATACCAAAGAGCTGAAACTCATGAATAACACTCATAATTGAGAAATAGAACAACCTTAGCAAATGAGTGTATTTTCAGTGTTTTTCACATTTTTATTGACCAAACCCAAATTGCATGCGAAACTAGCTATATTTGGGGAAAAAAAAAGACATTACCAGAAAAGTGTCTTTTGAATGTTTTTGAGCGTAATAGGCAATAAAGCACTAATAAGCAGGGCAATCACATTACATGGGAATAAAACCAACTTTTACCAAGAACTTGCCTTTAAAACACATGCAAAGCACTCTTTATGGGGAAACAGAATAACATTACGAAAACATGTATTTTGAGTGTTTTTGATCATATTATCTATAAAAACGCTTAAATACATGTAAAGGACCTTATGTTTGGGAAAGGAAAGGAAATTACGAGAAACGTGTGTTAAGAATGTTTTTAAGTTTCTGAAGTACCAAAAAGCTAAAACCCACAAATAACACTCTTTATTTAGAAAAAAAATAAAAAAAAATAAAAAAATAGGAATTTTTATTTATTTATTTTTTTTTTATCTTCCTAGGTACCGAGATGCCAAAATTCTGGCAAATTCAGGACAACTATGGGATAAAAGAACATTATGGAAAAAGTTAATTTTAGCTTTTTTTTCGGACTGTTACGTGCCAAACCCTAAAGTGCATGCAAAGCCACCTACATTGGAAAATTAAGCGACTTTACCAGAAACCTGTCTTTTGAGTGTTTTTCAGCATGTTAAGCACCAAAACGATAAATAATATGGAAGTCAGTCAATATGGGAATACAAAACAAAATTATTGAAAACGTGTCTTTTTAGTGTTTTACGTAGAAAAACGCTAAAACGGATGCAAACCAACCAATATGAAGAAATAGAATAACATTACCAAAAAGGTATATTTTGAGTGTTTTTTTATCATGTTACCTATAAAAACGCTTAAATATATGAAAAGAACCCTATGTTTGGGAAACGAAAGGACATTACGAGAAACGTGTATTATGAGTGTTTTTAAGTTCCTTAAGTACCAAAAAGCTAAATCCCACAAATAACACTCTTTATAGAGAGAAAAAAATAAATAAATAAATAAAATAGCATTTTTTCTTTGAAGATCAATAACAATTGATCTTCATAGGAACCGAGATGCCAAAATTCTGGCAAAATTCATGGAAATTATGTGGAAAAAAAAACATTATCAAAAAAGTTAATTTTAGCTTTTTTTTTGGACTGTTATGTACCAAACCCTAAAGTGCATGCAAAGCTACATATATGGGGAAATTAGACCACTTTACCAGAAACCTGTCTTTTGAGTGTTTTTGAGCATGTTAGGCACCAAAACGATAAATAATATGGAAGTCACTCTATATTGGAATCCAAAACAAAATTACTGAAAATATGTCTTTTCAGTGTTTTACGTAAAAAAAAAAAAAAAAAACGCTAAAACGGATGCAAACCAACCAATGTGAAGAAATAGAATAACATTACCAAAAAGGTATATTTTGAATGTTTTTTGAGCTTGTTACCTACAAAAAAACGCGAAAATTGATGCAAAACACTCTATATTGGGAAACAAAAGGACATTACGAGAAACGTGTATAATGAATGCTTTTATAGTTTCACAAGAACTACAAGGCAAAAAACGCAAAAACTCCTGTATATGGATACAAAAATTCTATACAATACAAAAATGCTGAAACTCATGAATAATACTCTTAATTGAGAAACAGAACAACCTTACCAAATGAGTGTATTTTGAGAGTTTTTTTTCACATTCTTAGTTACCAAAATCCCAAATTGCATGCGAAACTAGCTTTATGTGGGAAAAATATGACATTACTAGAAAAGTGTCTTTTTAGTGTTTTTGAGCGTGTTACGCAATAAATCACTAAAAAGCGGAGCAATCACATTACATGGGAATAAAACCAACTTTTACCAAGAACTTGCCTTTAAGTGTTTTTCAGCTCCTTACATACCAAAACGCTAAAACGCATGCAAAACATCCTTTATGGAGAAACAGAATAACATTACCAAAAATATGTATTTTGAGTGTTTTTGATCATGTTTCCTACAACAACGCTTAAATACATGCAAAGAACCCAATGTTTAGCAAACGAAAGGACATTATGAGAAACGTGTATTATGAGTGTTTTTAAGTTCCTTAAGTACCAAAAAGTTAAAACCCAAAAATAACACTTCTTATAGAGAAAAAAATAAATAAATAAAAAATAGGATTTTTTTTTCTTTATTATTCATTTTCATAGGTACCGAGATGCCAAAATTCTGGCAAAATTCAGATAAATTATGGAAAAAAGAACATTATGGAAAAAGTTAATTTAAGCTTTTTATCGGACTGTTATGTACGAAACACTAAAGTGCATGCAAAGCCACCTATATGGGGAAATTAAACGACTTTACCAGAAACCTGTCTTTTGAGTGTTTTTCAGCATGTTAGGCACCAAAACGATTAGTAATATGGAAGTCACTCTATATGGGAATCCAAAACAAAATTACTGATAATATGTTTTTTTTCAGTGTTTTACGTAGAAAAACGCTAAAACGGATGCAAACCAACCAATATGAAGAAATAGAATAACATTACCTAAATGTATATTTTGAGTTTTTTTGAGCTTGTTACCTACAAAAAACGCGAAAATGGATGCAAAGCACTCTATATTGGGAAACTAAAGGACATTACGAGAAACGTGTATAATGAGTGTTTTATAGTTTCACAAGAACCACAAGGTAAAACACGCAAAAACTCGTGTATATGGAGAAGTTTCTTAGATACCAAAATGCTGAAACTCCTGAATAACACTCTTAATTGAGAAACAGAACAACCTTACCAAATGCGTGCATTTTGAGTGCTTTTCACATTTTTAGTTACCAAAACCCCAAATTACATGTGAAACTAGCTTTATGTGGGAAAAAAATGACATTACCAGAAAAGTGTCTTTTGAGTGTTTTTGAGCGTGATAGGTAATAAAGCACTAAAAAGTAGGGCATTCACATTACATGGGAATAAAACCAACTTTTACCGAGAACTTGCCTTTAAGTGTTTTTAAGCTCCTCACATACCAAAACGCTAAAACGCATACAAAACGTCTTTCATTGGGAAACAGAAAAAAACATTACCAAAAACGTGTGCTTTGAGTGTTTTCCAGCTTGTTATATTTAAAATGTTCAAAATATATGTAAATGACATTATTTCGGGTAACGAAACAACGATCCCAGAAACGTGTTGTTTTATTATTTTTAAGCATAGTAGGCTCCTAATGCTAGAAAAATAAAAAAATATATGGAAAATACTCTATATAGGAAAACAAAACAACTTCATGAAAAAACAGCTTATTACGTACCGAAACTCTAAAATGCGTCGAAACCACCCATTATTAAAGAAACAGAAGAACGTTAGCAAAAAAGTGTGTTTCGATTTTTTTCTTGAGCTTATTAGGTAATTAAACGTCAAAATTCATACAAAATACCTTATATAGGGATATTCCCCATGTCAGGTACCAAAACGAGAAAATGCATACCAAGAACCCTAAATGAAGAAATAGAACAATATTACCAATATCTTGTGTTATGAAAATTTTGGAGCTTATTAGGTACCAAAACGACAAAGTGGAAGCAAAGCACCCTATATGGGAAAAGAAAAGATAAAAAATTTATTTTTTTTTTCTATTTCTTATTTACAAACACGTTAAAACGCATACAAAATAGCGTGTAAAAGAGAAACAGGACAACATTGCCAAAAACGTGTATTTTGAGTGTTTTTGAGCTTTATAAGTACCAAAATGCCAAAATACATGCAAAGAACCCTCGATGCAGTAACCGAACGACATTACCAGAAAATTGTCATAAGGGTTGTTTTGGGGTATATTAAGCACCATATCGCTGATTTTTTTTTTTTTTTTACTTTTTACGTACCAAAACGCTCAAACGCGTGGAAAATAACTTTTTATGGAGAAACAACATTTGTATTGAATGTTTTTCAGCTTTTTTTAGATCGCAAAACACCAAAATGCATGCATATTATCCGATATTAGGAAACGAAACGATATTAACAGAGAATTGCATTATGAGATTTTCACCAAAACTCAAAAATATATGAATAACACTCTATATAAAGAAACATAACAATGTTACGAAAAACGTGTATTATGAGTTTTTTTTTCGCAATGTTAGATAATAAAACTCCAAAATGCATATAAATCACCCTATCGAAGAAACAGAACATTAACAAACACGTGTATTATGAGTGTTTTTCCCTATGTTAGGTACTAAAACGCCAAAATGCATACAAAGTAGCCAACATGAAGAAACAGAACAAATTTATTAGAGAAAAAATATTATGAGTGTTTTTGTGCTTGTTAGGTACCAAAACGCTTAAGTGCATGCAAAGCACGCTGTATGGGAAAAATAAAGAACATTCTTTTGAATGTTTTTTTTTTCTGCTTACGTACTAAAACGTAAAAATGCATTCAAAACGCTATTCATGGGCAAGTAGAACAACATCACGAACACGTGTGTTTTAAGCGTTTCCCATCTTGTTAGGTACAAAGACGACAAAATGCATGCAAAATATCCTATTTGGGGTAATAAAACGATTTTACCAGAAACGTGTCATTTGGGTGTTTTTTTTTTAACATCAAAACGCTGATAAGAATGGAAAACACTATACATAGGAAAACAAAACATGATCAAAAACGTGTCTTTTGCGTGTTTTTGAGCTTATTACGTACCAAATCGCTAAAACGCTCCAAAACAATCTTTATGGAGGAACAGAACTTTACCAAAAACGGGTGTTTTGAGTGTTTTTGAGCCTGAAAGGTACCAAAACGCCAAAATGCATGCAAATTACCCGATATTTTGAAATGAAACGATATTAACAGAAAAGTCTATTAAGAGTTTATTTTGAGCTTGTTATTTACCAAAACGATAATGTGCATGCAAAGCACTCTATTTGAGAAAAGCAAACAACATTGCAAAAAAAAACTTGTCTTTTAACAACGCATGCAAAACACATCTTATTGAGAAACCTAACAACATTACCGAAAAGGTGTGTGTTTAGTATTTTCCAGGTGGTTAGATACTAGAACGACATTTACAGAAAACTTGCCATTTGGATGTTTTTGAGCATATTAAGCACCAAAACTCTAAAACACATGAAAAATACTTTACATGGGAAAACAAAATAACATTATCATCGTGTGTATTTTGACGGTTTTTCTTCTTATGTACCAAAACGCTAAAACGCGCGAATATTTCTATACATGGAGAAACAGAATAACATTACCAAAAACCTACTGTGAGTGTTTTTCTTTGTGTTTAGGTATCAAAACTCCAAAATGCATACAAAGCACTCATACAGATTGCTTTATATGCATTTTGGATACAAAAACGTGCGTTATGATTTTTTTTTTTTAAGCTCGTAACATACCAAAAAGTTCAAACATGCGAAAAGCTCTTTATGGAAAAACAGAGCAATGTTGACAAAAACGTGTTTTGAGTTTTTTTTTTTTTTTCAGCATGCTGGGTACCAAAATAACAAAACACATGCAAAGCATCCTATTTGAGTCAACGAAACGGCATTCCCAGAGATGTGTCATTTTTGTGTTTTTGAGCATATTAGCCACAAAAAAGCTATAAAAACATTGAAAATACTCTATATGGGAAAATAAAACATTATCAAAAACATGTCTTTTGAGTGTTTTTGAGCTTCTTCAGTACCAAAAGGCTAAAACAGTGTAACACTGTTTATAGAGAAACAGAACATTACCAAAAAATGTGTTTCTTCATTGTTTTCGAGCTTGTAAGGTAACAAAACACCAAAGTCCATGATAATCACCCGATATGCGGAAACGAAACGATATTAACAGAAACGTGTGTTATAATTGTTTTTCAACTTCTTCTGTACCAAAACGCTAAAAACACGTGAATATCACTATATTGAGAAACAGAACAGCATCATCAAAAACTTGTATTATGAGTGCTTTTCTCAATGTTAGGTACCAAAATGCTAAAATGCATATAAAGCACCCTATAAGAAGAAAAAGAATAATATTACAAAAACATGTATTATGAGTGTTTTTACCAAAACGCTAAAAAGCATGCAAACTCCCAATAAGGCAAAAACAAATAACAATAACAAAAACGTGTCTTTTGAAAGTTTTTCAGCTTCTTAGTACCAAAACGCGGAAACGCATACAAAACGTTGTTCATGGAGAAACAAGTACATAACCGAGAATTTGTCTTTTCATTGTTTTCCAGCTTGTTGGGTACCAAAACGTGAAAATGCATGCAAAGCACCCTATTTGGGTAGCGAATCGACATCACCAGAAACGTGTAATTTGTGTAATTTGAGCATATTAGGCACGAAAACGCTAGAAAGCAGACGGAAACAAAGCAGCATTATCTTTTAAGAAATCTTAAGCTTCTTACGTACCGAAACGCTGAAACATATGTAAAACACCCTTTAAGGTGAAACAAAACTATATTAAGAAAAACGTGTGTTTTGAGTGTTTTTGAGCTATTTAGGTAACAAATGCCAAAATGCATCCAAAGTATCCGTTACTGGGAAACGAAACGATATTAACAGAAACGTGTGTTATAAGTGTTTTTCAACATTATTGATACTAAAACACTAAATTACGTGAATCGCTGTCTATATGGAAAAATAGAACAACATTACCAAAAACGTGTATTATGAGTGTTTTCGCCATGTTACGTACTAAAACGTCAAATTCACACAAGCACCCTATATGACAAAAAAAAAAAAAAAAAAAAAAAAGATTACTAAAATCGTGTATAATGAGTGTTATTAAGATTGTTAGGTACCAAAACGCCAAAATGCACGCAAATTACCCTATATGTGAATAGCAAACAACAATACCAAAAACATCTTCTCAGTAGTTCCAGCTTATTATGTAACAACCTTCCAAAATATATACAAATCACCCTATCCGGGGTTAGAAGACGACATTCTCAGAAAGGGTGTTTTTTTGAGGATATTAGGCATCAAAAGGTAAAAAGGAAGAAAAACATTCACTATAAAATATCAAAACTGCGTATTTTGTGTTTTTTATTTTTAAGCTTCTTACATACCAAAACGCTAAAACACGTGTTAAATACCCTTTACAGAGAAAATGAACAACATTACCAAAAAACTTATGATTTGTGTGTTTTCAGATTGTTAGGTTTAGGTATTAAAACGCCAAAATGAATGATTTGATATGTCTAAAGGAAACAATATTAACAGAAACGTGTATTGTGAGCGTTTTTTTTAGCTTTTTATGTAACAAAACGCTAAAACACATGAATAGGAATCTATATGTAGAAACAAAAAAACATTATAACTATGTTAAGTGCCAAAACGCCAAAATGCATACAAAACACCCTACATAGAAAAATCAGAACATTATCTAAAACGTGTATTATAAGTGTTTTGATCTTGTTATTTACCAAAACGCAAAAAAAGTGCATACAAAAAATCCTTCATGGAGAAAGAAAAAAATTGCAAAAAAAAAGACCATGTTGAGTGTTGTTGAGCTTCTTAGCTATCAAAACTGCAAAATAAATGAAATCACCATTTTTAGTAGCCGAACGAGATTACCAAAAACAGCTCTTTTTGAGTGTTTTTGAAAATCTTATGTACAAAAACGCTCTATATTGGAAAAGCAAACAATATAACCAAAAACATGTATTTTTAGTGTTTTTCAGCTTCTTCTTCCTTTATAGAGAAATAGAAAAAAAACATTGCATAAAACGTGTTTATTGAGTGTTTTTGAGCTTCTTCTCTACCAAAACTGCAAAATGCATGCAAAGCACGGAGTGGCATTACCAGAAAGATATTTTTTGAGTATTTTTCAGCTTCTTATGTACCAAAACGCTAAAGCGCGTGGAAAACACGTTTTATGGGAATACATTACAAAAAAAAAAGTGTGATTTGAGCGTGAAATTCAGTGGAAATATCACGATATTGGATAACTAAAGGATATTAAAAGAGTATTATGAGTATTTTCAGCTTCTTAGGTTAAAAAGAAAAAAACGCTAAAAAAAACACGTCAATAACACACTATATCTAGAAACAGAACAACATTACCAAAAACGTCTTTTATATGTTTTTGAGCTTCTTAGGTGCTAAATCACCAAAGTGCATGCAAAGCACCCTGTATGGAAAAAAAAAAAAAAAAAATATATATATATATATATATATATATATATATATATATATATATATATATATATATATATATATATATATATATATATATATATATATATATATATATATATATATATATATATATATATATATATATATATATATATATATATATATATATATATATATATATATATATATATATATATATATATATTAAAAAGAATGTGTCGAGTGTTTTTCAGCTTACGTACTGAAACAGTAAAACGCATGGAAAACACTGTTTGTGGAGAAAAAAAAAATACCAATAATGTGTATTTTGAGAATTATCAGCGTAATATGTAGTAAAACGAAAAAATGCATGCAGAGCGCCCTATATGAAGTTACGAAACGACATTTCCAAAAACGTGTCATTTAGGTGTTTTTTTTTTTAGGGTATTAGGCACCAAAACGCTAAAAAAAAAAAAAAAACATGGAAAATACCCTTTATAGGAAAATGAAACAACTTCAACAAAATCGTGTCCTTTGTGTGCTTTTGAGTTTCTTACGTACCAAAAAGATAATTAAACTAAACAATTTATGAAAAAAACAGAACAATACGTGTGTTTGAGTGTTTTTGAGCTTGTTAGATAACTAATCGCCAAAATGCATGCAAAGTTTCAGATATGGGAAAAGAAAAGATATTAGCGCTGTTTTTCAGCTTCTTATGTAACGAAACGGTAAAACACGTAAATAGCATTCTATATGAAGAAACAGAACATCATTACGAAAAACGTGTATTATGGGTGCTTTCCCCCATTTTAGGGATCAAAACGCCAAAATACATATAAAGCCCCCTATATGAAGAAACAAAAGGACATGATCACAAACATGTATTATGAATATTTTTGAGTTTGTTAGTTATCAAAACGCCAAAGTACATGCAAAGCACCCTATAGGTATAGAAGAAGAAGAAGAAAAAAAAAACATTACCAAAAACATATCTTTTGAGTGTTTTTCAGCTTTGTACGTACCGAAACTCTAAAAGGGATTGAAAACGCACTTTACTGAGAAATAGAACATTAACAAAAACGTGTGTTTTAAGTGTTTTTAAGTTAGGTACCAAAACGACAGAATGCATGTAGAATACCTTGTCTGGAGTAACTAAAAGATAGTACGTGCAACATGCCATTTGGAAATTTTCGAGCAAATTAGGCAACAAAAAGCTAAAAAGCATGGAAATAGCTCTATATTAGTGTTTTTGAGCGTACAAAACGCTAAAATGTGAGCAAAGAAACATTTATGGGAAACGTTAGCAAAAAATTCTTATTTCAGTATTTTAACTTGTTAGGTACCCATATTGCCCCATAAACCCCATATTGCATGCAAAGGACCCTATTTGAGGAAACGAAACGATATTAACAGAAACGTGTATTATGAGTGCTTTTTTTATTTTCTTTTATGTACCAAAACACTAAAACATTCCCTCTATATGAGGAAAAAAAAAATAAAAAATTAACAAAACCAGTAGCAAAACATCACCAGAAATTTGTCATTTAGGTGTTTTGAGCGTATTAGGCAGCAAAACGCTTAAAAAAAAAACAATGAAAACACCCTATATGAGAAAACGAGATAACCTTAACAAAATCAAGTGTTTTTGAGCTTCTTACGTACCAAGACGATAAAAGATGCCCGAAACAATATTAGCAAAAACGTATGTTCTGAGATCTTTTTGGGCTTGTTAGCCCAAAATGTATGCAAATTACCCTATATAGGTAAATGAAACGATATTAACTTAAAGGTGTATTATGTCTTTTTCAGCTTCATAGATACCAAAAGTCTAAAACACGTGAATAATACTATATTTGCAGAAACAAAACAACATTACCAAAAGCGTACTTTATGAGTTTTTTCCCCATGATAGGTACCAAAACGCCTAAAAGCATAGTGAACACCATACATAAAGAAACAGACCAACATTACGAAAAACTTGTATGCTGAGTGTTTTTGAGCTTGTTAGATACAAAAACACCAAAGTGTATACAAGAAAACCTGTATAGGAAAAGCAATCAATATTAACAAAAACTTGTCTTTTGAGTGTTTTTCAGTTTTTTTACGTACTAAAACTCTAAAACGCATGAAAAACACCCTTTATAGAGAAAGAGGACAACATTACTATAAACGCGTGTTTTGAGAGTTTTTCCAGATTATTAGGTACCAAAACGCCAAAATGCAGACGGCACACTATTTGATGTAAAGAAATTATATTACCGGAAATGTGTATATATATATATATATATATATATATATATATATATATATATATATATATATATATATATATATATATATATATATATATATATATATATATATATATATATATATATACGAGTATATATATATATAACGTCGAAAACGTGTCTTTTGAATTTTTTTGAGCTTCTTACGTACCAAATTTCTAAAAAGCGTGCAAAACATCCTTTATGGTGAAATAGAACATTACCAAAAATGTGTGTTTTGAATGTTTTTGAACTTGTTGGGTAGGAAAACGCCAAAATACACACAAATTAACGGACATTGACAAACTAAAAGTTATTAAGAAAAAATATAATTATGAGTGTTTTTTTTAACTTCTTATGTACGAAAACACTAAAACACGTGAATATGGATAAAAACAGCTTTAACCAAAAAAATGGGTGTTTTCTTCATGTTAGGTACGACAATCTATACAGAATACCATATATGAAAAACAGAACAACATTACCAAAAACGTATATCATAAGTGTTTTTAAGCTTCTTAGGTAATAAAATACTGAAACACGTGATTAGTACATATATTTAGGCCTTTTGGTTTCTAAAAAGCTGCAAAACGCTTAAATCATACGTTTTTGGTAATGTCTCCCGATAAAGGCTATTGTGCACGCGTTTTAGCATTTTGGAACGTAAGAAGCTCAAAAACACTCAAAAGACACCATGTTGTTTTGATTTCTATATAGAGTGTCTTTCATGCTCTTTAGAGTTTTGGTGCCTAACGCTGAAAAGCACCGAAATAAAATGAAATGGATGAATTTTTGCGTATTGGTACGTAATAACCTTAAAAAACATTCAAAATACACGTTTTTGGCAATAATATTTTGTTTCTCCATGAAGTTTCTTTTCCATTCATTTTAGTGTTTTGGTACGTAAACAGCTGAAAACACTCAAAAGACACGTTTTTGTTTGTTTCTCCCGTATAGCTTACTTTGCATGCACTTTGGCGTTTTCGAAAACACTACTAATACATGTTTTTGTACCCTATATGAGGAAAGGAAACGCGATTTCCAGAAAAGTGCCTTTTGAATGTTTATTGGCGTGCTAGGCACCAAAACGCTAAAAAGCATAGAAAGCACCCTATAAAGGAAAACAAAACAACTTTACCATAAACGTGTGTTTTCATTATTTTTGAGTTTCTTAAGTACCGAAACGCTAAATTGCATGAAAATAAAAAAAAAAAAACATAGAGAAATAATATCAAAAACAAATATTTCGAGTGTTTCTGAGTTAGTTAAGTAGAAAAACGCCAAAATGCATATATAGTATCTTAAATGGGAAAATGAAAAAAACGTTACTAAAATGTGTACTATTGGTGTGTTTTTTTTTTTTACTTATTAGGTACGAAGTCGCTAAAATGCATGAATAACACTCTATATGAAATAACATTATCAAAAACGAAAATTTTCAGTGTTTTCACATTGTTATGAATCAAAACGCCATAATGCATGTAAAGCCCCCTATTTGGGGAAAGGAAACGAGATTTCAGAAACGTGTCTAAAATATGTTCTTCAGCGTGTTAGGCACAAAAATGCTAAAAAGCATACAAATCACCTGATATGGGAATACAAAACAACATTAAGAAAACGTTTCTTTTGAGTGTCCTACATACCAAAACGATAAACAAAAAAAAAAAAAAAATAGAAAACATCCTTTATGGAGAAACAGAATAACATTACCAAAAACAAGTCTTTTGAGTGTTTTGTAAGATTGTTAAGTAAAAAACACCTAAATGAATCGAAAATACCCTATATGGGAAAAATGAAAATACATTACGAGAAACGTGTGCTATGAGTGTTTTTGACCTTCTTATTATTAAAAGGGTAAAACGCATGAATAACACCCTATATGGAGAAATAGATATATGAAACGACATTAAAAACGCATGAAAATACCCTATATAGAGAAACAGAATACATTTACCAAAAACATGTATTTTGAGTGTCTTTGAGCGTATTATGTACAAAATCGCCTATCATCAAACAAAACACCCTGCATATGGAAATGAAAGGACATTACGAGAAACGTTTGTTATGTTATTTATTTTTTTTATATTACTTTTTTAAGTACCAAATCAGTAAAAAGCTTCAATATTGCTCTGAAGAAAAAGAACAAACTTACCAAAAACGTGTATTTTTTTATATTGATAATTACCAAAATGCCAACATGCATGTAAAGAAACCTATATGAAAAAACGAAACGAAATCACTAGAAACTTCTCTTTTGTTATTTTTTGAGCGTGTTAGGCACCAAATCAGTAAGAAGCAACGAAATCACCCAATAGGGGAATACAAAACAACTTTACTAAAACGTGTCTTTAGAGTGTTTTTTTTTAGGTTCTCACGAACTAAGATGTCAAAATACATGCAAACACCCTGTTAGGTACCAAAGCACCAGAAAGACCCTATATGAGGAAATAAAAGGACATAACAAAAAACGTGTATTATGAGTATTTTTTTCTAGCTTTTTAGGTACCAAAACGCTAAAATAAATGAGTAGCACACTCTATGGAGAAAGAGAAAAACATTACCAAAATCGTGTAATTTGAATATTTTTCACATTGTCAGGTAGCAAAACACCATAATGCTTGCTCGCTATACGAGAAAATTTAACAATAATGTAAGAAATGTGTTTTTATATGTTTTTCATATAAATGCTAAATAGCATGGAAAGCACCTTATATAGAAATGCAAAATAATAAGCATGTCTTTTAAGTGTTTTAAACTTTTTACGTACCAAAACGCTAAAACACGTGCAACAAACACGAATAACCTTTCCAAATAGAAAAATGTTATCAAAAACGTGTATTTTGAGTCTTTTTGAGTCTGTTACGTACATCATATTAAAAAATGCATGTAAAGCACCCTGTATGGGGAAACGATAGAACATTACGAGAAACGTGTATTGTCAGTGTTTTGAGTCTCTTAGGTACCAAACACTAAACCGCTTCAATGAAAATTGAATGTATCCAATATCTCTTAATAGAAAAACAGAACATCACCATAGGGAACTTTGCATACATTTCGGCGTTATTCTACTTACCTCAAAAACACTGAAAATATAGTTTTTTTTTTGTATTGTTATTTTGTTTCTCCATAAAGCGTCTTTTGCGTCTGTTCAAGCGTTTTGATATAAAAGTTGCTCAAAAACACAAAAAAATACTATTTTTTTGGTAATTTTGTTTTGTATTCCCATATAGGATGCTTTCCATTTTTATTTTTTAGAGTTTTGATGCCTAACACGCTCATAAACACTCAAAATTCACGTTTCTGGATATTTCGTTCCGTTTCTCCCATAGATTGCACTTTGCATGAATTTCGACGTTTTGGTACATAACATTGTGAAAACAAACAAAATACACGTTTTTAGTAATGTTGCTCTGTTTCTCCATATAGAGTGGTATTCATGCATTTTCGTATTTTTCAACCTAATAAGGTCTAAAACACTTACAATATACGTTTCTCGTAATGTCTTTTCGTTTCCCCATATTGGGAACTTTACATGAATTTTGAAATTTTTTTTACGTAATTAGCTTAAAACATTAAAAATACACGTTTTTCCCGTTTCTCCATAAAAGGTGTTTTGCATGCGCCTTTGCGTTTTAGTATGTAAGTATCTCAAAACAATGAAAAGACTTTTTTGTAATGTTTTGTTTTCCCATATATGGTTCTTTCCTTGCTTTTTATCGTTTTGGTACCTAATACGCTTACAAACACTGAAAAGACACGTTTCTAGAAGTGTCGTATTTTCCCTCATATATGATGCTTTGCATGCATTTTAGCGTTTTTGTTTCTCCATATAGATTGCTATTCATTCGCTTTAGCGTTTTGGTACCTAATAAGTTGAAAACAGTCATACTGCACGTTTCTCGTAATGTACTTTCGTATCCATATATAGTGTACTTTGCATGCATTTTGGCGCTTTTGTACGTGACAAGCTTAAGAAATAAAATGAAATACTAGTTTCTGGTAAGCTTATTTGTTTTTTTCATGAAGGGATTTTTGCAAGCATTTTAGCGTTTTTGTACGTAAGTACCTGAAAAATACCCCCAAAAATACGTTTTTTGGGGGAATATTGTTTTGCTTTTCCAGTATAAGGAAGTTTTTAAGCTTTTACTGTTTTGTGGTTAACAAGTTCATATACACATATACAAGGAAAAAAAAAAAAACTACTTTGCCAAAAACGTGTCTTTTGAGTTTTTTTTTTTTTTTTCAGCTGCTTACGTACCAAGAAGGTAAAATGCATGAAAAACACCCTTTATAGAAAAACAGAATAATATCACCAAAAATAAATCGTTTGAGAGTTTTTGAGCTTGTTAGGTAGAAAAACGTAATAATGTATGCAAAGTATTCTATATGAAGAAAGAAAAAGACATTACGAGAAACGTTTATTATGAGTAAATTTGAGCTTCTTAGGTAGCAAAATGTGAAAACGCATGAATAGCACTCTGTATGGATAAACATAACAACATTACCAAAAACGTGTATTTTGAGTGTTTTTTTCATATTGTTAGGTGCCAAAACACCAAAATGTATGGAAGCCCACTAACTAACAAACGAAACTAAATTTAGTGAAACGTGTCTTTTGAATGTTTATGAATCTGCTAGGTACCAGAATGCTAAAAAGCAGGGAAAGAATAAATAACATTATCAAAAACATGTCTTTTCAATCTTTTTGAGCTTCTTACGTACCAAAACGCTAATACGTTTGCAAAACACTCTTTATGGAGAAACAGAATAAAATTGCCAAAAACAAGTATTTTAAGTGTTTATGAGCTTGTTACGTAGAAAACGCAATAATGCATGCAAAGTAACCTTTATGAGGAAATGAAACGATGTTTCCAGAAACATGTCTTTTGAGTGTTTAGATACTAAACCGATATAAAGCTTGGAAATCACTTAATTTGAACAACAAAACAACACTAAGAAAAACGTGTCTTTTAAGTGTTTTTGAGCTCATTACATACCAAAAACCTAAGTCGGATGCAAAAAAAAAAATAAATAAATAAATCTTAATGGAAACATAATAACATTACCAAAAACTTGTAATTGGAGTGTATTTCTCATTGTTAGGTACACATGCAAAGCATGCGAAAGGAAACGAGTTTTCCAGAAAGGTGTCTTTTGAGTGTTTATGAGTGTTCTAGCTCCAAAACGATGAAAAAGCATGAAAATCACACTGTAATGGAAAACAAAACATTAACAAAAATGTTTCTTTTCAGTATTTTTGAGCAACTTAGGTATCAGAACGCTAAAACGCATGCAAAACAACCTTGATGGAGAAACAGAATAACATTACCAAAAACAAGTTTTTTTGATTGTTTTTAAGGCTGTTACGTGAAAAACGTCAAAATACATTCCAAGTACCCTATTTGGTTAAATGGAAAAAAAAATAAAAAATTCCGAGAAAGGTGTTTTTTTTTTCTTCTTAGGTAACAAACCGCTAAAGGGCAATAATTAGCACTCTAGAGAAAAAAAAAAAAAAAACAGAATATTTCCAAAAACATGTATTTTGAATGTATTTCACATTCTCAGGTACCAAAACTCCAAAATGCAAACAAAGCACCCTATATGGTGAAAGAAAACGAGATTTCAAGAAAAGTGTCCGTTGATTGTTAATGAGCGTGTTAGATACCAAAACAAAAACAAAAAGAAACAAAAAACCCTATATGGGAAAACAACACATTACCAGAAACGTTTTTTCCACTGTTTTTGAGCAACTTATGTAGCAAAACACTGAAACGTATGCAAAATATTATTAATAACATTAAGAAAATAAGAATTTTAAGTGTTTTTTCAAATTGTTTCGTAGAAAAAATGGAGAAATGGATAAACATTACGAAAAACGTGTATTATGAATATTTTATTAGTTTCATAGGTACCAAAACGCTATGAATGAGTATGAACAGCACTCTATAGAGAGAAACAGAATTACATTATGTGTTATTTTGAGTGTATATCATATTGTTAGGTTTTAAAATCCGTTGAAAGCACCCTATATGGAGAAAGGAACGTGTTTTTTTTAATATTTATGTTCGTTCAGACACCCAAACGATAAAAAAGGAGGGAAAGTACCCTATATGGGAGAGCAAGACATTATCAAAACGTCTCTTTATAGTGTTTTTTAGCTACTTACGTACCAAAAACGCTGAAACGCTTGCAAAAAAAAAAAAAAAAAAACATGAAGAAACAGTACAAGTATCAAAAACGTGTTTTTGTTTGTTTTTGAGCTTAGTACGTGGAAAATGCTAAAATGCAAGCAAAAGACTGAAATATTAAACGAAAAGACATTAGGAAAAACGTGTATTATGAGAGTTTTAGAGCTTCTTAGGTAGCAAAATACTAAAACGCATGAATTTTATAGTGCACTTTATATCGACAAATCAGAATAACATTACCAATAATTTGTATTTTGAGTTTTTTTTTTTTATTATTAGGTACCAAAATTCCATAATGTATTCACAGTCACCTATATAGGGAAATAAAACTACATTACTAGAAAATGTCTTTTGAGGGTTTTTTTTTTTTTTTTTTTCGTATTAGGCATCATAACGCTATAAAGCATGGAAATCACCCTATATGGGAATATACATGTAAAACAACATTACGAACAAGTGTCTTTTCAGGGTATTAGAATTTTCTTTAGCACCAAAACTCTAAAACATGCAAAACACACTTCATAAAAAAAAAAGAGAATAACCTTACGAAAAACAAGTATTTTGAGTGTTTTTGAGCTTGTTACGTAAAGAAACGCCAAAATATATGCAAAGTCCTCTATTTTGGGAAAGGAAAGGACATTATGAGAGATATATTATAATCGTTTTTTTTTTTTTCCTTTTTAGGTACAAAGACGCTAAAACGCATTGACAGAGCTTAATATGAAAAAAAAAAAACATTATCTAAAACGCATATTTTGAGTGTATTTAACAAAACGCCAAAATGCATGCAAAGCAACGTATATGGCAATATAAAACGTCATTAAGAAAAAACGTGTCTTTTGAATGTTATAGAGCTTCCTACGTACAAAACGCTATAACGAATAAAAAACACTTTATGGAGAAAAAGAATAATATTACAAAAAATAACTATTTCGAGTGTTTTTAGCGTGTTACGTACAAAAAAATGCAAAAATACATGAAAATAACGTTATATGGGGAAACGAAAGGATATTACAAAGAAAATCTATTATAAATGTTTTTGAACATCTTAGGTGAAAAAAATGCTGAAACTCAGGAATAGTACTCGATATCGAGACCAAAAAAACGCGTATTTTGAGTGTTTTCATATTAATAAATAGCAAATCACCAAAATGCATTGAAAATCCTCTATATGGTTAAAAACGAGATTTCCAGAAACGTATCTTTTAAATGTTTTTGAACGTGTTAAGCACCAATACGCTAAAAAGCATGGAAATCACCTTATTTGGGAATACAAAACGACTTAAAGAAAAACATGACTTTTTGAGTGTTTTTGAACTTCTTATGTACCAAAAAGGTAAAATGCATGCAAAACACCCTTTATGCAGAAACAGAATAACATTACCAAAAACAAGTATTTTGAGTGTTTTTGAGCTTGTTACACAGAATAACACCAAAATATATGAAAAGTATACTATGTGGGGAAACAAAAAAAACATTTGAAGAAAAGTGTATTATAAGTGTTTTTGAGCTTCCCAGGTACCGAAATGCGAAAACGCGTTAATACCACCTTATACGAAGAAACAGAACAACATTACCAAAAACCGCGTAATTTGAGTGTTTTTTTTTGTTTTTTCCAGATTGATAAGTACCAATATATTTGGAAACAATAAAATGTGTGTTTTTTTTTAGTGTTTCTTTGTATGTTTGTCACCAAAACGCTAAAATGCAATGGTAAACACCCTAAATGGGAATAAAAAATAACTTTACCAAAAAACGTGTCTTTTGAGTGTTTTCAGCCTCTTACGTACCGAATCCCTAAAAAAGCATGCAAAACACCTTTTATGTAGAAGAATATCATTACCAAAAACTAGTATTTTGAGAGTTTTTTGAGTTTGCTGCATACAAAAACATTAAAATGGATGCAAAATACTCTTAATAGGGAGACGTAATGACATTACGAAAAACCTGTATTATAATTATTTTTTTTTTACATTTTAGATATTAAAACGCTAAACCTATAAACAACACTCTATGAAGCAACAGAACTACATTAACAAAAACGTGTGTTTTGAGCATATTTCACATTATTAGGTACCGAAACGCCAAAATGCATGGAAAGCCCTTGATATGGGGAAATGAAATTGTTACGAGAAAGCATCTTTCGAAATGAAAAGACTTTACGAGAAACCTATATTATGAATGTTTTTGGTTCTTAGGTACAAAAACGCTAAAACGCATGAATAGCACTTTATATGAAGACACATAACATTATTAATAACATATATTTTGAGTCTATTTCAAATTGTTAGGCTTTTTTGTTACCTAACTATGTGAAAAGCAATAAAAATACTCGTTTTTGTTAATGTTGTGTTCCTATATAAAGATTATTTACACCCGTTTTAGCGTTTTCGTGATGTCTTTTCGTTTTTGCATGAATTTTGGCATTTTTTCTACGAAACAAGCTGAAAAAGCACTCAAAACACACAATTTTATTATTTATACTGTTTCTTCATAGAAGTTGTTTTGCATGCTTCTTAGCGTTTTCGTAAGTCGCTCAAAAAGACCGAAGAGAAACGTTTTTGGTAATGATTTTTCTTTTTTCCATATAGGGTACTTTTCATGCTTTTTTAACCGTTTTGGTGCCTAACACGCTCATAACCACTCAAAAACCACATTTCTGGAAATATTGTTTCCTTTTCCTATAAAGTGTGCTTCGCGTACATTTTGGCGTTTTGGTACCTAACCATGTGAAATACACTTAAAATGCAAGTTTTTTTTATAATGTTAATTGTCTCCATATATTTAGGCGTATTAGCGTTTTAGTACCTAAGAAACTGAAAAAAAAACACTCATAACACAAGTTTCTCGTAATGTGTTTTTGTTTCCTCAGATCGCGTAATCAAGCATTTTGGCGTTTTTCTACGTAATAAGCTCAAAAACTCTCGAAATACTTGGTTTCAGTAATATTATCATGTTTTCTACATGAAGAGTGTTTGCATACATTTTTGCGTTTTCGTACCTAACAAGATCATAATCACTCAAAAAACATGTTCCGGGAAATGCCTTTTTTTTTTTTCCTAATATAGGGTACCTTACATGTATTTATGCATTTAATTACTTAACAGTGTAAAAGAATACACAAAACACGTTTGTTTTTTTTTCTTTTGATGTTGTTCTGTTTCTCCATTTAGAGTTTTACTACAGGGTTTTCGTGTTTTCGTAGACAGGAAAATCGAAAACATTCATAACACACGTTTCTCGCAATGTCTTTTCATTTCCTCATTCTTTGAAAAACGTCAAAATACATTCCAAGTACCCTATTTCGTTAAATGGAAAAAAAAATATTACGAGAAAGGTTTTTTTTCTTTACTTCTTAGGTAACAAACCGGTAAAAGGCATCCATTTTCGCCTTTTTTGTAGGTAAAAAGCTCAAAAACATATTTGCTAATCTAATTCTATTTCTACATATTGGTTGGTTTGCATCCGTTTTAGCGCTTTTCTTCGTACAACACGGAAAAGACGCGTTTTCAGTAATTTTGTTTTGGATTCCCATATAGAATGACTTCCATATTATTTATTGCTTTGGTGAATAACATGCTGAAAAACACGCAAAAGACAGGTTTCTCGTAAAGTCGTTTAATTTCCCCATATAGGTGGCTTTGCATGCACTTTAGTGTTTGGTACATAACAGTCCGAAAAAAAGCTAAAATAAACTTTTTTGATAATGTTCCTTTATCACATAATTTCCCTGAATTTTGCCAGAATTTTTGGCATTTCGGTACCTATGAAGAAGAATACCAAAAAAAAAATAAAAAATATCCTATTTTTTATTTATTTATTTATTTTTTTCTCTCTTTAGTTTTCTCTCTTTTAGCTTTTTGGTACTTATGGGATTTAAAAACACTCATAATACACGTTTCTCGTAATGTCCTTTCGTTTCCCAGACATAGGGTTCTTTGCATGTATTTAAGCGTTTTTATAGGTAACATGATTAAAAACACTCAAAAGACATGTTTTTGGTAATGTTTTTCTTTTTCTCCATAAAGGGTGTTTTGCATGCGTTTTAGCGTTTTGCCTAATACGCTCAAAAACACTGAAAAGACACTTTTCTGGTAATGTCATTTTTTTTCCCACATAAAGCTAGCTTCACATGTAATTTGGGGTTTTGGTAACTAAGAATGTGAAAAAACACTCAAAATACACGCATTTAGTAAGGTTATTCTATTTTTTAATTAAAAGTGTTATTCAGAAGTTTCAACATTTTGGTATCTAAGAAACTTCTCCATATAAACGAGTTTTTGTGTTTTTTGCCTTGTGGTTCTTGTAAAACTATAAAACACTCATTATACACGTTTCTAGTAATGTCTTTTTCTTTCCCAATATAGAGTGCTTTGCATCCATTTTCGCGTTTTTTTTGTTGGTAACAAGGTCAAAAACACTTAAAATATACGTTTTTAGTAATGTTATTCTTTTTCTTGATATTGGTTGATTTGCATCCGTTTTAGCGTTTTTTCTACGTGAAACACTGAAAAGACACGTTTTCAGTAATTTTGTTTTGGATTCCCATATAGAGTGACTTGCATATTATTTATCGTTTTGGTACCTAACATGCTGAAAAATACTCAAAAGACAGTTTTCTTATAAAGTCGTTTAATTTCCTCATATAGATGGCTTTGCATGCACTTTAGGGTTTGGTACATAACAGTCCGAAAAAAAAGCTAAAATTAACTTTTTCGATAATGTTCTTTTATCCACATAATTTCCCAGAATTTTAACAGAATTTTGGGGGCATCTCGGTACCTATGAAGATGAATAACAAAAAAAAGAAAAAAGTATTTATTTTCTTTATTTTTTTTTGGGGGGGGGTTTCTTTATAGTGTTATTCGTGGGTTTTAGATTTTTGGTACTTAAGTAACTTAAAAACACTTATAATACACGTTTCTCGTAATGTCCTTTCGTTTCCCAAGCATAGGGTTCTTTGCATGTATTTAAGCGTTTTTATAGGTAACATGATCAAAAGCACTAGAAATAAATATTTTTGGTAATGTTAGTGTTTCTCCATAAAGGGTGTTTTGCTTGCGTTTTAGCTCAAAACACTGAAAGGCAAATTCTTGGTAAAAGTTGGTTTTATGCCCATTTAATGTGATTACCGTGCTTTTTAGTGCTTTATTGCCTAACACGCTCAAAAACACTCAAAAGTCACTTTTCCGGTAATGTCATTTTTTTCCCACATAAAGCTAGTTTCGCATGCAATTTGGGGTTTTGGTAACTAAGAATGGGAAAAACAGACAAAATACACGCATTTGGTAAGGTTGTTCTGTTTCTCAATTCAGTGTTATTCATGAGTTTCAGCATTTTGGTATCTAAGAAACTTCTCCATATACATGAGTTTTTGCGTTTTTAGCCTTGTAGTTCTTGTGAAACTATAAAACATTCATTATACACGTTTCTCGTAATGTCCTTTCGTTTCCCAGACATAGGGTTCTTTGCATGCATTTAAGCGTTTTTATAGGTAATATGATTAAAAACACTCAAAATACATGTTTTTGGTAATGTTTTTCTTTTTTCCATAAAGGGTGTTTTGCATGCGTTTTAGCGTTTTGGTATGTAAGGAGGTCAAAAACACTTAAAGGCAAGTTCTTGGTAAAGTTGGTTTTATTCCCATGTAATGTGATTGCCCTGCTTTTTAGTGCTTTATTGCCTAACACGCTCAAAAACCCTTAAAAGACACTTTTCTGGAAATGTCTTTTTTTTTCACATAAAGCTAGTTTCACATGCAATTTGGGGTTTTGGTAAGCAAGAATGTGAAAAACACTCAAAATACACGCATTTGGTAAGGTTGTTCTGTATCTCAATTAAGAGTTTTATTCATGAGTTTCATTGTTTTGGTATCTAAGAATCTCAAAAACAGTCATAATGCACGTTTCTCGTAATGTCCCTTTTTTTCCTCATTTAGGGTGCTTTGCATGCATTTTGGTATTTTTTTTCACGTAATAGCTGAAAAAAACACTGAAAATACACGCTTTTGGTAATAAGAATATAACAACATAAGAAATAAGTAAATCTGCAAGAAGGCATTAGGCCTACACGTGGCAGTACTTGTATGAAATATGCCTACCTATTTCCACCTATCATCCCCATCCATAAATGTGTAATTTTCTCTTACAGTTCACAAATGCCTCAGTACTAACCGCTTGATTACTACGTCCGTTCCAATCATCTACTACTTTATTTGAGAACCAATTTCTTCCTGTCTCCTTTTTGAACATCAAGTTTTCAGGCTTGAACCCATTTTTCTTGTTCTATCATGGTTACAGATTCTAAGAATTTTCCTTATGTTCCCCTTGTTATAACCCATATACCACTTAAGTGTTCAGGGATAACTAGGATAATTTAATTTCTGTCACAAAACCTTCAATTCTGTTAAAATTTTCACACTTTTAACAATACTAACCATTCATCCTTTAAGGGTGGAAACGCCTTTGGACGATGGAATGTAAGTGTGAAATTAATAACTAATTAAGACAGTAATAATAGAATCTTTTATGGGGAAACAAAATTATAGTACCCTATATTCGGAAACGAAAACACATTACGAGAAACTTGTATTATGAATGTTTTTGAGCTTCTTATGTACCAAAACGCTAAAACGCTTGCAAAATACCTTTCATGGAGAAACAGAATAACATTACCATAAACAATTATTTGAATTTTTTTTTTTTTTTATTGTTACGTACAAAAACGCCCATATACATGAGAAGCACACTATATGAGGCGAGGAACGTGTGTTATGAGCGTTTTCACAATGTGAAAATAATAAAAATACCTTTCTTTTGGTAGGCATGTTCTGTTTCCTCATATGGAGTGTTATTTATGCGTTTTACCGTTCTGGTATCTAAGAAGCTCAAAAACACTCATAATACACGTTTCTCGTAATAACGTTTCCGAATGTAGGGTACTTTCCTTGCATTTTGGGGTTTTCACAGAAACAAACTCAAAACTCTCAAACTACACATTTTTTGATAAAGTTGTTCTATTTCTTCATAAAGTTTGTTTTGCTTATGTTTAAACGATTTGGAATGTAGGTAACTTAAAAGCACTCAAAATACACGTTTTTGTTTATGTTGTGCTTTCATTTCTTTTGAGCATGGAAAGCACCCTATATAGGAAAACAAAATTACATTAATAAAGACGTCTCTTTTCAGTGTTTTTCAGCTATTTACGCACCAAAACGATAAAAACGCCTGCAAAGAATCCTTCACAAACAAATTTTATAACTTCATCAGAAATGTGTATTTTCAGGCTTTTTTTGAGTTTATTACAAAGAAAATAACAAAATGCATGAAAAATACTTTATATGTGGAAAAAAAATGACATTACCAGAAAAGTGTATTACGAGTGTTTATGAGCTTCTTAGGTACGAAAACTCTAAAAAAGCCTGAATAGCACTCTATATGGAGAAACAGAATAACACTTTGAAAAACGTGTATTTTGATTTTTTTTTTTAAGTATTATGTATCAAAACGCCAAAATTCTTGCAAAGCCTCCTATATAAAGGAATCGAAGCGACATTAACAGAAACGTGTCTTTTGGGTATTTTTGAGCGTTTTAAGCACAAAATACTAAAAAGCATGGAAAGCACCCTATATGGAAATACAAAAAAAAAAAAGTCTTTCCAGTGTTTTTTCTCCTTATGTACCCAAATCTTAACACCCTTTAACAGAATAATATTACAATAAAAAAGTATTCTGAGTTTTTTTGAGTTTGTTATGTACAAAAAAAAAAAAAAAAGAATGCATGTAAATTGCAGTATATAGGATTAGGAAAACGAAGTGGTTTAAGTGGTTTTTATATTGTTAGGCACTAATACGCCAAAATTCATGCATATGGGTACGGGAAATGACATTGCATGAAACGTATCTTTTATTTTTCTGTATGTTCGACACCAAAACGCTAAAGAGCAAATGCTCACAATTTACACATTTTTTTTTGTTATGTACTGTTTCTCCAAATAGGGTGCTATTCATGCATTTTCGTGTTTTTGATACCTAAGAAACTCAAAAACACTTATAATTCTAGTAAAATCTTTTCGTTTCCCCATACAGGATACCTTGCATGCATTTCGGCGTTTTATACGTAGGAGGCTCAAAAACACTTAAAATACGTCTTTTTGTTACTCTCTTTAAAAAGAAAGACACGATAGAGTGCTATTAACACGTTTTCGCGTGTTGGTGCGTAAGTAGCTAAAAAAAAAAAACGCTCATAATGCACGCGTCTCGTAATGTCTTTTTTTTTTTTTCATATAGGATACTTTTATGTAACAAGCTCAAAACTATGAAAATACTTGTTTTTGATAACGTTATTCTCTTTCTCCATAAAGAGTGTTTTACATGTCTTTTAGCGATTTCTTACGTAGCTCAAAACATTGAAAAGACTCGTTTTTGTTAATGTTGTGCTCTTTTTTCCCATCAAAAATGATTTCCATGATTTTTACCAATCAGGTGAATAACATCCTCATAATCACTCATAATAGACGTTTTTTGGTAATGTTCTATTTTTCGATATAGTGCTATTTGAGCGTTTTAGTTTTGATGCCTAATAAAAAATAATAATAATTTTTCGTAATGACCAATCGTTTCCTCATATATGGGACTTTCCATGCATTTTGACGTTTTTGTACCTAAGATCTCAAAAACACTCAAAATTAACATTGTGTTTCTCCATAAAGGGTGTTTTGAAAGCGTTTTTGACTTTAGGTACATAATAAACTCAAAAAAACATTTAAAAGACAAATTTTCATTAATGTTGTTTTGTTTTCCTATATAGGTGCTTTCCATGCTTTTTAGCGTTTTGGTTCCTAACCTATTCTTAAACACTTAAAAGACACGTTTTTTGGAAATGTCGTTTCTTGCCCCCATATAGGGTGTTTTGCATGTATTTATTTTATTTTATTTATTTATTTATTTATTTATTATTTTTTTTTTTTTTTGCGTTTTGGTACCTAACATATGAAATACGCTCCAAAGACACTATTTTTGCAAATGTTGTCTATTTCTCTAAGTAGAGTTGTATTCATGCGTTTCCAAGTTTTGGTGATAATACATATTATTTGGTTAAAATACATATTTATCGTAATGTCCTTTTGTTTTCCCATATAGTATATATATATATATATATATATATATATATATATATATATATATATATATATATATATATATATATATATATATATATATATATATATAACAGCATAACAAGCTCAAAAACGTTCAAAATACTTGTTACTGGAAATGTAAATCTCTTTAGCTATAAAAGCTGTTTTTCGCCAACCTTAGCGTTTGGGTACGTAAGAAGTTCACACACCTCCAAAATACAATTAATGTTGTTTTGTATTACCATGTAGGGTGATTTCTATTCCTTTTAGCGTTTTGTAGCATAACATGCTCAAAAACACTAAAAAGACACGTTTCATGAAATGTCGCTCAGTTTCCCCATTTACAGGCTTTTCATGCATTTTGGAGTTTTGGTACCTAAAAAATGTGAAAAAGCACTCGAAATACACGTTTTTTTGGTAATGTTTTAATATGATTTTTTTTTTTTTTAATAAAGGGTTCTTCCCATGCATTGTTGCGTTTTTCATCGTAACAAAAAAAAAAAAAAAAGCAATCAAAATACTTTTTTTTTATTTAATGTTATTCTGTTTTCCCATGTCTTTTTTTTTTTTTTTTTAGCGTTTTAGCATTTTGGTAAGTTAGAAGTTCAAATACTCAAAATACATGTTTTTAATAATGTTTTGTTTTCCTAAATAGGGTGATTTCCATGTTTATTTTATTTATTTATTTTTTTCGTTTTTGTCCCTATCACGCTCAAAAACGATTAAAATACACGTTTCTGGTAATGTTGTTTGGTTTTTAGTAAAGTTATTGTGTTTTTCAATAAAGTGTGTTTTGCCTCCGTTCTAGCGTTTTGGTACGAATGTCCATCAGAACACTCAAAAGACACGTTTTCCATAATATTGTTTTGTTTTCCCATATCGGATGCTTTCCATGCGTTTTAGCGCTCATATACTCATAAAAAGACACGTTTCTGGGAATGTCGCTTCTTTTCCCAGTATACCGTGCTTTGCATACATGTTTGCATTTTGATACCTATCAATGTGAAGTACACTGGAAAAAAAACACATCTTTTAATAATGTTGTTTTGTTTCTCCATATAGAGTGCTATTCATCCTCACTGAAACTCAGGTGTCTGAGGCAACTGACAATAGCCCCTTTTCTGTTCCCTCCTATCCTCATTTTCGATCCAAAGCTGGATGCTGCGTTTATGTGCGCAATGACTTAACCTGCTTTTGTGCCCACGCTCTTGAATCTTCCGAGTTTTCCACCATCTGGCTACGACTACAGAGTCACTCTCATACTAAATTTATCTGTGCTGTATACCTCTCACCTAACTCCTCTGACTATAAGAAATTCTTTGACTACTTAACTTCCAAAGTGGAACACATTCTGACCCTCTTCCCTTTTGCAGAGATCTCTATTCTTGGAGACTTCAATCTTCACCACCAGCTTTGGCTTTTCTCTCCCTTCACTGACCATCCTGGTGAACTAGCCTACAACTTTGCTATCCTCCATGACCTAGAGCAATTGGTGCAACACCCTACTCGTATTCCTGACCGCTCCTCCGATCACAATCTCATATCTTTATCTTGTCCTATCACTCCAATCCCTCCTCAGGATCCCCCTAAGCGAAGGTGCCTCTGGCGTTTTGCCTCTCCTAGTTGGGGGGACCTGAGGAGGTATTTTGCTGATTTTCCTTGGAATGACTACTGCTTCCGTGTCAGAGACCTGTCTTTGTGTGCTGAGCGCATAACAGAGGTGATAGTGTCTGGCATGGAGGCATACATTCCTCACTCTTTTTCTTGTCCTAAACCTTCTAAACCTTGGTTTAACACAGCTTGTTCTCGTGCTATACATGATAGAGAGGTGGCCCACAAAAGATACTTAAGCCTTCCATCACCAGAATCTCATGCACTTTATATTTCTGCCCGGAACCATGCCAAGTCTGTTTTCCAAATAGCCAAAAAGTCCTACATTAACAGAAAATGTCAAAACCTTTCAAGATCTAACTCCCCTCGTGATTTCTGTCATCAAGCCAAAAATATCTCCAATAACTTTGCTTCTTCTTCTTTCCCACCTCTATTTTAACCAGGTGGCACCACTGCTATCACATCTATTTCTAAAGCTGAACTCTTTGCTCAAACCTTTGCTAAAAACTAATGCAAAAAAACTTTGCTAAAATCGATTCTGGGCTTGTTCCTCCCTCTCCTCCACCCTCTGACTACTTCATGCCACGTATCAAAATTCTTCGCAATGATGTTTTCCATGCCCTCGCTGGCCTAAACCCTCGGAAGGCTTATGGACCTGATGGGGTCCCTCCTATTGTTCTCCGAAACTGTGCTTGCACCTTGCCTAGTCAAACTCTTTCAGCTCTGTCTGTCAACATCTACCTTTCCTTCTTGCTGGAAGTTTGCCTACATTCAACATGTTCCTAAAGAGGGTGACCGTTCTAATCCCTGAAACTACCGTCCTATTGCTTTAATATCCTGCCTACCTAAAGTTTTTGAATCTATCCTCAACAGGAAGATTCTTAAACATCTATCACTTCACAACCTTCTATATCTGATTGCCAGTATAGGTTCCGTCAAGATCGCTCTACTGGTGATCTTCTGGCTTTCCTCACTGAGTCTTGGTCATCCTCTTTTAGAGATTTTGGTGAAACTTTTGCTGTTGCCTTGGACATATCAAAAGCTTTTGATAGAGTCTGGCACAAAGCTTTGATTTCCAAACTACCCTCCTACGGTTTCTATCCTTCTCTCTGTAACTTCATCTCAAGTTTCTGACCGTTCTATTGCTGATGTGGTAGACGGTCACTGTTCTTCTCCTAAATCTATTAACAGTGGTGTTCCTCAGGGTTCTGTCCTGTCACCCACTCTCTTCTTATTATTCATTAATGATCTTCTAAACCAAACTTCTTGTCCTATCCACTCCTACGCTGATGATACCACCCTGCACTTTTCCACGTCTTTTCATAGACGTCCAACCCTTCAGGAGGTAAACATATCACGCAGGGAAGCCACAGAACGCCTGACTTCTGATCTTTCTAAAATTTCTGATTGGGGCAGAGCAAACTTAGTATTGTTCAATGCCTCAAAAACTCAATTCCTCTATCTATCAACTCGACACAACTTTCCAGACAACTATCCCCTCTTCTTCAATGACACTCAACTGTCCGCCTCTTCTACACTGAACATCCTCGGTCTGTGCTTTACTTATAATCTGAACTGGAAACTTCACATCTCATCTCTTGCTAGCATTTATCTTATCTAGCACGCATCATTTATGAAATTAGGTGTTCTGAGACGTCTCCGCCAGTTTTTCTCACCCCCCAGCTGCTAACTCTGTACAAGGGACTTATCCGTCCATATATGGAGTATGCTTCACATGTCTTGGGTGGTTCCACTCATACTGCTCTTCTAGACAGGGTGGAATCAAAAGCTTTTCGTCTCACCAACTCCTCTCCTCTAACTGACTGTCTTCAGCTTCTCTCTCACCGCCGCAATGTTGCATATGTAGCTGTCTTCTACCGCTATTTTTATGCTAACTGCTCTTCTGATCTTGCTAACTGCATGCCTCCCCTCCTTCCGCGGCCTCACTGCACAAGACTTTCTTCTTTCTCTCACCCCTATTCTGTCCACCTCTCTAACGCAAGAGTTAACCAGTATTCTCAATCATTCATCCCTTTCTCTGGTAAACTCTGGAACTCCCTGCCTGCTTCTGTATTTCCACCTTCCTATGACTTGAATTCCTTCAAGAGGGAGCTTTCAAGACACTTATTCATCAATTTTTGACCACTGCTTTGACCCTTTTATGGGACTGGCATTTCAGTGGGCATTTTTTTTATTAGATTTTTGTTGCCCTTGGCCAGTGTCCTTCCTACATAAAAAAAAAAAAAAAGAAAAAAGGTTTTTGGTGTGTAATGCTCTGCAGCGTTTTGGTGTAAAAACATTTGCAGGGTTTTGATGTAAAAAGCTGCGCAGGTTTTTAGTGTAAAGAGCTGAACAGGGTTTTGGTGTAAAAATCTGGGCAGGATTTTGATGTAAAAAGATGCGCAAGGTTTGCGCAGGTGTAGTAAAAAGATGCGCAAGGTGTGAAAAGGTGCGCAGGGTATTGGTGTTAAAAGATGCGCAGGGTTTTGGTGTTCAAGTGATCAACACTACCTGTGAAGTGTTTTGGTGTAAAAAGCTGCGCAGAGCTTTGGAGTAAAAACCTTTCCAGCGTTTTGGTGTAAAAAGCTGCGCAGGGTTTTGTTGTAAAAAGATGCGCAGGGTTTTCGTGTAAAAAGCTGCGTAAGGTTTTGATGTAAAAAGCTGTGCAAGGTTTCGGTGTAAAAACCTGTGCAGGGTTTTGGTGTAAAAACCTGTGCAGGGTATTCGTGTAAAAAGCTGTGCATGGTTTTTGGTGAAAAAAGCTGTGCAGGGTTTTGGTTTAAAAAGCTGTGCAGGGTTTTGGTGTAAAAAAGTTGTGCAGGTTTTTGGAGTTAAAAGGTGTGCAAGGTTTTGGTGTAAAAACCTTTTCATGGTTTTGGTGTAAAAAGGTGCGCAGGGTTTTGTTGTAAAAAGCTGCACATCCTTTTGGTGTAAAAAGGTGCGCAGGGTTTTGGTGTAAAAAGGTGTTCAGGGTTTTGGAGTAAAAAGATGCGCAGTGTTTTGGTGTAAAAAGTTGTGCAGGGTTTTTTGTAAGAAGCAGTGCAGGGTTTTGGTGTAAAAAGCTGCGCAGAGTTTTGGTGTTAAAAGCTGTGCAGGGATTTGGTTTAAAAAGCTGTGCAGATTTTAGGTGTTCATCTGATCAACACTAAAAAAAAAAAAAACATGTGCAGGGTTTTTGTGTTCATCTGATCAACACAAAAAAATCCTGTGCAGGGTTTTTGTGTAAAAAAGTGCGCATTGTTTTGGTGTAAAAAGGTGCGGAGGATTTTGGTGTAAAAAGCTGAGCAGCCTTTTGGTATGAAAATCTGCGCAGCATTTTGGTGTAATAAGCTGCTCAGGGTTTTGGTGTAAAAAGCTGTGCAGGATTTTGGTGTAAAAACCTTTGCAGGTTTTTGTTGTAAAAAGCTGAGCAGGATTTGGTGTAAAAAGCTGCGCAGGGTCTTGGTGTAAAAAGCTGCACAGGGTTTTGGACAAAAAAGTTGCACAGTGTTTTGGTGTAAAATGCTGCTCAGGGTTTTGGTGTAAAAAAGCTGCACAGGGTTTTGCTGTTAAAAGCTTCGCAGAATTTTGGTGTAAAAAGCTGTGCAGGATTTTGGTGTAAAAATCTTTGCAGGGTTTTGCTGTAAAAAGCTGTGCAGGATTTTGGTGTAAAAACCTGTGCAGGGTTTTGGTGTCAAAAACCAGTGCAGGGTTTTGTTGTAAAAAGCTGCGCAGGGTTTTTCGTGTAAAAAGCTGTGCAGCGTTTTGGCGTAAAAACCTGTGCAGGATTTTGGTGTAAAAAGGTACGCAGTGTTTTGGTGTAAAATGTTGCGCACGGTTATGTTATGAAAAGCTGTGCAGAGTTTTGGTGTTCATCTAATCAACACTAAAAACACCTGTGCAGAGTTTTTGTGTTCATCTGATCTATACAAAAAAATCCTGTGCATGGTTTTAGTGTAAAAAGCTGCACAGGGTTTTGGTGTAAAAAGCTGCGCACGGTTTTGGTGTAAAAAGCTGCACGGGGTTTTGGTGTAAAAAGCTGCTCAGGGTTTTGGTGTAAAAAGCTGCTCAGGGTTTTGGTGTAAAAAGCTGGGCAAGATTTTGGTGTATAAACCTTTGCAGGGTTTTGTGTAAAAAGCTGTGCAGGATTTGGTGTAAAAAGCTGCAGAGGGTTTTGGTGTAAAAAGCTGCGCAGGATTTTGGCGTTTATCTGATCAACACTTGCAGGATTTGCTGTAAAAACCTTTGCAGGGATTTGGTGTATAATGCTATGCAGGGTTTTGATGTTCATTTGATCAACACTAAAAAAACCTTTGAAGGGTTTTAGTGTTAAAAGCTGTTCAAGGTTTTGGTGTAAAAAGCTGCGCAGGGTTTTGGTGTAAAAAGCTGTGAAGGGTTTTGGTGTAAAAACCTGCACTGGGATTTGGTGTAAAAAGCTGCACATGGTTTTGGTGTAAAAATTTGCGCAGGGTTTTGGTGTAAAAAGCTGCACATGGTTTTGGTGTAAAAATTTGTGCAGGGTTTTCGTGTAAAAAGCTTCGCAGGGTTCTGGTGTAAAAAGCTGCGCTGGGTTTTGGTGCAAAAAGCTGTGCAGGGTTTTGGTGTAAAAAACTGAGTAGGGTTTTGGTGTTCATCTAATCAACACTAAAAAACCTGTGCAAGGTTTTGAATAGGATAGGATAGGAAAGTGGGAGGAAATATTAGGGTAAATAGTAGAAGAGAAAGTGGGTGGGAAGAGAAGTGTGAAAGAAAGTAAGAGATAAAAAGAGTGTGGGCTTGACCACACAGCTATTTTTAATATACATTGGATGGTAGCCGCTTGTTTCTCTTGTTTGACTAATATTTTATTTTTGTTTTTGTATTTGCTGCTGGTGACATTTTACTAATTTTAGTCTTTTCTTTCCCAGGTGAAATGGTGAACAAACGAGCTGAAGGTAAGTGCTGCAGGAACAGGTGAGTACAGCAGGAACAGGTAGGTGCAACAGGAGCAGAACAGGTAAGTGCAATGTAAACAGGTAGTAAATATATATTTTTTTTTCCCTTTTTTTTTTTTGACAGAACCACAGCTATCCTATGTAAAAAATGAAAAATAAAAGATGTCCGTAGACAAAAACCCAACTAAAAAGGCCCCTAACAGCTCGACTGTCAAAAAAGGTAAGAGTTTTACTATGGTATCTCATTTTTTCTTGTATTCCTCTTGCTTTCTTCTTCTAATTGCTTTTAATGTTAATATTCTCTTCTCTCTTCTTTCTCTTCTTTCTTCTTTTTCTTCTTTCTTCTTTTCTTGTTTCCTGCTTTCTTCTTTCTTCATCTTATTTCTTCGCTTCTTTTTTTTTTTTAGGTTATAGTATTCTAATCACTACTTCTTCTTTTACAGGTTAATACACAACAAAGAGTCCCCTTCACCCAGCACCACCGGTGAGTACTATCCCAGGCAAGTTATTTACATATTTACAGTAATGTTGTGTTGTGTTGTTATATGTTATGTTGTGATGTGTTGTTTATTTGTTAAACTTCACGTCATGGCACGGGTCAGCGCTGCCGTGGCTCCCTGTCGCACCGCTGGGTGGAGTCACGTGCGGACTCCACCCACTCTTCCCCTCGCCGGCACCAACTGGGTGCCGACGACTCAGGGCGAGGTGCAACTCCCTCCCCACACCCGCTGCTGGGCTAGCGAGGCCTTACCAGTGGCAAACCCCTCGACGGCGAGCTCTTGGTAGGGGAGCAGCTCGACCCTACAGCTCACCGCCGACTCAGGGCGCGGAGTGCGGGGAGAGAGGAGCCCAGCTGCCCGGCCCGTGTGAAGTATGTTGCGGGTGTATTGTAGTGTAGTGCATGTTTAGTGTAAGCTTTAGCTGGTATATATCGGTACTGGTGGTGGTGCATGCAATACCTCGCTGCTTTTAGGGAACCAGCTGTGTTCATTTACCCTTTGCCTTGTTAGTTCATGGTAGTGTTCTTCATCGGTATGTTGTATTGTTTGCCAGGTTTTGACTGTTTTATTATAGATGGAAATGTTAAATAGTGTTATATTATACTTCTCATGTAATTCCTTAATTGTCATTACTTGATTTTCATTGCAGTGTATAAATCTTAACCCTTTATTTATTACCATTTGTATTTTTGTTTTTTGTGATTTAGATAGTACACATAGAGGGATGGGGGGATACTCGATCACAGGTAGTAAGAGTGTTTTTACTAGTGTAGCCTTGAGCTTTGATGTTAAATAGGTAAATCTTTTTAAGTTTGCTACTATTCCTTTCCCTTTTCTGATCCTCTCTGATGCATGGCCTGTTATCCCTCTTGTGGTTAGTTTCAATCCTAGCATTTTACCATCTTTGTTTGTATTAATAATCCTACCATTTACTGTAATTGGTTGGGTTTTATATTGGGCTATTGGTATTATATGGAACTTGGCCTCACTAGTCTTTATTTTCCATTTTTTTTCAAACCTATTAATTCTTTCAATTTCTCTCTCTACTCTCAGCTTCATCATGTGTTTGGATCTGCTCTGAGTTGTTATTATCTGCGTGATGTCATCCGCGTACATGATGTCGGTGGTGCCTGGGCCTGCTTCTGGTAAGTCGTTTGTATATAGGGTGTATAATGTTGGTGAAATGATACTACCTTGTGGCACTCCGCTCATTAAATTAATTTCACTGCTGAACTTGTTACCTATTGAGATTTTGGCTTTTCTGTTATCAAGGAATGTACATAACGTTTTTTCAATCAATGGTGGCAGTCCTAGTCTAAGTAACTTGTATTTTAACCCATTGTGCCATACTTTGTCGAACGCTTTCGCTACATCCCGGAGTACTACTATTGCTTGGTGTTTGTCAGATAGCGCATTTGCAATTATCTCATAGGATGTAGCGATGGCGGTGGAGGTGCCTTTTTTGGGTCTAAAACCATGTTGTCTTTCCTTGATGACATTGTTGTCTATTAGAAATGCATTCAGTCGTCCTAGGATTATTTTTTCATAAATTTTGCCTGGTACCTCTAGGAGCGAGATTGGCCGGTAATTTATTGGATCTTTTGGTGCTTTTTTTTTCTTTTGGGATGAGCTTAATTAGTGCTGTTTTAAAGGCATTAGGAAAAAAACCTGATGAAAATGCTGCGTTGAATATATTGCAAAGTTTTTCTATGCTCTTTTCTGGGCATTTCTCTAGAACTTTTTTATTGATTTTGATGGTACCGGGGGCTTTGTGTTTCATTCTTTTTATGTGTTTTTGCTAAAAAACCTGTGCAAGGTTTTGGTGTAAAAATCAAACAGGCAATTGTTGGCAGAGTCGGCGACGTTTGTTCTTGCCCATAGTGCCGAATGGTAGCAGCTTGCCGGTCTTCTTGCAAATCATTAGCATCTCGGCATTAATGGTTTCGGCCTCGGGGAACGTGTCCACCACGTATTCCTTCATATCCTCCACCTTGTGCTCCGCCACCGACTTTATTGCGCGAGTAAAGAAGATAAATCTGTTCCCCTTCTTGTGAACCTGCACCCGTTCTCCGTTGTACTTGATCTGATTCCTGGTCGCCCGTGGCTTTTTTAATGGGTCCTCAGTGAGGCTTGATAACCATAACCAGAGGCTCGGGGAGGAGGAGAAGGAGCAGGAGGGGATTCTCTCTCAATCGAAGCTTTCCGGTTGCATCTGCGCTTTGTGCCGCTGAATTCAACCGAGGAAAGCTTCGGCTTGGCCGGAGCTCGAGCTCCTCGTCTACCCTCGTTCAAGTTTAATTCGGTAATGCACCCCGACATATTACCCAAATTACACAGTCTGAGTGACGTGCAGCCGAACGATACCGGTGATGCCAGTTGAGCTGGACCCGAGCCGGGAATGTACCGCTGAATTCAACTTGGCGCTCGGATCGGATAAGCAACCTGAGGAGAATAGCGCCGGTATCATTGGGCTTTTCAGAACTTTGCTGAAAAGTCAAATGATACTGGCGATACCAGTTGAGCTGGGTCCAAGCTAGGGGTGTACCATTGAATTTAACTTTAGCAACTTGAGGAATAGAGGGGCTCGAGCTCTTGCACGAGCCGGAGCTACCTCGGGTTGCATCTGCGCGTGTGTATATCCTCAGCCAGAGAGACCTGGCTCAACTAGTGTCGCCAGTATCATTGGGCTTTTCAGAACCTTTTTATAATTTTTAGCTGCTCTCCCCCTTCTTTGTAGAACGACGAGCCTTCTTACCCGCCTTTCGCATCGGAGAACGTGAAACGACCCTACTATGCGCAGTAGTACTCTTCTTCTTCACCCCACTGGTTTCTTGACACGGCGCTCTTGGCGGCCGGTCTTCTTTGCCTTTTTTTTGTCTTTTTCATATTTGTATATATATGGTCTTCCTTTCTCTTATTCAAAAAGTCAATGATTGCTTGAAGCTGTCGATATCTTGAATCATCAAAGATCATAAAGCCAAACAATATCTTAAGTGGCTACTGACATTTTCAAGAGCACCTCGTTCTACTGGAAGGAGACTCTTTGATGTGTAGTCTTCCCTTCCTGTTTTGTTTTCAATCTATTCTCGTAAGAGGCGTTAACGGCCAAATAATAATCAAGCTTATGATTAAAGTTACACCTAGTTTCTTCGTTAACATACAACTTAGAGTTCTAGGGGATGTCATAGGGGCGTTTGGTGGTCTCCTTAAAGGCGTACTGTTTTAATGCACAGCCCGAGAGATGGGCCGACAGAAAACCCTCGAAGACATCGAGATCGACAGTTTCTCTTATGGTTTCAATGCCTCTGGCGCCTCTGGTTTTAGGTATAGTCGTATGAATTCGTAGTTATATTCAATGTGACAGTGTCCCAGCTCAGGGGATCTATTACGTGTACCAACCAGGGTGAACAAGTTGTCCCTACGATATTTTTCTTTATCCGCCGCGTTCAGAGTTTCGGATTTAGAAGCGAAGGCAACTGAAGTTTCACTGTTATTTGACACTGTTATTGTTGTGCTTGCCTCAAATGAGAGGTAGGTTCGGTGTTACTGTTCAAGAGGTCGGGATGACTAACCTCTCTGGGTTCCAAACACATTCTGACAGACTGGTTGCCCTTACATCTTCACACTCCAACTTTGTAATCTTCACAAACAAAGTGGCTATAAAATCAACCTCTTTAGAAGAGAAGAATTATGTTGTTCTTTGAAAACAGAATATAAGTCAGGTTGTCTTAAAAAAAAACTACCTTTTTGATTTCTGTTATTTAGCACATAGTTTTGAACATCTTACACACTGGTATAATGCAATGGAGAATGTCTTTTTTTTTCTCTCAAGCTGCCAAATAAATATTCTACTAGGTAAAGATTATCAATTTCCTCCTTGGGAGACTTTTAAGATGACAGAACGTATAATGACAGGTCCCAGTCTGTATACACCCAACCCTCGTCCAGTTAGTGCACACCCTATCTTCCCTTCCCTACCACGCTAAGCCCTGCGGCTAGCCAGCCTCAAGGGTTCGGGATAAAAACACACGAGGTTCTTACATCTATTTATTTTTACTCAGCAATTGCATTCATGAAATTTATCACAACTGTGTTACTACACATCATTGTGATCATGTGCATTATCTCGTTCGACAACAATAACGATTTTATGGGAGAGTTGTTAATAACAGAATTTGACGAAGCTTTGCCGTAACTAGAGGCATTTCTAGCCGCACGCGGTGTTTCTTCCAACACCTTACCGATCACGTAAGCGGTAGAAACTTCTGTGGCTTCAGAGAGATTAGATTAGATTAGATAAGTTTATTGACCACAGCGTACATAAAGATATACAAGGATTATTATTATTATTTTATATGATCACAATTTTCATTAACATTATATACTAAAAATAAAATACTACTGTAGTCCATACGACTGATAAATACTGGGTTAAAGTTAAAAATATTGTAACAAAACCAGACAGTAAAATTGTAACACATAAACACATAAACTGCATACATATATTACACAAAGGTAAAGATTCCATAACTAATTTTCTTTAAAAAAGCTTAAACGAATAAAAACACAAAGACCAAGTAGAAAAAAACTATAAAAAGTGGTATGACATAGAAACGCATAATTTCTTTGTACCAAAACTATGCACTATAAAGCTCTCCAAAAAGGACCGATTTAAATACTAAGAAAAAAAAAATTTACAACCAGCCATATAAAATATAAAACTATGACATGCACCCTCTAAATTTTGGACAAATATAACATATTTATCTTACAGTGGATTACAGAAAGTGTTAACAATACAGTTGTAACATCTTATGTATAATATCACAACATTTTACATTCGGCATGGAAAATAAATCCTGTATAGAGCTGAAACCATGTTGTTGTCTGAGGTGTTGTGTGTGTGGACAGTGTTGAGCTACATGTTGTTCTGTCTGTACGTCCCCACACACACACACACACACACACGTTCCTCCAGCGGCAGACGGCCACGCCCACGCCTGTTCCACCTCCCTGTCTCCACGGCCAGGCTGTGGCCACTCACCCTGAACCGTGTGAATGACACTCTATGTATGTCGTTTATCGTGTGTCTTGTTGTGTATATGTCATGTACTGCTAAGTCAGGGTTCATCATCTTATACACTAAGCATCTTGAGGCTACAGAGTGAGAGATGGCATCATGAACATTTCGCAATAAAGTAGACTTATGCGGCACGGCAGTGTGTACCATTTGTGCTATCAACTTCCCCGCTGGAGTGTTCATTGCAAATGAAGATCTTATTGCGAAAATTACTGGGTCGTCAAACATGTTCATTCTTTCTGACCACATTTCATGGTAGAATTTATGTTGCTTATGCTGGATCCAATCTACAAGCGTGGGATATCCTAACTCGGCACAGCAAACTATGTTCGGTGTTGTCCTCCTCACGTTCAGTAACTCCTTCATAGCCCAAATATATAGCTTTGTGATGGGCTTTAAATCAACACCGACCCAAGACTCTGAACCATACAGTAGTGAGGAGAGGAGGGCAGCATCAAACACACGTCGCTTAACAATAAATGGGATGTCGTTGTTCTTACGTACAAACGAAACAAACTTTAGCACGTGACACAACTTGTTCCTGGCGTGAAGCTTGACAGCGGACGACACTGACCCGTCACAAGTGAACGGTGACCCCAAATATATATAGTGACTGCAGTGCTCGACTGTTTTGTCACCCACCTGGAACGGTTCAGCGTCGCCCGGTCCTCCACATATAACAAAAAACTTGGTTTTACTGGCGTTCATTCTCATACCATATTCGTCATAAAATTCGTTCAAAATACATAGTTTTTTCATCATATTTGCTCGCGAAGTTGCCAGCAGTACCGTATCGTCCATAAACAACAAGATGTGCAACCAGTCAATGAAAGTTTCACGCGTACATTTTTCTCGCATCATTTTTATTAGATCATCAACATAAATGATAAACAAGAGACACGATGTAGACAAACCTTGCCTCACACCCACCGTAGATGTTATCACTACACATCCTAAAATACTCTCGGTTATTTGGTACATGGCACATATTGCTGCAAGCATAATCATTCCGCATCCTAGCCGTTTTAGTACTGTGAATAATTTATCTCTTCGTAATACATCATATGCTTTTGAGAAGTCTACAAAAGCAACAAACAACTTGTACTTCTTCCGCCTTGCTGAGTCTGTTATTAAGCGGAGAGTAACAATATGCTCAGTGCAACCGCGTTTTGGCTGTGCTCCAGCCTGCTCCCGACATGGTGTGTACCACAGACCCATCCTCCGACAGAAAACCATGTCGTACACCTTAGCTATGGCATTCGTTACACTGATACCACGGTAGTTCTCTGGGTTCATCCTGTCGCCTTTCTTAAATATGGTGAATATCTTTGCTCTTGTCCATGACTGAGGGTACAAAGCATTTAAAAATACATTGTTAAAAAGAGGGGCAATAGTTAAAATCAAATGAGCAGGCAAGAGTGAAAATATTCCTGGCGAAACACCATCTGGACCACAAGCTTTGTCCACCTTCATCTTCTTAATTTGGTCACAAATCTCAGCTGCTGTAATAGGGTCATCTAAGATCGGTATTTTTACATCTGTGCTAATGTCATTGTCTGAATTTATTTGTTGCGGATTCAATACCTTCTAAAAATGCTCTTTAAATATTTCATCACTGGGAGAGTTCTCATTCACATGAGCTGAAACATCGAAGTTCCCCTTCCAATCTATTGCCTTCCAAACCCTGCCATCGTCCTTGTCCTGCAAAATCCTCTCCCATTTACCCATATTATCCACACTATTTCCCACTTGTCTAACTCCATTCCTGCACCTCTCCGCACATTTGTACAACTCATTTGATAAAGTTTCTGCTACAATATCCACGTCATCCTCTATGTTTATAGTAATATCAGTAATAGCATTTCCAAACCCCTCAATATTGATATCTGTGAAACGCACAGGCTTCTTAGAGCGTGTACGTTTAGCAACTTGTGTGTGAAGTGCAGAGTGGTCACCCAAGGCCAGTGCCCCCTCCAATATCTGGTCAAGGTTTACACGTGGACTTGTTATAGTGACAGAAACTGGGGCGTGGTCTGATGGTAAACCACTCTGCTGCAATACACGAAAATCATCTATAAAGTTTAGCAGGTCTAAAGATGAAACACATGTATCTAATTCTGACACCCATTCTTGTCCTTTCCTAAACGTCTTCTCTCCGACAAAATGTTTACATGGTGTTTTAAGGTTATTTATAACCTTAAAACACGACACGATGTCAATACTAGAATCTCCGCTAAAAATGGGCACATTTGTTATTTCCGGCGCACAGGAAGGTATTATGTAGGCAGGAATGCGACATAATGTTTCATTCCTGTCTTGTAAGATAGGATAGTAGTTGTCAATGCTTTCTTCTATTGCTGCTGCTGCGGCTCCTTCAGAACATGTAACTTCTCCCGTCTTTTCTTCTTCAGTCTCTTCGGACCAAACCCTATTCTGTGCCGGTGCATCCTGCTGCGTCTTTTTAACAATCCAAGATGGCTAGCACAGGCCTGGTGTTATCTTTAATGTCCACGGCAAAGTAATTAGCCGTCGCTTTGGTTATCGCTAGCCCATTATTGATCAAACGTTGAGCTAAGTTACAAATCTCGACGACGACAAAGGGCATCCTGTTGATCAAATTTTTCCTATATCGAAAGACGTTCTCTTTATTGTCGTTTCCGTCTCTGTCAAGGCCCTTTATGCAATTGATCTTGATGTCCATGACGCCGCAACGGCTGTCCTGCAATAGCTTTTTCAGACCCAATCCGATAAAGTCGTACTCTGTGCACATCAAGTCAGGATAAAAGGCAATGCATTCAGCCATCCCCACCCGCTTCGCCAGCCCAGGAAAGGCACTCGCGGCGGCCGAGAACATGTCCACCTGTCGGTATGGCTCGACCCCGCCCAAGAACACCAGGACAGTTTTGGTCTTGGTATTGATAAAGATGCTTCTGGCCAGTTTCTTGAAGTCGGCATATGCTACTGACAATTCAAGCAAGACGGGTCCTGGACAGAACATGACCTCATGGGCAAAGTTAAAGTACCGGCCATACTTATCGGCGCTCACGCCAGAGAAACGGCTAATAAAGTTTTCTATGCTTTTAAATACACTTCGCAGAGCATCTGTGTTGAGAGCCGGTAGCTTACTCACAGAAGGATAATCCATCGCCATGTTACTACTCTTCTTGGAGAGCACGGGAACGTGATTCATTTCGTGCTTGTAGTCGAACACTACTTTTCCTCTTCTGTGCGCTTGTTTATTTCTTCTCATTCGGTGAGAAGGCGCTAGGACTGGTGGAATACGAAGCTCGTGGGATAGACTGAGTATATTATCAAACGCGCGTTGAAAGAACTTGGCATTATCTATCTGCTCCTGCTGAGATTCGGGTCCGCCCTCCACAGTCTTCCCATAGGAAACGACGCTGGCCTTGTCCATGAGTACCTGGCGGCACGCTACCATGGTCTCCCGTCTACATTGTTCTAGCCGCTCCTCGGGAGATGAAAGCATTCTGCAAGCCGTCAAAGCGATCGAACATCTTTTTTTAAATTGTCTTCATCTTGGCGTACACGTGCTGCTCGCTCAGGTGTTGGTCGGTGTGTGTTCTCGCGCAGCCCTTGCTCGTCCTTTTATCCCTTTGTTTTCTCAGGCCTCGGAGGAGCTCACATGCGTGCTTGACAGTAGTGCTGGCCGACCTGAAACTGAAAACAAAAATTACCAGTTTCTTTGGTATCCACGTTCTGCTGCGGCGCCTACGGCTATCGAAGACAGAAGAACAATACGAACTAGCTCGTCTGAACTTCTCGAACACGGATTCGGCTCCCAGTGAGCTTCTCTCGACAATCTGGAAATCCTTTCTATCAAAGCTCTTGAAGCTCTTACAATGCCGCTGCCGTCTCCTCATCATTACCAACAACAACAACAACAACAACAACAACAACAACTTGTAGGAGATGAATCGGCTCAAGAATTGTCTGGTGAAAGCGCCGCTGATGAAACAACAGAGTTGAGCGAAGAATGATTGTCATCAGCTCTGAAAACAGAAAAAAACAAAAGCAAATATAGAAGAGGTGGAGGGTGAAGAATCTATTATAAAGAATGATTCGAAGTCGGATGAGATCCTTTGTAAAATACGGTTTACTAATGAAAGTAATATAGTTTGGCTTCCTTGCAAACAAACTTGTTCTACTTGTGCATTCTATTTAACGAAGTGTTATTTGCAGGGCACGTGTTAAATATATTATACAAATAACAAGATGTTAATTTTCACTGTAGATTTTTTCCCTTTTCCTCTTGGTTGTAGCTCACGGCACGGTGACCATAACCCAAGGGCTCAAACTCACGTATCTTACCATTCTTCTCGATTGAATTCGGTAGTGATTCGCTCTCAGTTCAACCGATATCGCTGATATCATTTTCAAAACACAATACTTAACAATCATAATACAATGATTTTTTTTAATTTTGTATACGAACCATCGGCAATCGCGAAGAAGGCAAGTGTGTACTTGATGAATGAATTGCCTCTCGTCATTAGTCAAGTCATTCTCCCAGTTTTTTAAGTCCTTGGTTAGTTTGAAGTCGGCAGGATTGTCAGAAGCCCCAGATGCTCATTAGATATTTGTCGTAAAGTTCTTCATACTTGTTCTTGCTCTTTCTGCTATACAGAGATTACTATTTTTTTTTTATCGCTTCTTTGGTATTTCCGTCGAAAGTAAAGCGAATATATTGAACAATACTATGGCCCTTCCTACAAATTTGGATATCCTCTCTGATGAAGAACTATACGAAGCTCTTACGACGCCGCTACCACCTCACCAACACCAACACAATTACTTCATTGGACAGGGACCCATAATGACTTAATTTGAGGACCATTAATCCTTTCAATGGAACTCGACTTTTCTTCTACCTTACCTTTGGTCGCTCAGTAGTGGTTCACTCAACTTAATTAATCTTACTGATATCATTGGACTTTTTTTCAAAATACAACACATAGCAATATATTTATTTATCATAATATTTTTTTTTACATTTTTTGTCATGATGCACATATCAGATGGGTTTGATTACAACTAATAATAAGAGTTACCTATTGCTGAGTGCACTTTGATAAATTCATCCAGGGTTTCGACGAGTTGCTTGGGTAAAACGTCAGAGTAATAACGAAGGAAATGTTCGTTATCTTTGATAGACTTATGACACAAGAACAACAGTGTGGGTACCGGGCAATTCCACAAGCGGTCCCATCTACTGCCACACCAACGGTCTACAACAATAACATGGTAGTACCACAGGAAATTATATTAATGGTATCTGGCAAAAGTAACTACAAGTCCTTGTCTGCGCCTGGCTTCACCCCTTGCTTCCCTCTTCTCTCTCTCTCTCTCTTACTGTGACGGTTGTAAGCGCGAGATCACACTTGTCATATAATTAGTGCTGGGTCAATCAACAAAACACTTCGTTATCACAAGGGTCTTTATTTAAGCTCTTCATTCCACGTTGCCTCTTTAAGGGCTTAAAAGCTGCAAGTTATACATTAAAATTAAAACCTAGCCACACAAACCTGTTTGGTTATTAATGATTCATCTTGCTACGCACTTGCTAACACAGAGAAATTATATGCACATATTTCAGGTAGTGTTTCTTACTTAACCACATTACAATTCACATATTACATAATATAAAAATACAAATATATGCTAACCGTTGGCCTCTGTGGGAGCTTAAACCTTAAATCTAAGAAAACAACTGACAAGTCCTATCTTGCTACATATTGCCTACTTTATAATAATAAGTACACTGAAAAATATAAGCCTATATTCAAATCTTCTTTAATGCTGCTCGATCCTCTTATATGATAGTTTATCTTATATAGGTAGTTTATCTTGCATATATAAAGAAAAGATCTTTTCAAGGTAAACTTGCCTATACTACTTAATCTCTCTTCCGTTTTGCTCTTCCGTTTTGCGTTTGCTCTTCCGTTTTTGCGTCTCCTTCAGATCTCGTATAATGAAAAAAAAAAGATAATTTGTATAGAATGTAAGAAAGAAGAGAAAAGGAAGGATTTGTATTTTTTATGAATGCTTTGGTCGATTTTCAAGTCTATATAGGTTAATGAGAAAGTAAAAAAAAAAACTATTTGAGTATAAATTACTTATTTTTACTTGAGTTGCCATTGGAAGCAACGGCAGTGATGTGGGAGCGTACCCGTGACCACTGCTGCTGCACAGCTTTTTACACCAAAACCTTGCATAGCTTCTTACACCAAAACCCTGCATAGCTTTCTACACCAAAACCCTGCACAACTTTTTACACCAAAACCCTGCAGAACTTTTTTAGCGTTGATCAGATGAACACCAAAACCCTGCACAGCTTTTTACACCAAAACCTTGCACAGCTTTTTTACTGTTGATCAGATGAACACCAAAACCCTGCGCAGCTTTTTACACCAAAATCCTTCGCATCTTTTTGCAAAAAAAACCCTGTGCAGCTTTTTTCATAGGAGGAGGCAGTAGACACTTGCCGAAACGATAATTACTCCCAGTGAGGTATAAAGCACTGTTCAGGGGGTGCTGTGAACTTATCATTAAACCCTGCTGTGACCTCACTGAACGTTTCCCTTTGTGTCTCACAACACAAGGGGGCAGTCACAGCCTGCCCTCTAAACACAACTCTCTTCCTCCACACAAAACTACAAGCACCTAATAACACACACACCCTTCACTCAAAAATTTTTAAATCATTATGGCGACTCCTACACCAGCCTCGGAGTCCCCATCTGGGGAGGGGACCATCAATGTCCCTAGGTCGGACTGCCTATCTGTCGACGACCCTAAGTGTCTTGACACCCCCCTCAACTTTTCCTTCATTAACTTCTGCAACATTCGCGGTCTAAGATCTAATTTTCAATCTGTAGAACACCACCTCTCCTCTCCTAAACCTCATCTTCTTTTCCTCACTGAACCTCAGGTGTCTGAGGCAACTGACAGTAGCCCCTTTTCTGTTCCTTCCTACTTTCTCTATCCTCATTTTCGATCCAAAGCTGGATGCTGCGTTTATGTGCGCAATGACTTAACCTGGTCTTGTGCCCACGCTCTTGAATTTTCCGAGTTTTCCACCATCTGGCTACGACTACAGAGTCACTCTCATACTAAATTTATCTGTGCTGTATACCTCTCACCTAACTCCTCTGACTATAAGAAATTCTTTGACTACTTAACTTCCAAAGTGGAACACATTCTGACCCTCTTCCCTTTTGCAGAGATCTCCATTCTTGGAGACTTCAATGTTCACCACCAGCTTTGGCTTTCCTCTCCCTTCACTGACCATCCTGGTGAACTAGCCTACAACTTTGCTATCCTCCATGATCTAGAGCAATTGGTGCAACACCCTACTCGTATTCCTGACCGTCTTGGAGATACGCCCAACATTCTTGACCTTTTCCTGACCTCTAATCCCTCAGCTTATGCTGTCACCCTTTATTCTCTGTTGGGGTCCTCCGATCAAAATCTCATATCTTTATCTTGTCCTATCGCTCCAATCCCTCCTCAGAATCCCCCTAAGCGAAGGTGCCTCTGGCGTTTTGCCTCTGCTAGTTGAGGGGACCTGAGGAGGTATTTTGCTGATTTTCCTTGGAATGACTACTGCTTCCGTGTCAGAGACCCGTCTTTGTGTGCTGAGCGCATAACAGAGGTGATAGTGTCTGGCATGGAGGCATACATTCCTCACTGTTTTTCTTGTCCTAAACTTGGCTTAACACAGCTTGTTCTCGTGCTATACATGATAGAGAGGTGGCCCACAAAAGATAGTTAGGCCTTCCATCACCAGAATCTCATGCACTTTATATTTCTGCCCGGAACCATACCAAGTCTATTCTCCAACTAGCCAAAAACTCCTTCATTAACAGAAAATGTCAAAACCTTTCAAGATCTAACTCCCCTCATGATTTCTGGCATCTAGCCAAAAATATCTCCAATAACTCTTCTTCTTTCCCTCTTTCTTCTTCTTTCCCTCCTCTATTTCAACCAGATGGTACCACTGCTATCACATCTATTTCTAAAGCTGAACTCTTCGCTCAAACCTTTGCTAAAACTCTACCTTGCACCCTCTGACTACTTCATTAAAATTCTTCGCAATGATGTTTTCCATACACTCGCTGGCCTAAACCCTCGGAAGGCTTATGGATCTGATGGGGTCCCTCCTATTGTTCTCTGAAACTGTGCCTCCGTGCTTGCACCTTGCCTAGTCAAACTCTTTCAGCTCTGTCTGTCAACATCTACCTTTCTTTCTTGCTGGAAGTTTGCCTACATTCAACTTGTTCCTAAAAAGGGTGACCGTTTTAATCCCTCAAACTACCGTCCTATTGCTTTAATTTCCTGCCTATCTAAAGGTTTTGAATCTATCCTCAACAGGAAGATTCTTGAACATCTATCACTTCATAACCTTCTATCTGATCGCCAGTATGGGTTCTGTCAAGGCTGCTCTACTGGTGATCTTCTGGCTTTCCTTACTTAGTCTTGGTCATCCTCTTTTAGAGATTTTGGTGAAACTTTTGCTGTTGCCTTGGACATATCAAAAGCTTTTGATAGAGACTGGCACAAAGCTTTGATTTCCAAACTATCCTCCTACGGTTTCTATCCTTCTCTCTGTAACTTCATCTCAAGTTTCCTTTCTGACCGTTCTATTGCTGCTGTGGTAGACGGTCACTGTTCTTCTCCTAGATCTATTAACAGTGGTGTTTCTCAGGGTTCTGTCCTGTCACCCACTCTCTTCTTGTTATTCATTAATGATCTTCTAAACCAAACTTCTTGTCCTATCCACTCCTACGCTGATGATACCACCCAGCACTTTTCCACGTCTTTTCATAGACGTCCAACCCTTCAGGAGGTAAACATATAATGCAAGGAAGCCACAAAACGCCTGACTTCTGATCTTTCTAAAATTTCTGATTGGGGCAGGGCAAACTTGGTATTGTTCAATGTTTCAAAAACTCAATTCCTCCATCTATCAACTCGTCACAACCTTCCAGACAACTATCCCTTCTTCTTCAATGACACTCAACTGTTCCCCTCTTCTACACTGAACATCCTCGGTCTTTCCTTTACTTATAATCTGAATTGGAAACTTCACATCTCATCTCTAGCTAAAACAGCTTCTATGAAGTTAGGTGTTCTGAGACGTCTCCGCCAGTTTTTCTCACTCCCCCAGCTTCTAACTCTGTACAAGGGCCTTATCCGTCCATGTATGGAGTATGCTTCACATGTCTGGGGGTTTCCGCTCATACTGCTCTTCTAGACAGGGTGGAATCAAAAGCTTTTCGTCTCATCAACTCCTCTCCTCTAACTGACTGTCTTCAGCCTCTCTCTCACCGCCGCAATGTTGCATATGTAGCTGTCTTCTACCGCTATTTTCATGCTAACTGCTCTTCTGATCTTGCTAACTGCATGCCTCTCCTCCTCCCGCGGCTTTGATGCACAAGACTTTCTTCTTTCTCTCACCCCTATTCTGTCCACCTCTCTAACGCAAGAGTTAACCAGTATTCTCAATCATTCAGCCTTTTCTCTGGTAAACTCTGGAACTACCTGCCTGCTTCTGTATTTCTACCTTCCTGTGACCTGTGAAACATTTGTTTTCACATAAAAAACGGCAAGGGAAAGTATTAAACATATCAACTTTTTGTTTTATATTGTGTTTCTGTACAATCCAGCAAACTATCAACTTTTTTTTTTGTTTTTTATTGTGTCTGTATAGTTCAGGAAACAAACCATTCAACATCAATTCTTTTTGCCCCAAGTTGGCCATCCTAGCATTCAATTTAGACATTCTTGTCAACCTCTCGTTTGATTTTTGTATTTTTTTTACAGGACGAGCTTTACAGGCCTTTGTTGTGATAATTGGAAACTCAGCATACAAGTGATGTCCGTTGTACATGGGTCCCTCCTCCCACTTGTCAACACCCACGTCTTCGAAGGTGCATTTCCGAAGCAAGTCGCGCTCGTTTTCTAGCTTGTTTATTCTTCTGTACACGTCGCACAGGCTCCCCTCGCTTAGCAAATCCTCGTCGTCGTGTATACTTTTGTACTCTTGTTTCCTTCCCAGGTTCAAAGCTGTTTGTCCTTACTCATCCTTCCCCATATGTGTAACATGCGTGCTGTTGATGGCTCTCCTATCCCGGTAAGAGAAAAAGGGTCCTTTGGTGTAGATTCCTCCGTACATGACCGATCTTTCCAAGTCATTGATGGACACTCGGCTTACGTGAGATATCTTCTCTATGGGAGAGGCGTAGAGTGGTTGATGTCGTCTAGCGTACTCGCATATAAATTCACCCGAAGATTCCAGCGCACACGGCTCCGTCGGACAGGCCTTGTGCAGCGTTCTGTTGGCCACGACACCGAAATACGAGTTGTACTCGTCCAACGACTCCAAGGTTTCCACTCCCCTCACTGAGCACCCGTGGTTCACCAACACTTGCTCCACATATTTCGTGGCCTACCCCTTGGTGTTGATTCCCCACTTCGAACAAAGAGATACTCTCTTGTGTCAAAATATATGTTCATGCTAGCGAGTTCCGAAAAGTACTCGGACGTGTCGTGAACGGGCGTCATCAGCGTCACTTTTAACTTGAAAAAGTTGCTAATCTTGTTGACTCTTCTTCCGCCGTCGAAGCACACGCTGCCCGTCTTTAGCTTGTTGTACTCCTGGCTCGTCGTGCAGTAGATCATCACACTCTCTTTGAAACACAATTTTCGCAACTTCTTCAGGTTCACGGGTAGCTTTGGTCGTCACCAAGAACTCTAATACTATGGAAGGGAATATTGATCGAAAGTATTCAACTGGCAAAAAGTTCTGATCAAATCCGATCGGAATCGAGGAAGTAAAGTCTCTAAAGTCTACCAGAACTCTGTTGTCACCCGTCATGTCGAATAGAGATATGCTGTACATCATGTCCAGAGAATGATGGGCCACGGTAATCCTCTTTTGGGAACTCATAATGAAGGTCCTACAGAGTACAGAGAGGTAGGCTGCGTAGGCCGATTGCATGTTAGAAGTATCTAAAGAAGAGTTAACGGGCAAAGACAATGCTCTCAAGCAATAGGGTTCTTGAAGCTGTATAGTCTCATCGCCGCCGCTCTTCTTCGAGAAGGGGGAGACGATGGGCGAAGCGAATCGATTTACAGTCTGAACGTCCCGAGTGCCAAAACCTGGCACGCATAACAGGGTAGAAGAGGAGGTAGCATTTGTAATACTCTTGCGCAAATGAAACAGCCTTTTTGACTTGTTCATTAGTTCGGTCGTTAATGTCAATCTCTTTGAGTTTGTCGATTCGACTTATGATTTCTTGTTCTTCCCCATAATCGTCATAGTAACCCTCTTCTTCATCACTGTCGTACTCGACGGCCCTTCTATGTTTCTGTTCGCGCTGCTTAGAAGCTACTTCGCCTCTAGCCGCTCTATTAGCCAATTCTATCAAATTCCGAGCGGTCAAATCCTCTCTACTTAGCTTTTCCATCAATTCCTTTATGTTGAACTTGAACACTTCGGCTAATGGGACGAACCCTTTCGGTTCATCTCCAGAACTAAATATGGCATTCATGATTGCGTCGGATACACGCTCGGCCCTCTCGATCCTTTCCAAAGTTTTGTTTAATGTTGATGATCTCTTCATTGTCCAAAGACAGAACGTGACAGTCCTGTAACACGTCCATCATTCAAAATAGGATATCTCGTCCAGTGTTTATAATTTCTCGCACTGCGAGCGTGGCAAAGTGCACAATCTCTTTTACCATGTCGTCCACCATCTTCTTTGTCCTCTCGCCCTTGCAAGTCAGGTATTTGTCGATGTGGGCAATCTCGGCTGGAAGAGCTTCCTCTCTGAGCACGTCGTAGTCTTTGATCTTGGCTAGCTTTGCAATTCCTCCTCCTTCTCCTTTTCCGCCTCAATTGGCAGATCGTATCCTGTCTATGCGCACGGCAAAGGTGGTTAGGGGTCTTTCGTGCACGTCCAACATCTCGGTCATGAGTTCTTCAAAGTCGCTATCGTCAAAGAAATCAAGACTGCTACTGCTACTGTCTTCTACTGCTGCTTCCAGAGGCATCCAGGAAGAAGAAGTTCTGGGTCGTTTGTTTGAAACCTGATTTGTCATGGCAATTAGTCAATTAGACTCTTGGCGTAACTGTGTCTGTCGACGAGAGCGTCCTTCCTCATCTTACAGCCTCTAGTGAACAATGATAAAGTCTTTGCTTTGTAAAAAGGTGACCAATACTTTGAGTAACACTTCGGATATCAAATCAATCAAGTTCGTTCCTGCCGTCCCATCTTCATTGGGGTTCACATCATTGTTAATGTAACTCTGGATCATCACGTCTTCAGTATCAGCGCTGTTCTTGATAACCAGTATGGCGAAGCCCGAGTTGATGGTAATAAACTTGGACTCGACCATGTACCCAACGTCCTTACCCGGCGTCGATTGGTCGACGCAGGAGGAGAACATGATTGACTTGGCGGTGTTCGTCTTGCTGCAGAGTAAGACTGCGCCCTTGCCGGTCATATTAGCGTCGGCCAAGTCTTCGATCAGGGATGTGATGGTGGCCGTCCTGCCCGTGCCAGGCAACCCGCCGAGGTGTAACACGTTACCGGTCGTATATCCAGCGCATTTTGATAATATTATCTCGTTCTTTATAAATTCTATGCACATTAACTGTTGTGTCGATAAAACTTTGACCTTTTCTAAGGATCTTCTGTCGGTTGATAGTCTGTACGTGTCGGCGGTGTCCACCTTCGAGGTTTCGAAGTGATTGCTGTTGCCGTGCATCATATTTGAGGAGGCGGTTTCGGCAGTTCTCTTTCTGCTCCCCTTCATGGTGTTTGCAAAAGCGTTATCACGTTGGCAACTCTTCCATAGCAGCGTGTGTGTGGAACAGAAGGGATACTTGACGCCCTTGGCGCGGCCATCTTCTGAGATGAAAGACATCTGTAGTCCCGACAAATGAAGGTTATACGACATGCATTATCAATCCCTATTTTAAAGTAGACTACGTCGATCATTGATACGTTCACAGTGCCGCTTTTTATACTCAATCTCTTTTTAAGGATTGATAACCGCAAATTCCGTTTGGTTTACATTGCCAAACGCGACTCTGACGTGATTGGGTCTCAGACCCGTATATGCAAACTTTGATGGGTACTCTGAAGAATTTGGTGCCAATGCCAAACAGCGACAGCAGAAGCAATAGTTTGATAAAGCTCATCTTTCTGGAGAGGTCCTTGCTTCTATGATTTAGACTAGCGGGGTGATCTCCTTTTATATATCCTTTTTCGACCATCTAAATAGAGATAGAGAATTTTAAAGTGTTGTTAGGGGTATAGAACGTCTCGTTGTAGAACACTCAAGGCATTCATAGCTACGCCGATGACGTTAACGCCAAGGCCGACGAAGGGGTTATCTACGCTGTCTTTGATCTTTTTGTCCGTCTCTGAGGCCAGGCTCAACAACTGTTTCCAGATAACAACTCACTCGACCTTTTCTCTTGCTGTTGTTGACCCCGAACCTATTCTATGTCCGTCGCAATATTCTTTGTGGGGCATTTTCTTATCAACAGGAGGGCCTTAATTATACATTCATCATCTTCTGTTGCCTCCGTCTGAGGAGTAGCGCCCCGACCCGCATACCTTTCATCGACGTAATTGGTCACATAGTACAGGATGGCATTCTTTTTCTTGTTTAGGGCCAGGTTGTGCATCTCCACCTTACTCTGATTGATGGGAGTCTTAAGACTTTTCAACAGGTATATCTCTCGTCCCACAAACATCACTTGACTCTTGTCTTCGGCACAAAGAATGTTGCAAACATCTTGATAAATTCTTCGAGCTTCATGCCGCTGTGAAGAATGACTCCATTAGGGCTCATGTCCATTTACTTACACAGAGTAGCTTGTCTGGATCAGTAGGGTTTGCCATGCCTCTCAGTGCTCCGGGTAAGTACTCATCTAGGGCATTGCCACGGAGATTGCCCTGTTCATAATTGGTAGGTACTACGCACATTTTTGCCAGTCTTATTCTTTTTATTTTTTTGCTCTTATCGAGTCCAATAGATAATTGATTAATAACTTTTGTTCACCTCTGCTATTCTTTCTGTAGGATACGTTGTATCCTTCAAACCACCTTCTGTCGATATAGCTTCTGTCCTTGTAAACGTTGACGAGAGGCCGTTGGCAGTTGCTGTCTTCGACTTGACACCTGGCTGCGATATTTTTATAACAGTCTCGGATATTAGCCTCTAAGAGAAGATCTAGATGCTCGAAAGATTTGTTTAGGAGATTATTGCTTTCAATTTGAGAGTCTATACTACATGTAGAGTTGTCAGTATTCTCCTCCATCCATCGTTTGCTCCTGACGATGCTCGTGTTCTCGTTCCTGCTCTTGGCGATGGCAGAGGCCATGAATCGGATGGGATGCAATTGTCTGCCACCCTCATACGTGTCCCTATGTTTTTACACTAAGAAAACATTAAAACGCATCATTCCCATTTATTACCTTTTATTAACTGTAAAAATTTATTTATCATTACATTTAGGTTGGTTTATGTTTATTATTTATTATTTGCCAAGTCCATCTTCTTGAAGTTACACTTTTCTATCATTTTTTGGTTACACCTAATTACATTATACATTTTAAATATAAAAGGTATCATATTAGTGCTGTGTATCCCCTCCCTAGTATCTATAATGGGACTAGCTGGCGTCTTGCCAATGACGGACACAGAACCAACAGTTTTTCTTTTTGTTTTCTTCGTAACCTCATCATGAGTGTTGCTTTTTTTTTTTTTTCTAGTGACGCAGGTTCTATTGGTGATGATGATTCCTCCTCGGTACACTGCGCAGCAACAGTGGACAGAGTGGCGCTGACTCCTCCTCTCTCTTCCTCAGTCGTCTCTTTATCGTCGCTGGTGGTGGCTGTGGTGGTCGCTAAAGTATTGCCGGAAGCGATATATTTCTTCAGTTTTCCCCCATTCCTCATCGTTCTGGCTTCGTACACATCATCTACAGACTTGATGGTGTTGTTCTTGTACATGGTCCTGCAATCATTTAACCCTTCGCACCTGCATAGTTCTTCTCCACTATCCGTACAAGACACTACCAAGTCTATCTTGGTTAGACTGTTTTTCTTTTCGTGAAAAGAAACAATGTACTTCTTGACTGCTTTTTTGTAATCCACGAAAGATTTACCCTCTAATGTATTTTTTCGCAGTATATTGGTCAGAGAGGGAAAGCATTCTTGGAAAAGTTCTTGGAAAAGCATTCTTGGGAAAGTTCTTGCCTTGCCGTTAGTCGCAAACTTGTATTCGATGTGCTGGGAAGGCTGAAACAGAAGCAGATTCTTTCATATCTCCATATATTTACACACGAATATCGCCAAGGACACGGACCCATTCTTTATGACTTCCTCCGCGACGCTGCTCTTTTTTTGTTGTACTACTCGTCTGAAGAATGTCTTGTTCGTGGCGTGTTCCATCTCGCAGTCGATCCAGTATTGTACAATATCTCTCACAGTGGCAGACTGGCGCTCGTCCTTTTTCAATTGACGGAAGGGTGCCAGATGCAACATAGAATACATGTCGCCATATGTCATCTTGTTCTCTCTGTATCTCGTCTTGATGGAATCGGTAGAGAACACAAACAAGCTACTGGTACTATAATTACAAACTAAACTTTGGAATAGCCCAACGATACCGGTGAGTTGAGCCGGGCCCCGGCCGAGGTTGACTCACTGGATTCGATTTGGAAACTTACGAAACCAAAGAGCTCGAGCTTGAACACTCCTAGTCGGACTCGGACGCTCAGCGGTGCGATACCATCTCAGACCCGGTTCAGCCGGCTTCGCCGGTATCGTTGGGTCTGGAGCCTGGTCGGGCCGGTAAAAAAGAGAAGAGACTCACCCCTTAAATAGTGTGCCCTTTAGCCGAGAGCTACTTTTTAGCAAACATTAGGTAACAATCAAAACAAAAAAAAATCGTGTTTCCCGTGTTTTTAATACACTGAACCACCACAAAGAGGACATAGGTACATAGTATTCAGTCGTTTACCAAGCACGCTAAGCACTTGCGCGATCCTTCTCGTATGCCATCCGTTATCGGCGTTTTTCTTCTCAGCGTCGGTCAGATTGGTCAAAAAGTTCAAGTGACCGATGCTTTTGTTAACAATCATAAACATGAACATAGGAAACGTCGATAAGCCATCGGCATTAACGGGATCTTCTGTGGCAGAGACGCCGAATCTCATCCTCTTGGCTCCGCTGTCGCCGCTGCTAGCAAACACCTTAAACCTCTCAAACATCTTAATATACACAGAAGAGATCAGCGGGAATGCAACATTTGACATGTAATCGGAAGACATGTCTCCGACGTTCTCCAGCCTCTTTTGAATAGTAGTCTCTTGCATCACAACTTCAAACATAGTATGCAAATGATGACAAGAATACATAGAGTTTCGTTCGTTCCAATGCCATCCGAGTCCGGAAGAAGCAGGCCCGAACTCATATTGATGGTGGACGATGTCTCGTCATCGAGCATCATCTTTTCTGTATACCCCACTCCGTACAGCGCCTTCGTGTCTACAAACGGCGCGTTTACAAATAAAACAGAGCGCAAAGCCGAGTTCACCAATCCCCACACACCGCCCGAATTGGCTCTGTCTATGCACACCGGAGAGTGTCCATAGTTTTCAAGGTGCAAATCTGTTTGTGCGAGGATGCTTGCTCATCGTCGTCAACGTCCTCTTCTTTCCTCTTTTCTTTTTTCCTTTATGAGCGTGTTTGGCCTAGAAGACTGCATGATCAAGGCGTACAACTGAAAAAAAATGTATTAGAAGCCTCTTCTAGCTTGATAAGGTTGTTGTTATCATTCAGTTCGAGTACTTTAGTCTTCATAACATGTTTCAGGAACACAGAAGGGAACAGAGATACAATGAGATCAACTTGGTCGTAGCAGCAACCTGTCAGATCATTCCATTTGTCTAGTTTTTCTTTGAGCACTCTCGCATACTTCTTATTATCATTTGTACTCCATACGTTCGATCTCTTGCACAGCAGACTGGCGTGTATGACCTTCAGTCCCGTTTTGATGATCTTGGCACCCAGTTCGACGTTAGGTTCTACATTTCTTGGTGCAAATTTGGTATCGAAAGGGAAAATTAGCATCCTCTTGTACATGGCCGTGTCCACGTAGTATCTGAGTAGAAAGTTGGAAGTCATGATGGGTGTGACGCTTACGCTGCATGTAATAAGTTTCCCGTGCAGACCTCTGGCCGACATGATCGAGTCTGTAGGGGCGATTTGTTTGACCAGATTGGAAGACACTTGTCCTGATAACATCTCTTCGGTGAATGGACTGTCCCCTGCTCATCTTGGAGGATGCCAGGTTCGACTCTTGGGCTACGTTCGAGCCGGTCTTACTGTTGTCGGCGAACGTTGAGTTTGTTGTTGTTGTGGGATCCGGTGTACCTCATGAGATCCAAAAAGTCAATATCGGCTCCGTTAGTCTCGTATATACCCTTGTTGTTGTCCCTTGACGAGTCCAAAGGCAAGAACACAGAAGAAGACAACTGCTGCTGGAAGAGGAGGCGAGCTCAGATATGGCTGCAATCTCTTTGCATATCTTGCCTCCTTTTAAGTTGGTTTAGTCTGACGAACATTTCTACGATTCTCCTTGAAGCCTCGAGTTTGATAGGGAATAGGTCAGAACCATCAACCGTCATCGCAGGAAAGCTGTATCTGCTAGGAAAGTTGATGATATCAGGAATGGTTTGCTCAGTAGTTTGCTTCAGTTGATATTCAGAGTACATGGCTTTCGCAGCCTTTCTGGGTTTAGATAGACGAGATCCGACCCTCTTAGTAAAGTTTCCCCCCGGCTCATCTAGATAGTATCTTCGGAAACCTTTGATGTTACCTTGTGAGTAGTTGGAGGGCGAAAATGTATGCATGGCAAAGATAGCGGGGCAAGTAGAAGCATTGGCAGCATTGGCAGCCACTTCGCCTGCCAACATTTTGTTCTCATCGATAAACCACTTATTGTCTTCATTGTACCCTACAAATACTAACAACTTCAATTTGACGAGTACAAATACTAACAATAAATTTGTATTCGTCAAAAATTTTGACGAATACAAATACTAACAACAAATTTGACGGCTCTGTCTTTATCAGGTTGAGGCATTCTTCTTTGATTTCTGAAGCTTTTAACATTGATATGTACGAAGAGGAGGAGAACGACGATGCAGAAGCAGAGGTGAGATCTAAAACATCCATGTCTTCTTTTCCTTCTCTTACTTTGGCCCCCTTCCCCACTTGGGATGGCAGCGTTAGAATGGGCATGTAGAGGGTTAGTTTGCTCACAATGTCTCAATGGTTCACTAGTATACTGTCAGTTTCTCTCAACCAAGTAGAGTTGTCGATGATATTCTTCGACGAAGTGCAGAAAGGAACTTCAGAGTTTGAAATTATGCACGAGATCGCTTTGTCTTTGCCAATTTTGGAGAACACCGGTCACTTGATAGGACTCCACCAACCTACTTTGTTTGAAAACATATTAATCATCGGCGACTTGTTGTTCTTTTTCGTCTTATTATTCGTTCTCTTTTCAGCAGAAGATATAACTTCTTCTTTGTCCGTATCGGGTTCTGCAACCATCGCTTCTTCTTTCTCATTCTCTTCTTCATCTCTAGTTCGTTTCTTCCCAAGAGCCATTAAAGATCCGATACAGGCGGTTTGCGACTCGCACAGACGCATGTTGTTATTCCTAAGTCTCTTTGATACTTTCTCCCAGTGACTCGAAGCAACTTTTATGTTTCTAGTGTTGATGGAATCTAGAGAGGGCATTTTGTCTTCTGTCGCATCAGCACAACCACCACCGCCTCCGTTTTGATGGCTCTTCCTCTCCTTGACAGATCCTTGATAACCAACATCTTCCATGATGAAAATGTTCTTTCTGCCCGCCACATAGGCAAACTTAGCGTCGGTAAAGGACGAGTCTCCCTTGCCGACCAGAGAATCTGCGCTCAGATCAGTATACATGTCCCACCACCCGGCTTTGAGAATATTAATCAAAGATGACTTGAGGTTGTTACCAACGATTCCTATGAAGGCCAGAATGGTCTTTGGCGTCATGTTGATCCCAACGGCCGACAACGTATACATCAAATGATGAACTTTCTCACCGTCTCCGGTGCATGTGCTATTGATAAATCCACAAAAGTTCATGATGGAACGCAGATGGAACAGGGAGTGCATGTTGGAAAGACCATTCTTTTGATTCAGCACCTCGACTTAGTTCTTCTTAATGGACTCGGCCACGTGTCTGTCCACTTCGAATGCCGTCACGTCTCGTTTCTTGTCCTCCATTTCATATACTACAGAGTATAACATGCGCAAAAACATGTAGCTGTCGTCGTCGATGCACACCGAAGGCGGTCTGACGACCGACGCTGCATCTCTCCCATTCAGTCTGAGTCTCTTCTTTCTTTCTGTTGTGTGGCGACGAAAGCGACCTAAATTTCTTGCTCTTCGAGTCACCTGCCGTGACGTTCGTTAGCCTAGAAATGTGTTCTATCATGGACCCGCCTCTGGTGATGGCCGTCCCTTCCATGCACGCGGCCAGGAACGCGGTAGTCACGTTGGCGTCAAACAATGCTTCGTGGATAATCTGCTTCTCGGTTTGTAGTTTGCAACGCACAAACATGTCCGTAATCAGGTTGACTCCTCCCAGTCACCCTCCTAGAACATACGAACCCCCAATTAAGAAAAATCTGTTGTTATCCACGCTTATACAAGAATTCCTGGCCGGTTTCATTTTGAACACGGTAGCCAGGTTCTTGGCAGAGGGCGACACGCTCATGGGAGTGCTCTTTTTCTCTCTATTTCCCACGAAGTTGGAGAGCGAGGCGACGCCAAAGTTCGTGCATGACAGGCGCAGATGATGCGCTCTCATTAGGAACCATTACATCGACATTGGATTGGATTGGCCAAGAACGACAGGCCTCTCTTTTCAAATCCGACAGAAGAGTCACCACTGTGGATGAACCTTCTCAGATTCGTGTTCTTGTTCTTTGACGCGGGGTCGTCGAACGTGATGTCGGCTCCAACGTCTATTCTTCTGTCGATCTGATACAGGATTTTATTTTGGAGGCCATTCTGGCGCTTCTTGTAATCTCGGGGATAATGGACAGCGCCAACCATTCTTTGGAGAATATAACAAAGTCGTTGACGTTTCTTTCTCGAATTGCCCGAAAATAATTCTTTAGCAAAGTCAGGTGGTTGATGTGCTTCTGTTCAGAGGGGAAGTCGTCCTCATAGAAAAAGTAGCCTCTGTAACACCCCAAGATGTACCTCAGCGAGAGGTCGTCGGCTCCTTTGTTCTTTTCTTCGTCAGATTTGTTCTTGTTGTTGTTATTAGTCGTCGCATTCTCGACTGCGGTTCTGTCCACGCGTCTGATGGACATTAACATATTCCTGGAGTTATAATTGTCGTTAATCGCAGAGTAGAGAATGGTTAGGTGGCTGTAGACCGAATGCTTGAAACTAGTGGTGTGATTGCTGTCCTTTATCATATCTTTAGCCGCTCTCTTCATAACAGAGTCGCTCTTTCTTTTGCCGGCTTCAATGGATATACCTACGACGTTAACCGACCCATATTGCTACCCAGCACCATATCGATGTCGTAAAGGCGCAAAACACAATTGCGGCCGCCTTTCAGAGACTTGGAGGCGATGTCTTCGAACACGCCGTGCCTCAAAGCCGAGACGATTCTCCTGTAGCACATATCGAAGGAGTTTGTACACAACGTTTTCTTGTTCTTTTCCCACAAAGTCCTTGTCCTTTGTACTTGCTGGTAGCAAACAACCCTCTATTGTCGTAAATGCTAGTCATAAACTCCCGACACAGTATGGCCCGGTCAAGGACGCCGGCGTTGATGTTCTTCAGCGGTGTCCAGACATTCCTGAACCTCTCTATGCTCGTCATGCCGACCGAACGTGAGTAGTGTCTCGAGTCTCTGTTGGCGAGGGCGTCTTTGGACAAGAACTTGAAATGAAGCACGGTGTTCGAAGGATTGTTGTCGACTACTTGAACTGGCGTCATCGTGAACTTGACAGAAAAGTAAGGCCAGTCTATGGTGGATTTCATCAAGACTCCCCACCTCCTAAACACGTTCTTGGTTTCTGAATACATCTTTATCCAAACCTTGTTGTAGTTCCTAAACACCATCTTCTTGAACATTTCAATTTGATCTCGTGGATGAATGCCGCTGTTGCATAGCCAGAGTGCCTTGACCGAAGAATAGTCTTCTTCGCTGTTGGCACTCTCCTAATCGGTAACCCGACATCTTCTTTGATTATTATATCGGAAACTCCGTTCACTTGTTGCTCTCGACTAACATCGTAGAGCGAGACCAAGTTAGAGTTGTTCTTGTTTGCGCACTGTTTAAGCCTAGAGGGGTCGCTATTGGTACGAATAATATTAAGATAGGAAAAGGCAAACATGTTGACTCTGTCGTCTTCACCCTTCTTTTTGCCACTGGCGCCTCCTTCACTACCATCCCCGTTCTTTTCCGAGGCATTGGCGGGTCTCTTTAGCGATACCTTTCCTTCGTGTTCGGTGTTATGTTGCGTCAGCCTCGGCACGACGCTCCTCATGTACGGATCAGATTAGAACCGAAAAAGTGAGCAACGAGGTCAGGATCCAATATCTTGTCCCCGTGGAGACGCTGCCTGAACAAGATGCTGTTGCCCAGGGGCCCGTCTCCAAATCCTATGAAGGTTTGGCAATACGCGCCATCTTCGTACTTTCTGAACGCAGCGATGTCGCCATGCGTGTCGCTATTTATAGTTCTGATGGCATCATTAGGGAGTTCAGGAAAATATCTGTCTTCGACCGGCGAATCTTTGTCATTGTTGTACTTTTTCTTTTTTTGGTTTGCTGGTTTTCTTGACGTCCGCCTTTATCATAACGTCATATTTTCTTTTGCCTTCGGCAGAGACGATATCAAACAGAGGCGTCTTGAATACGTGAATCTCATCATCGGCAGCTTCACGCACGACAATAGCGTTCCAAGCTCGCACCGTATCAATCACCCTGTCGGCGGCAGTTCTGGACAAGCCCAAGAGTGAAGGGTCGTCGTGACTGTTAAACGGACAAACGATCCTCAAACCCTCAGACATAGAGTCCATCGTCTGAAATATGCTTTTCTTTATCTTTTCTTGATGCATCAGCGTTCTGGCGCGCTTCCGTATGTTGTCGTTAGCTATGATCGTGTCATTTTCTGTAAAGTCCGTGTCTTTTCTGATTTTGACGTCCTTCTCCCGTATAAACGCCGAACCATCCATGGAGTTGGAAGCCGCGATGTAGCTAGACATGGTACCCAACGTGTCCTCCTTGTTGTTATGATCGTAGATGTCTTCCGTTCTGCCATTAAAGTTCTTAGTGTTGTTCTTGTGATACTGCTTGTTGCGTTGGCACGACTTATGCTTACGCTCTCTCGCTAGGGGCGAGTGGTTGACGCCACCGCCGCTCGCACCGGACCTTGCCCCATCTCCGCCCGCTCCCGCTCCTCCCCCTCGCTCTCTTTGCTGGTTACTTCACAGCCTTCCACTAAGAGACGGTAAAGAGTGCAACATATCATAACTGTAGACAGTGTCATGTCTCTGTTTGTTCTCTCTACCGCCATGAGCAAGTCTATCCTTTCGTCCACAGAGAGGGAGGACTCGCCGCTGTTCCAACAAGCCTGTCTAATCCTTTCGTTCTTGGTCTCATTTATAGAAATCTTCTTTCAAACGTTGTTGTTGTTGATGAAGTTTTCCGTGATTCTAGAGTCGTTTGTGTTCATTACCTTCTCGTACACCAGGGCTATCTTTCAAGACCACCCGTTACCGGTGAGCAGGTTTCGCCACTCTTCTCTGGTTATGTACTCCTTCAGTCACCTCAGTATCACCTCCGAACATTTAGATATGAACCTAGCAGTCTCAAACAAGGCTCCAGATTCGTCAGTATTGGGGGCGTTTGGCACTAGATTAAGGTGTCTGTTAATGCCCAGGAGCTTGCGCCAGTCCAGGGGTAGGCTATTGTCAAAACATCATTTCATTATGCTGAAGAGTGTCCATAGATGTGTTCCATTACAGTCGTTGGCGCGCTTATAAGTGTCGACTATCTTTAAAAAGAAATCTTGATCGACTTCTATTGATGTGTTAGCTTTCTTGTCCATAGATACCAGATCCACACAACCTGTAAACTCCAGAAAAGTTTTGATTATAGATGTCTGTTTCCTGTTACCTATGGTTTCCACTGCACGAGCCACGTGTTTAGACATGGAGTCGTTGTTGGCGATGTTGCTGTTTCCTTTAAGGGTATAGCTGTCTTCCTGCGGGCACGACACCACTGCAGGCAACACCGTATTTTCCAAATTGGCTATAGCGCAAATAGCCCACAGGCCAGCGAAAAGCAAAGCGTGATCCTCCAAGTTCTTCATCAAAGAATCGTACGTCCCTGCAGCGTACCTGGCCCTGAAGGGGGAGAAGGCACGATCTCAGATCCTCTTGCACTTTGATGATGTTTTCATAAAAGTCACAGTACTTACTGTTGTCCGTGTTGAAGGATGATAATGATGATAATGATGATGGTGGATGAGCATCGGCCTGCGGAAGAAAATCCAAAGAGGTCGAGACGTCGGTAAAGAACCTCCGTTCGCACACCATAGTGTTGAATCTGAGAGCGGTGGTTATCTGTCAGATGCTAGAGCTGTCGGGCACGACGAACAGCTTCACTCCTTCCTTACAACAACAACTATTATTTCCCGTCAGTTTATCCACTAGAAAGGTGTAAGGGACGACCCAGCCTTTACCCCTCTTCGATCTACTTCTCACCTTTTTCCAGAATGCTAGCGTGATCATCTTGATACTTTACAATCTTAGGCGTGACAACGTATCCCGATAGAAATTTGTCTATTATGAGCGGAGAATTGACAGATATGTATTTCTGCTTTTGAACGACCTCACCTTTGCATACCGATTGAAGAAAACGTTGATGACTTCCTCTTTGAGCCGTTCCTAAACAGCCTTCCTTTCCACTCTCATTACGGAGTTCATATCTAAACTGGGTTCTTCATCTAAGAACGTGTCGTCTTCTCCACACCTCTCCTAATCTTCATCGTCCGAACTGCATTCTTCTCCTCTTTTTTCCCTCACAGCTTCGGTTTCCACTTCTAGGATCACATCAAACATATCTCGACACAACTTATCGGTATCGGATTTGTATCTGTAAACCTCTTCAGGTGTCATGCTTTCTCTACCTATAGGCACCGAAGTGATCGAAGGCGTGGATATTTCCAACTCTTTCTTTTTGATCAGAAACAGCTCTTTGCTAATTCTGCTCTTGTTGGTTTCAAACTCTCTTTCGCTCTTTTCTACACACTGCCTACACAGAAACGTGTGCTCTCCGTCGCCGCCATACAGAAAGATTTGCAGCTCCGATTTGAGCCTAGAGCACAACTTTTTAAAGTTTTCTTCTCCTCCTTCAAAGGACAATTTGTTCTCCTCCGAGACCATGGCTCTGTAATACTCCTCGGGGTTGTTAATGGCGTTGTACAGTTGACAGAACCTCTCAGCCAGCGTGACGACCGTCCACAATAACATAATGTCGTGTCCATCGCCTATCGTCTCAACCGTCTTGTTTCTGAGGGCGACGATCTCGTCAGTCTCCCTGGTATCGTTGATCTCGTTGTATTTTCTCTCTTTCTTTTGTCTTTGCAGTCAACAATTTTATGATAGCTGACGCGTATTCTTCCGCCGTGGCTAGTGGTTGCGATAGAGCACCTGGTAAACAGGCCGAGTGGTCAATGCACATTACCAAGCTGGTGTCTCAGACTTTCCTCGAGGCCTTGACCTCTCTATTAGCCTCTACCTTTGGAGTAGCAAATCCACTTTCAAAACAAGGAATCGAAACCATCAAAAACATTTTGGTCAAGAGCAAAGGAAATGAAACGACAAAGCGCATTGAAGTAGCCGTGGGAGAGTACTTTATAAAGATTTGCAACTTTTCGTTCCCTTCGTAGCCTCGGGCAATCACAATATCTTGGAAGGCCGTCACTTCTCGCCCAACACTCTTATCATCTTTTTAGTTAACAAAAAGACTGATCCCATCACCAAAAAAGTATCTACCGTCTTCTCTATCAGAGACAGACTTTTGGTGGAAGACAAGTTCGTGGACAGCGTGCTCAGGTCGAAAGACACGACAGCGGCCTCTTACAAGAACCTCTCTTCGCCCGCCGTGGACGGCAGTTTGCCCATAAATCGAGACCATTTGTCCACTGCCACAAGCGGTTCATCCATTAAGGAAGCCAAGGAAGGAATCAGTCTTGATTGGTACGTCCAACTGTCAAACATGAGCGCCATGGGCAAAACGAGCGCCACCGTGGCCTCCGGCATCTCCTGCGCGCTATCCTCCGTCGACGGTAAGAAAAAGTCCGTAAAACCCGACGAACCGTCGGAGAAGAAACTGAGGAAGGCTCTGAGAAGGAACGTGGACAGATCTAAAAACCTGTTAGTCGTTCTGGAGCAAAACCTCTCTTCGTGGGATTACGAAGAACATAACGCCACCATGAGTTCGTTCTGGTCCTCGACGGCCGCCGTCCATGCCAGCGTTCTCCAGGAGGCCCTTAACAGGGGTAACGATGCAGGTGTCCGTCACCAAATGAACATGGGTAGCATGAGAGACGCGTTCACCAGGGCAGAAGAACAGCTCAGGCTCTCTTCAAGGCTGTCGACAGACCCTGCGATTCCGTGATGCATCTAAACGACATCCTCTCTTCTCTGACATCCTCCGATAGTTCTCCGAGGGCCAGTTGCAAGATGTTCCTAGAGACGATAGAGAAGCTCCGGGGGCCGCCAGAAGGGTCTTTAACATCAAAAAACTGATTTAGGCCATAGAGAGCTTTAGGTTCCCCATTACTAACAACAGGAACCTCAAAGACAAAGTCAAGAACATCAGTTCGGTCGCCAAACTGATCAAAGGTCTGGTGGACATGACTCTTCAAACTGCCCTAAACACCAGCAAACTGGCCGGTTCGGTGGCTGATGGGTGGTCGGTGCCCGCTCAGTTCGAGTCTTCTAGAATGCGCGCCCTCGAAGATTTAGCCGGTTCCAGACATAGGAATGGCGTAGTCAGCGTGATGCTGAGCAGAGAGAGGGGGTCGATAAGCTTTGGTGACTCTCGACGCAAGACGAACGTACTGGTCATACCTCTCGTGATCTTAGAGCATTTGGTGGCCTATAAGGTTGTTTTGAACAGCTATTGCTCGGCCTCAGGCATGAGTCTTTCTAAACAACTCGATCATTTCATAGACATCCTGTCCGGCAAGAACGACTAGACTTTTAAGAATCAGAACCGTTTCTTGACTCTAGTTAGGTACATCTGGTTCAATGTGGCCATTCTGTCCCTCACCGGCTCCAGTATCGTCTCCACCATTGATATGACACAGCGCATCTTGGACGCGTCCATACTACTTGGCTATAATGAGCCCCATCAACACATACGGAAAGATCATGACCAGGTTCTCCATTGGCAAGCTGTTTGAAGCCTTCGGAAAAAACAAGACCGCCGACTTTTGCACCGGTACCGACAAGATCTCTACGGACGAGGAACTCGACTCTGTGCTCAAACGCCTCATCACCGCCACTTTGGCCTTTTCCGGAGAGAATGAGGCAAAAACAAACGGGGTCCGAGCCTTTACAAACGAAGATGAGATTAGGAACATCGACGTGACTCTAAACATTAACGAGCTTTTGGGTATCGAAGGTATGTTCAAGATAGATAACATGATGAGATTCCTGTCATCTATCATAGAGTATAGCATCAATCTCAGAAACGTCATGAAGTATGCCTCTAACAACAACGGTATCCCAAACCCGATTCCTACCATAATGAGCAAGCTCAATGTAACGGGGCCGACTCTGAGCAAAGTATTCTCAGAAGCCAAAATGGTGAAGATCGATCACAACGCAGAACTTAAGAATTCTGTGATTGAGGGCTACACTCGTAGGAAGGATTCATGTCCAGTGTCATCACAGAATTATTAACGCAAAATGGAAAAAAGTTTAATCTCATAGGCCTCAAAATGATCCTGAGATTTAAAAGGTATGTTTACAATTATTGCATCTGTTGTCAAAGTAGATTCTAGTAATGAATAGTAATGTTGGAACATGTCCGCTGCATACAATGGTGTCAATTTGTAGGTTGACTGACCAATTTCTAGTGTGTGAAGGAAATCCTCTACAGGAAATAGTGAAATTGTTGTTACCCTGCCATTGACAGCATCCACCATGTTGCGAGTTATTGCTTCATTAATGGAGAGAACTGAACCCAAGGAAGCTTCAAATACATGCAAAGCTTGATCTATAACCACAACGTGATTTATCACATTTAAACTATGTAAGGCATTATCGAGCACAGTTGTTAAATCATTTGAGTACTGTAATAACTCATTGACGTTAAATTCAAATTTAATTATTTTATTATGATGCAGGTTCAGGACCTTCTTATTAGTAGCTGCAACCGTTATTAGTTGATCATAATGTTTCCTTAAATCCTGTACATCCTCGTCCAAGGCGGTGCCAAAGAGATATTGAGACAGTTGTCCCAACTCATTTATGAGTCCTCTTTTGGTACGAGCGTGCACTGGATGAAGGTTGTAGTCATGCTGAGATTGGTTCAATTTACCAAGCAAGAATTCTACCCTTGCTTTTAAGGCTTTTGATTATGGTTTGAGAGAGAACTTGCGTCTGTCTATGCATTTCATCAGCAAGTAAGGATTCCAATTCCTGTAAGTGTCGAGGTCCGAACGTACGGAAAATAAGGTAGAAAAAGGATATCGAACCGGAAGAACATCTTCTATTAAGGTTAACTCCCCAAGATGTGTGGCGAGAGCCCCCGGTTTAACATGCAACGCAGTGGACGCTTGTAGCACTTGCAGCATGCTCAAGTAGGTAACCAGGAGGCCCAGTGCCATCTGTAAATAATGCAGGCAATTAGCTGCGTGAGCGCAGGTTATACCTATGCGTCTTTATAATATTAGTAGAATTATGGTTTGTAAACTGATTAGTAGTATTATCTGTTGATGACTCGATCTGACCATTAGTCTTCACAAGCCGATCACTACGAGTATGTACTATCTCAACAGTGTTAAGAAGATGGTTATGCACCTCACATTTGTTACCATGTAACTGGCGGACAACCGAGCATGGACCACTGAATTTTGGGGAGAGTTTGGAGGTCCTGTCCGGATGACGAACTTTAACTGTGTTTCCAACCTGTATCGTGAAAGGGGTCGCACGCTTATCTTGTTTAGCCATCATTTCTGCCCTAGAAGCTTGTAGCCTACTTCGGACTTTAGCACGAATGTCCTTGAAGACATGCATATGTTGTTTAACATAGTCATCTACGTTGTAGACTGGAGTTTGTAGACTGGAGTTTTTTATCTTCACCATACAATATATAATGTGGGGATTTCCCAGTACTTTCACACATTGAACCGTTAATGCAGGCACCAACGTGTGGTAACCAGTCCTCCCAGTCATCATGTAGACTGTTTACAACTGGACGGAGAACCTCCAGGATTTTCCTGTTTGCTCTTTCTACCAGTCCATTTGAAGAATGATGGTAAACCACAGTCTAGGTGTGTTTGATGTTGTACTGTGTACATATACCTTGTAGGATTCCATTGCGAAATTCAGATCCATTATCACTTAACAACACTCGTGGTGTTGAGTATGGAAAAAATAATTTAGTTACTAGCACATGCGCTACATATTTACCAGATTTTTCCTTTAAAGGTGAGAGAACCACGAACTTTGAAAAATGGTCTACACACACAAGTAGGTACTGCGAGCCATTTTGACTTTTGGGTAATTGAAGAAGATCAATAGAGACAATGTCCCAAGGTCGTTCAGGTAGTGGATATTACAGTATTGGGGCGGGTCCTTTTACTGCACCCTTGTGCTTTGCATATGATATACACTTGGCAACATAATTTTCTGTCAGTGCGCATGGTAGGCCAATAATAGCTTTTACGCGTTGCTTGTAGAGTTCGCACTTGGCATGTCCTGCACTAAGATAAGTATGACAGGGACTAATATCTCAGGAATGATGTGCTGCTTACTAGAATCTCCCATTTGGGGATTATGTCGACACAGAACATTGTCTGGTGACATGAAGAATTGAGAGAATGGTATATTTAGACGTGGAAGATTATCTTCTTCGCCTGACTCCAGAGCATGTATGACCTTAGACCATATTTCATGCTCTCGCTGTGCTTTACTTAATTCCTTCAAGGTGAAGTTATTTACAGGGATTGAGTCACTGACAGCTCCCACAGGCACATTTCGTGAAAGTGCGTCGGCTACTACATTAGCACGACCCGGCAAGTACTTGACTATGGGAGCGAATTCCTGCATGGTACAGTACCATCTTGCCACTCATCCAGTTAAATTTTTCCCTTTGAAAAGTTCAATTACGGGTGCATGATCCGTGTAGACTGTAACTGGATATCCAAGGATAATGTCCTTAAAATGTTTTAAACCCCAAACTATGGGAAGTGTTTCTTGATGAGTGACAGAGTAATTAGACTCTGCTGAATTAGGCACATGACTTGCATATGCTATTACATAGTTTTTGCCTCTGGCATCTGTCTGCATCAGTACTGCTCCCAGTCCTAGAGAAGAAGCATTCGTGCAAATAATGAACGGCTCTGAATGCTCTGGGAAAGCAAGTACAGGTGCATTTGTTAATAGTGATTTTAATTCATTGAAACTTTGTTCATGAGCAGCCTTCCAATGGAAAGCAACGTCCTTTTTAAGGAGTTTAGTAAGTGGGGATGCAATTGCCGCAAAATTCTTGATGAAAGGACGGTAATATCCCGCAAGGCCTAGGAAAGATCTGACATTCTCCACCGATCTAGGTTGAGGAAACTTCTGTACAGCCATGACCTTTTCATCCACTGTGTGGATTCCTTCACCATCGACTACATGGCCAAGAAATTTTATTTTGGCTTTTAGAAATTCACATTTAGAAAGCTTTGCTTTAAGTTCAACTTCCTCAAGCTTCTGGAGGACTAATTTTAAACTCTCCAGATGGGACTCTTGATCCTTACTAGCGATGATTATATCATCAAGATGTGCAAACACGGTTCTGCCAAGTAAACCCGTTAAAATACTGTTAATCATTCTCTGGAATGTTAACAGAGCGGATTTTAATCCAAAAGGCATGTGTAACCATTCGTAATGACCACTAGGCGTACTGAACCTGCCAGTATCCTGACAACAGGTCTGAACTAGAGAAAATTTTGTTTCCACGACCTAAGGACATTAGAAGGTTTCTCAGGACAGGTAAAGGATAATGACCATCCACAGTGACATTATTAACCCGCCGGAAATCGATTACCGGCCTGAAAGATTTATCTTTCTTGGGAACCAAAAAGATTGGTGAATTCCAAGGAGAGCACGATTCTTGAATCACTCCCTTGTCAACCATGTCATGAATCATGTCATCTACAGTCGCCCTCTGACTATGAGGAAGACGATATATATACATACATATATATATATATATATATATATATATATATATATATATATATATATATATATATATATATATATATATATATATATATATATATATATATATATATATATATATATACTGGCTTAGTGTTTGGTTTTAACCAAAACCAAAATCGGAAATATGGTATATATACTGGCTTAGTGTTTAGTTTTAACCTAATGTGGTGTTCCGCTCGATCGATCACACCTAAGGGTTCTCCAGGTAATGCCAGGACATTGCGATACTTTCCCAATAAGTTCAAGAGCGCGGGCCTCATTTCAGGGTAGTCCACAACATTAACAAATGAACATAGGGTTGGCGCCTGCCCCAGCTCGGTGTCAACAGCAGACTGACTCACCGAAGAGACGCAGGCTCCAGGCAGAATACTGGGTTCTGGTACCACTTTCTTGTCATAAACCAGGCACTTTCCAAGGAAAAGGCCTTATTTGATCCTTACAGAACCTCCAGTAGTGTTCACCACCAAGGCATCAGTGACATGACCCTTTCTAATTCTGGAAAGAGTCGATTTAACAGCCAATCGCCTGGCATTACCTATACCTTCAAGACAGATGTCACTGCCTACAGGAGCTTATGGAACATGAATTGTAATCCGTTTTGCCACACGAACAGGAATGTCATAATCGGCATTGACAACTGCTTTGGCTTCCCTCCATGCTTCTGTTATATCTTTATCTCTCATAGGAGACCGGACAGATGGAAATGTTTGAGGCTCCTTATTGGATCTTTGTCCCTTCCGTGATAAAGAACCGTTTCTGGGTTCCCTGGAAATTAAAGGTGCAGGATGTTTCATCCCTTCCAGATGTCGTCCAGATTACTATCTTTTTTTTTTTTATGTAGGAAGGATACTGGCCAAGGGCAACAAAAATCTAATAAAAAAAAATGCCCACTGAGATGCCAGTCCCATAAATGGGTCAAAGCAGTGGTCAAAAATTGGTGGATAAGTGTCTTGAAACCTCCCTATTGAAGGAATTCAAGTCATAGGAAGGTGGAAATACAGAAGCAGGCAGGGAGTTCCAGAGTTTACCAGAGAAAGGGATGAATGATTGAGAATACTGGTTAACTCTTGCGTTAGAGAGGTGGACAGAATAGGGGTGAGAGAAAGAAGAAAGTCTTGTGCAGCGAGGCCGCAGAAGGAGGGGGAGGCATGCAGTTAGTAAGATCAAAAGAGCAGTTAGCATGAAAATAGCGGTAGAAGACAGCTAGATATGCAACATTGCGGAGGTGAGAGAGAGGCTGAAGACAGTCAGTTAGAGGAGAGGAGTTGATGAGACGAAAAGCTTTTGATTCCACCCTGTCTACAAGAGCAGTATGAGTGGAACCCCCCCAGACATGTGAAGCATACTCCATACATGGACGGATAAGGTCCTTGTACAGAGTTAGCAGCTGGGGGGGTGAGAAAAATTGGCGGAGACGTCTCAGAACACCTAACTTCATAGAAGCTGTTTTAGCTAGAGATGAGATGTGAAGTTTCCAGTTCAGATTATAAGTAAAGGACAGACCGAGGATGTTCAGTGTAGAAGAGGGGGACAGTTGAGTGTCATTGAAGAAGAGGGGATAGTTGTCTGGAAGGTTGTGTCGAGTTGATAGATGGAGGAATTGAGTTTTTGAGGCATTGAACAATACCAAGTCTGCTCTGCCCCAATCAGAAATTTTAGAAAGATAAGAAGTCAGGCGTTCTGTGGCTTCCCTGCGTGATATGTTTACCTCCTGAAGGGTTGGACGTCTATGAAAAGACGTGAAAAAGTGGAGGGTGGTATCATCAGCATAGGAGTGGATAGGACAAGAAATTTGGTTTAGAAGATCATTAATGAATAATAAGAAGAGAGTTTGTGACAGGACAGAACCCTGAGGAACACCACTGTTAATAGATTTAGGAGAAGAACAGTGACCGTCTACCACAGCAGCAATAGAACGGTCAGAAAGAAAACTTGAGATGAAGTTACAGAGAGAAGGATAGAAACCGTAAGAGGGTAGTTTGGAAATCAAAGCTTTGTGCCAGACTCTATCAAAGGCTTTTCATATGTCCAAGGCAACAGCAAAAGTTTCACCAAAATCTCTAAAAGAGGATGACCAAGACTCAGTAAGGAAAGCCAGAAGATCACCAGTAGAGCGGCCTTGACGGAACCCATACTGGCGATCAGATAGAAGGTTGTGAAGTGAAATATGTTTGAGAATCTTCCTGTTGAGGATAGATTAAAAAACTTTAGATAAGCAGGAAATTAAAGCAATAGGACGGTAGTTTGAGGGATTAGAGCGGTCACCCTTTTTAGGAACAGGTTGAATGTAGGCAAACTTCCAGCAAGAAGGAAAGGCAGATGTTGACAGACAGAGCTGAAAGAGTTTGACTAGGCAAGGTGCAAGCACGGAGGCACAGTTTCGGAGAACAATAGGAGGGACCCCATCAGGTCCATAAGCCTTCCGAGGGTTTAGGCCAGCAAGGGCATGGAAAACATCATTGCGAAGAATTTTAATAGGTGGCATGAAGTAGTCAGAGGGTGGAGGAGAGGGAGGAACAAGCCCAGAATCGTCCAAGGTAGAGGTTTTAGCAAAGGTTTGAGCAAAGAGTTCAGCTTTAGAAATAGATGTGATAGCAGTGGTGCCATCTGGTTGACGTAGAGGAGGGTAAGAAGAAGAAGCAAAGTTACTGAAGATATTTTTGGCTAGATGCCAGAAATCACGAGGGGAGTTAGATCTTGAAAGGTTATGACATTTTCTGTTAATGAAGGAGTTTTTGGCTAGTTGGAGAACAGACTTGGCATGGTTCCGGGCAGAAATATAAAGTGCATGAGATTCTGGTGATGGAAGGCTTAAGTACCTTTTGTGGGCCACCTCTCTATCATGTATAGCACGAAAACAAGCTGTGTTAAACCAAGGTTTAGAAGGTTTAGGACGAGAAAAAGAGTGAGGAATGTACGCCTCCATGCCAGACACTATCACCTCTGTTATGCGCTCAGCACACAAAGATGGGTCTCTCACACGGAAGCAGTAGTCATTCCAGGGAAAATCAGCAAAATACCTCCTCAGGTCCCCCCAACTAGCAGAGGCAAAACGGCAGAGGCACCTTCGCTTAGGGGGATCCTGAGGAGGGATTGGAGTGATAGGACAAGATAAAGATATGAGATTTTGATCGGAGGAGCCCAACGGAGAAGAAAGGGTGACAGCATAAGTAGAAGGATTATAGGTCAGGAAAAGGTCAAGAATGTTGGGCGTATCTCCAAGACGGTCAGGAATACGAGTAAGGTGTTGCACCAATTGGTCTAGGTCATGGAGGATAGCAAAGTTGTAGGCTAGTTCACCAGGATGGTCAGTGAAGGGAGAGGAAAGCCAAAGCTGGTGGTGAACATTGAAGTCTCCAAGAATGGAGATCTCTGCAAAAGGGAAGAGGATCAGAATGTGGTCCATTTTGGAAGTTAAGTAGTCAAAGAATTTCTTATAGTCAGAGGAGTTAGGTGAGAGGTATACAGCACAGATAAATTTAGTATGAGAGTGACTCTGTAGTCGTAGCCAGATGGTGGAAAACTCAGAAGATTCAAGAGCGTGGGCACGAGAGCAGGTTAAGTCATTGCGCACATAAACGCAGCATCCAGCTTTGGATCGAAAATGAGGATAGAGAAAGTAGGAGGGAACAGAAAAGGGGCTACTGTCAGTTGCCTCAGACACCTGAGTTTCAGTGAGGAAAAGAAGATGAAGTTTAGAAGAGGAGAGGTGGTGTTCTACAGATTGAAAATTAGATCTTAGACCGCGAATGTTGCAGAAGTTAATGAAAAAAAAGTTGAGGGGGGTGTCAAGACACTTAGGGTCGTCGACAGAAAGGCAGTCCGACCTGGGGACCATAAATGTCCCCAGGTCGGACTGCCTTTCTGGTGAGACTTCACTGCTCTTAGCCCCAACAAGCCGTCAGAATTAAGTTTAAAGTTACTGACTACATAGAAATCAGTTTGAATTTGCTGAGTATTCTTAGATAGACTTATTGGTAAGGAAATTTTTCGTAAGATTTTCAGGGCTGACCCGGTGACACCAGAAAGATTCAAGTCACTTGGACGGAGCATCCATTTACCACCACGTGAATTCTGTTTCAGATTCTTGTAAGACTCTTCAGACATCACGTTTACTGTGGCTCCAGTGCCAAAGATAAGCGATGCTTATCTACCCTAGTTGGTAATGCCATTATGTCTGTTTGGTTGCTGGCAATTAGCAGAGACATGTCATTTAGGTGTTTATGAGCAAAAAAAAAGAGAAAAAAAACCTGAAAACACCCGATATGGTAAAACAAAACATTATCGAAAATGTGTCTTTTCAGTGTTTTTGTTTTTACCAGAACAGAAAAATGTATACCATGAAAAAAAAAATCAGAACGACAATGATAAAATCGTTTAATACGAGTGTTTTTTGGGGAGGCTTGACATTTACTAAAAACCTAAAATGGATTCAAAGCACCATATATGGGAAGGGGAAACAATGTGAACAAAAACGTATCTTGTGAGTGTTTTTTTTTTTTCATCTTTTTACATATCAAAACGTTTAAAAACATGAGAAACACGCTATGTTGGAAAACATTATTTAATGAGAAATTGTGTCTTTCGAGTGTTTTTAAGCTTCTTTCTTACAAAAACAAAAATCCTTTCGAGAAAAGAACAACATTACCCAAACAAAGTGTATTGAGTGTTTTTATCCTTATTAGTTATTAAAACAGCAAAATTCATGCAAATCATCCTTTATGGAGTAATGAGACGATATTATCAGAAACGTGTCATTTAGGTGTTTATGAGCGCATTAGGCACCAAAATGTAATATGAGTGTATTATATATATATAAATATATATATATATATATATATATATATATATATATATATATATATATATATATATATATATATATATATATATATATATATATATATATATATATATATATATATATATATATATATATATATATATATATATATATATATATATATATATATATATATATATATATATATATATATATATATATATATATATATATATATATATATATATATATATATATATATATATATATATATATATATATATATATATATATATATATATATATATATATATATATATATATATATATATATATATATATATATATATATATATATATATATATATATATATATATATATATATATATATATATATATATATATATATATATATATACTTATTTGTTTATTTATTTATTTATTTATTTTTTTTCAGCTTCTTAGATACCAAAACGATGAAATACATCAACATCATTCTATGTAAATAAATGGAATATTACCAAAAACATGTATTAAGAGTGATTATCAAAATGTTAGGGACCAAAATGGCAAAATGCAAGAAAAAGCACCATAATAAAAAAAAAACATAACAACAATGCAAAATAACTGTAATATGAGCGTTTTTTGGCATGTTAGATACGAAATGACTAAAGCGCAAGGAAAATGCTCCTATAGGGGAAAAGAAAACATCATTACCAAAAATGGTGACTTTTTAAGTGCATTTCAGCTTTTTACGCAGCAAAACGTTAAAAAGCATAGATATCACTTTATATTAAAAAAAAAAAAAATCTGTTGAAAACGTCATTTAATTGTTTTTTAGCTTCTTACGTAAAAAAAAAAAAAAAAAACGCTAAAACACCTAAAAAAAAAACCCTCTTTCTGGAGAAACAAAACAACACAATGGAAAACGTGTATTTTGAGTGTGAGTTTGTAATTTCCATAACGCTTGAAATGCAGACAAAGTACTTGTTATGATTGACGAAACGATTTTAATTATAAAAAAAAAGTTGTATTATGAGTTTTTTTTCACGTTTTTAGTTCCTGAAACGCTATAACATATGAAACTTACATTTTATGGATAAACAGAACAATATTTTGAGAAACGTATATCATGAGTGATTACAACTATGTTAGGGATCAAAACGTAGAAAAGCATACAAAACATTCTATAATAAGAAACGTAAAGTAAATAAATAAATAAATAAATAAATAAATAAATAAAATGCTAAAAACGTGTAATATGAGTGTTTTTCAGTTTGTTAGTATCAAAACGCTAAAGTGCATTGAAAGCACCCTGTATGGCAAAAGAAAACAGTATTACAAAACGTGAATTTTGACCAAAACGTAGAAAAGCATACAAAACACTCTATAATAAGAAACAGAAAAAAAAATAATAAGTAAATAAATAAATATATAAATAAATAAATAAATGCTGAAAACGTATAATATGAGTGTTTTTCAGTTTGTTAGGTACCAAAACGCTTAAGTGCATTTAAAGCACCTTGTATGGCAAAAGAAAACAGCATTACAAAACGTGAATTTTTAGTTTTTTTTTTTTTTAGCTCTTTACTTACCATAACGCTTAAGGGCATAGAAAACACGTTATATTGGAAAACAAAACAACTTCATTAAAATCGTGTCCTTTGAGAGTTTTTGAGCTATCTTCATACAATAACGCAAAAATGCATACAAAAGTAACTTTCTAGAGAAACAGATCAACATTATAAAAAAAAAAACGTGTTTTGAGTATTTTTTTCGAAGTTGTTAAGAATCAAAACGCCAATATGCATGCAAAGCACCCCAAAGGATAACGACACAATATTATAGGAAACGTGTCGTTTGGTAAGAATAGGTAAAAAAAAAAAAAAGAAAGAAAAGAACATGAAAACACGCAAAATGGAAAAACGAAGTAACATTATCAAAAAGATGTTTTTTGAGTGTTTGGAGCTTGTTAGTTATCAAAATGGCAAAAAGAAAAAAAATGCATGCAAAGTACCCGATACGCACAAACAAAAAGTTATTGACAGGAAGGTATATTATGAGTGATTTTCAGTCACTCATGAATAGCACTCTATGTGGAGAGATAAAACTACATTACCAAAATCATGTATTATGAGCGATTTTGGTTAGTTATGAAAACACTAAAATGCATTCAAATCACCTTATAAGAAGAGTGGGAACAACTGCTAAGAACGTATAATATGAGTGTTTTGAGCTTCTTAGGTAACAAAACGTTCATTGGAAAATAAAACATTACCAAAAACTTGTTTTTTGAAATTTTTTTTTCAACTTCTCACGAGGAAAAACGCTAAAAGACCATACTAATCACTTTATATTAGAGAACAAAACAATGTTATCAAATTTGTGTTTTTTAAGTGTTTTTGACCATACCATTCATTCTAGAGAACAAAACAACTTTATCAAAATCGTGTCTTATTAAGTTTTTGAGCTTCCTTCGTACAAAAACGGTAATATATATATATTTATATATATATATATATATATATATATATATATATATATATATATATATATATATATATATATATATATATATATATATATATATATATATATATATATATATATATATATATATATATATATATATATATATATATATATATATATATATATATTACCGTTTTTGTACGAAGGAAGCTCAAAAACTTAATAAGACACGATTTTGATAAAGTTGTTTTGTTCTCTAGAATATATATATATATATATATATATATATATATATATATATATATATATATATATATATATATATATATATATATATATATATATATATATATATATATATATATATATATATATATATATATATATATATATATATATATATATATATATATATATATATATATATATATATATATATATATATATATATTCTAGAGAACAAAACAACTTTATCAAAATCGTGTCTTATTAAGTTTTTGAGCTTCCTTCGTACAAAAACGGTAATATATATATATATATATATATATATATATATATATATATATATATATATATATATATATATATATATATATATATATATATATATATATATATATATATATAAATATATATATATTACCGTTTTTGTACGAAGGAAGCTCAAAAACTTAATAAGACACGATTTTGATAAAGTTGTTTTGTTCTCTAGAATGAATGGTATGGTCAAAAACACTTAAAAAACACAAATTTGATAACATTGTTTTGTTCTCTAATATAAAGTGATTAGTATGGTCTTTTAGCGTTTTTCCTCGTGAGAAGTTGAAAAAAAAATTTCAAAAAACAAGTTTTTGGTAATGTTTTATTTTCCAATGAACGTTTTGTACTCGTATATATATATATATATATATATATATATATATATATATATATATATATATATATATATATATATATATATATATATATATATATATATATATATATATATATATATATATATATATATATATATATATATATATATATATATATATATATATATATATATATATATATATATATATATAAAATACCCTTTTTCGAGGTACAGATGAACATTACGAAATATATGTTTTAAGTATTTTTGAGGTAGTTAGGTATCAAAACGCCAATATGCATACAAACCACCGTATATGAGGTAGCTACACAATATTACAAGAAACGTGTCATCTGAGTGTTAATAAACGTATTAGGTACCAAAACGCTTAAAAACATGGAAAACATCCTATATGTGAAAAAAAAATCAATAAATAACATCATCGAAAACGTGTATTTTTGTGTGTGTGTGTTTTTTATGTGTTTGTGTTTTGTGTACCAAATCGATAAAAAATGCATGCAAAGTTACCAATGTGTGAAAAAGATATTAATGGAAACGTGTATTATGAGTGTTTTATTTTTCAGCTTCTTAGGTACCAAAAGGCTAAGAAACATAATTAGCACTCTATATGGAGAAACAAAACGACATTATAGAAAAAAGTATATCATGATTGATTACCGTCATGATTCGAACGAAAATGCCAAAATGGTTACAAAGCACCCTTCTCCATACAACATTCTTGATTTAGAATAATAATAAAAAAAAAACGTGTAATACGAGTGCTTTTGGGTTTCTCAGGTACCAAAATGCGAAAGTGTCTGGAAAACACCCTATTTGGGAGAAGAGAACAAAATTATCAAAAAACGTTTTTTTTTTGGCGACTTTTTCGGCTTCTTATGTACCAAAACGCTAAAAAGCATAGACGAGAAGATAATTTCAACAAACCTTCCTTTGAAATTTTTTACTTTATGCGTACAAAAACTCTAAAACACATACAAAATATTCTTACTGGAGAAATAGATCAGTATAAGCAAAAACGTATGTTTTGAGTGCCAAAGCGTTAAAATATATGCAAAGTACCATTTATGAAGTAACGAGACGAGATTACCAAAAACGTGTCATTTGGGTGTTTATGAACATATCAGGCACAAAATCGCTAAAAAAAAAAAAAAGTATGAAAAAATCATATATTATAAAACAAGTTAACATTATCAAAAACTTGTATTTTTTACTTATATATATATATATATATATATATATATATATATATATATATATATATATATATATATATATATATATATATATATATATATATATATATATATATATATATATATATATATATATATATATATATAATTTTCTTTTTCTTTTTCATATTGAGTGATTTCCATGCTTTTTAGATTTTTATGCCTAAGACGTTCATAAACACTCAAAAGGTCGTATCATTTCCCAAAATAGGTTGCTTTTCATGCATTTTGGCGTTATGGTACCTAACAGCTTGAAATATACTCCATATACACATTTTTTGTGAAGTTATTCTGTTTGTCCATATAGACTGCTGTTAGTGCGGTTTAGCGTTTTCGTACGAGAAACAAACTTAATATCACTCATAATAGACGTTTCTCGTTATGTTCTTTCGTTTCTCATATAGGGTACTTTTCATCCATTTTGGCGTTCTTTTTTTTTCAAAATACAAAATTTTATTGTTTCTCAATAAAGGGTGTTTTGTGCGCTGTTCAGCGTTTTGGTACGTAAGTAGCTAAAAGACATCCAAAAGACACGTTTTTGATAATGTTTTCTTTTTCCATATTGGTTGCTTTCCATGATTTTTAGTGTTTTAGTATGTAACACGCTCATAGACATTAAAAAGATACATTTCTAGAATTACTTCCTTTCTCTATATAGGGTGCTTTGCATGCATTTGGGAATTTGATGCCTAAGAATGTGAAATGTATTTAAAATACACATATATACTAAAGTGGTTTTATTTCTTCATATACAATGATATTCTTACGTTTTAGCGTTTTGATACCTAAGAAACTCAAAAACACTCATAATACGTGTTTTTCTTAATGTCTTTTCGTTTCCCCATATATTCATTTTTTTAAGTAACAGTTTGAAAAACACTGAAAATATTTGTATTTGGTAACGTTATTCAGTTTTTTTTCCATAAAGCTTCTTTTGCCTGCGTTGCAACCTTTCGGTACGTAACTCAAAAACACTCAAAACACGTTTTTTTGGGTAATGTTGTTTTGTTTTCCCATATATGGTGCTTTGCATGCTTTTTAGCGTTTTCATGCATAAAACGCTCATAAACAGTCAAAAGATACGTTTCTTAAAAATGACATTTCTTTTACCATTTGCATCCATTTTGGTGTTTTGATACCTAATAATGTAAAATACACAAAAAATTCACGTTTTTGGTAGTGTTGTTCTGTTTGTCCATATAGAATGCTTTTCTTGCTTTTTAACGTTGTTTTTACCTAAGAAGCTGAAAAACACTCATAATACATGTCGCTCGTTATGTCCTTTGTTTCCTTATATAGCGTATTTTACATGCATTTTTGCGTTTTTGTATGTAACAAGCTCAAAAACACTCAAAATACTTGTTGGTCATGAAATTCAGTTTCTTTATAAAGGCTACTTTGCATGGGTTTGAAACGTAAGAAGCTAAAAACACACACAAAAGACACGTTTTTCGTAATATTTTCTTTCTATTCCCATATAGGGTGATTTCCATTCTTTATAACATTTATGTGTTTAACATGCAGAAAAGAAAAAAAAAAAAACATCCAAAGATACGTTTCTTTCAAGATCGTTTCGTTTCCCCATATACTGAATGCATTTTGACATTTTGGTACCTAACAAGGTGAAAAGAAAAAAAAACACTCAAAATAAACGTTTTTGGTAATGTTCTGTTTCTCCATATAGACTGTTTGTAACGCGTTTTCATGTTTTGCTTCCTAAAGAACCGCAAAAACACCCATAATACACATTTCTCGTAATGTCTTTTCGTTTACCCACATAGGGTGCTTTGCATGCATTTTGGTGTTTTTCATCCTAACTGGCTCAAATACACTCAAAATACTTGTTTTTGGTAAACCATGAATCGTGTTTGGATGTGTTTTAGCGTTTTGCTACATAAAAAGTTCAAAAACACTCAAAAGACACGTTTTTCGTAATGATTTTTTGTTGTTTGGAAATAAGGTGATATTCATGAATTTAGCGTTTTGATGCTTAACACGCTGAGGAACATTAAAAAGACACGTCTTTAGTTATGTCGTTTAGTTTCCTCATATAGAGGACTTTGTATGCATTTTAGGGTATTGTTACCTATGATTAATACATAAAATACACGTTTTTTTATATTTATTTATTTTTCTTTAAAGTAGAGCACTATTCATGGATTTTAGCATTCTCGTAGGTAAGAAGCTTAAAAACTCTCGTCTTTTTTGGGCGTTTTGGTACTTAATAATGTGAAAAATACTCAAAACACGTTTTAGATAAAACTGTTGTTTCTCCATATTGAGTGCTATTCATGCGTTGTAGCCCTTAATAATACACGTTTCTCGTAATGTCTTTTCGATTTTCCATATACGGTAACTTGCGTGCATTTTAACGTTTTTCTACGTAACAAGCTCAAAAAATATAAAAAATTACTTGTTTTTGGTAATATCATTCTTTCTTCATAAAGTTTTTTTTTCGTGAAAAAAAAAAAAAAAATATATATATATATATATATATATATATATATATATATATATATATATATATATATATATATATATATATATATATATATATATATATATATATATATATATATATATATATTCCATATAGTTTTTTTTTTACATGCTTTTTATCGTTTTGATGCCTAACAAGCAAATAACAAATAACAAAAATAATAATAAAAGATAAAAAAAAAAACACTGAAATGCCAATTTTGTTAGGAACTAACTCAAAAAAAAAAAAAAAACACTGAAAATACTTATTTTTGGTATGTTATTCTGTTTCTTCATGAGGGGTGTTTTGCATGCGTTTCAGTGTTTTGGTACGTAAGAAGCTGAAAACATTCAAAAGATAATGATAATGTTTTCTATTCCTATATAGTGTGCTTTCCTGGTTTTAAGCGTTTTCGTGCCTAACATGCACAAAAGCACTATAAAGATACGTTTCTTGTACTGTTGTCTCGTTTTCTCATATGAGGCGCTTTGGATGCATTTTTTTGGGTTTAGTACCTGAGAATGTGAAATACAATCGAAATACACGTTCTGTTTCTTCATATAGAGAGTAATTAACGCGTTTTCTCATTTAGGTACCGAAGCTCAAAAACACTCATAATACATGTTTTTGGTAATGTCTTTTTGTTTTCCTGTATAGAGTATTTTGCATCTATTTGTTTTGTGTTTTCAGCGTAACAAGATGAAAAACATTCAAAATAGCTGTTTTTGTAATTTATTTAATTTAGAGTTTAGGTACATGATATATATATATATATATATATATATATATATATATATATATATATATATATATATATATATATATATATATATATATATATATATATATATATATATATATATATATATATATATATATATATATATAAGGTGATTCCCATGATCTTTAGCGTTTTGGTGCCAAACACGCTCGAATACGCTCAAAGGACTTGTTTATGGTAACGTCGTTGGTTTACCAATATAAGGTGGGATTATAGGATCCGGACCTGAAAAAAATGCTTTTCATTTTTTCTTTCGTAATTTTCTGCATTTTTTCGCGCTTTTTTTTTTTTTTGATATATGGAAAGTCTTCACCTTGTTAGATACTAAAATAGCAAAAATAAATATAAACAATCCCATATGTTTAAACACAAGGATATTGCTAGATACGTATTATGAATGCTTTTAATCTTCTGAAGTACCAAAACGCTAAAACACATGAATAGCACTCTCTGTGGAGGAACAGTACAACCTTAAGAAAAACATGTATTTTCATTTTTTTTTTTTTTACATTGTTAGTTACCAAAACTGCAAAATGTATGCAAACCCACCTATTTTGGGAAACGAAATATCATTATCAGAAACGTGTCCTTTGAGTGAATTTTGAGCGTGATAGGCACCAAAGCGCTAAAAAACAGGGAATGCATGGGAATACAAATTAACATTACGAATAACGTGTCTTTAGAATGTTTTGCCCTAAAACACATACAAAAACAATCTTCATGGAGAAAAAGAATAACCTCATCAAAAAGGTGTATTTTGAGTTTTTGTGTTTCTTACCTAGATAAACGCCAAAATGCATGCAAAGTACCCTGTATGAGGAGACGAAATTACATTACGAGAAACGTGTACTATGAATACTACTGTACTATAGTACTATAGTACTACTGTACTATATACTACTGTACAATAAATACTATGTACCAAAAGTAAAAAAGGATGAATAGTACTCTATATAGAGAAATAGAACGTACAAAAACGCTAAAACACATGCAAAAACAATCTTCATGGAGAAAAAGAATACCCTCATCAAAAAGGTGTATTTTGAATTTTTTGTGTTTCTTACCTAGATAAACGCCAAAATGCATGCAAAGTATCCTGTATGAGGAGACGAAATTACATTACGAGAAACGTGTACTATGAATACTACTGTACTATGTACTATTGTACAATAAATACTATGTACCAAAAGTTAAAAAGGATATACTCTATATAGAGAAATAGAACAACATTACCAAAAACGTGTCTTTGAGTGTTTTTCAACTTTTTGGGGCACCAAAACGCTTAAACAAATGGAAAACAACCTTTATGGAGAAAAGAATAACATTAGAAAAGACGTTTATTTCCAGTGTTTTGAGGCTGTTACGTAGAAAGGCGGCAAAATGCGTGGAAAGTACCCTATATTAGGAAAGAAAAAGGCATTTCAAGAAACGTGTATTATGAGTGTTTTCGGGCTTCTTAGATACCAGAACGAGAAAACGCTTTAATAGCACTCTATGAAAAAAAAATAAAATAAATAAATAAATAATATATATATATATATATATATATATATATATATATATATATATATATATATATATATATATATATATATATATATATATATATATATATATATATATATATATATATATTAGAAAAACGTGTGTTTTGTGTGTTTTTCACAATGTTAGGTAACGAAAAACGAAAATGCCTGCAAAGAAACCTATATGGCGATTTAAAACGACAATACAAGAAACGTATCGTGTATTTGTACACGTTAGGCACCAAGAACACTAATAAGCATTGAAAGCACCCTATATGGTAATGGAAAAACAACATAACCAAAAACATTAATTTTGAATGTTTATCCATCTCTTACGTACTGAAACTCTAAAAGGCATGCAAAAAACAACCTTTATGGAAAAACAGAATAACATATTCAAAAACGTGTATTTTCAGTGTTTGTGAAATCGTTATGTAGAAAGACGCCAAAATGCATGCAAAGTATGCTATTTGGGAAAGAGAAAAGACATTACGAAAAATGTGTATTATGAATGTTTTTGAGCTTCTTAGGTAGGAAAAGGCGAAAACGCGTTAATAGCACTCTATATACAGAAACAGAGCAACATTATAAAAACGTGTATTTTGAGCGTTTTTCAGAATCTTATGAACTCCACAACGAGGGGGTTGGCTTGATTCAGCCACAACGAGATTGTTGCCTCGATGCAGCCATAACGAAGGGGTTGGCTCGATGCAGCCACAACGAGATTGTTGCCTCGATGCAACCACAACGAGGGGGTTATCTCGAAGCAGCCACAACGAGATTGGTGCCTCGATGCAGCCACAATGAACTTGCTGCCTCGATGCAGCCATAACGAGATTGTTGCTTCGATTTAGCCACAACGAGATTGTTGCTTTGATGCAGCTAAAACGAGCTTGCTGCCTCGATGAAGCCACAATGAGCTTGCTGCCTGGAGGCAGCCACAACGATGAAGCCATAACGAGACTGTAGCCACAACGAGCTTATTTCCGCGAAGCAACAGCAACGAGGGGGTTGGCCTGATATAGCCGGAAGGAGAGTATTGCATCGATGCAGCCACAACGCAGGGTTTGGCTCGATGCAGCCATAACGGGATTGGTGCTACGAAGCAGTCAAAAAGAGCTTGTTGCCTCGAAGCAGCCACAACGAGATTGTTGCTTTGATTTAGCTATAACGAGATAGTTGCCTCGATGTAGCCACAACGAGCTTGCTGCCTCTATGCAGCCAGAACGAGATTTTTGCCTCAATGTAGCTAAACGGAGGGGTTGGCTCGATACAGCTACAACGAGATTGTCGCCTCCATGGAGCCACAACGAAGAGGTTGCCTTGATGTAGCCAAAAAAAGGGGATTGTCTCGATGCAGCCACAACAAGCTTGCTACCTCGATGCAGCCACAACGAGCTTGATGCCTCGATGCACCCAAAACGAGATTTTTCCCTCGATGCAGCCACAACGAAGAGTTTCGCTCGATGCAGCCGCAACGAGAGGGTTGCCTCGATGCAGCCACAACGAGATTGCTGTCTTGATGCCACAACAAGGGCTCGATGCAGCCATAACGAGATTGTTGTCTAAATGCATCAAGAACGTAGAGGTCGGCTAGATGTAACCACAACTAAGGGTTTAGCTCGATGCAACCAAAACGAGACTGTTGCCCTGATGCAGCCACAACGAGATTGCTGCCTCGATGCAGCCACAACGAGTGGGTTGGCTCGATGCAGCAACAACGTGTTGTTGATTGTTTTCTCGATGCAGCCCGAACGAAGGGTTTGGGCTCTATGCAGCCATAAGGAGATTGTTGCCTCGAAGCAGCCACGAAGAAATTGTTGCCTCCATGCAGCTAGAACGAGGGGCTTCGCTCGATACATCCACAATGACACAGGCGCCTCGATGCAGCTACAACAAGCTTGCTGCCTAGATGGATCCACAAAGAGGTTGGTGTTGCCTCGATGTGCCACAACGAGACTGTTACCTTGTTGAAGCCACAACGAGATAGTTGCCTCGATATAGCCAGAACAAGATTATTGCCTCGATGCTGCCACAACGAGATTGTTTCCTCGATGCAGCCGCAACGAGGTTGTTGCCTCGATGTTGCCGCAACGAAATTTATTCCTCGATGCAGCCACAACGAGATTGGTGCCTCGTTACAGCCACAACGATGAGGTTGGCTCGATGCAGTCACAACGAGATTGCTGCCTCGATGCAGCCTGAAAGAGATTTTTGCCTTGATTCAGCCACAACGAAGGGGTTGGGTCGATATAGCTACAACGTGGTCTCCTTGGAGCCACAACGAAGAGGTAACCTCGATGTAACCAAAAAAAGGGGGTTGTCTCGATGCAGCCAGAATGAGCTTGCAGCAGATGCAGCCATAACGAACTTGCTGCCTCGATGCATCCACAACACAATTTTTGCCTAGATGCAGCCACAAGAAAGGGGTTGGCTCGATGCAGCCACAACGAGATTGTTGCCCCGATGCAGCCACAAAGAGAGGGTTACCTCGATGCAGCCAGAAGTAGATTGTTGTTTTGAAGTAGCCACAACAAGGGCTCGATGCCACAACGGGATTGTTGTCTCCATGCAGTAATAACGTAGAGGTTGGCTTGATATAGCCATAACTGCTAGGTTAAAGCATTATATAGGGCGTAAGAGAAATATATATAGGAGATTAAGGGCAGGTGAAGAAGTTTTAAGGACACAATATAATGAATTAGTTAGAACAGTCAGGAGGTTAACGAGGAAAGCTAAGGACAATTATGAATCAAAGGTAGCCAGCCAGGTGAAGACGGACCCCAAGGGATTTTATCAGGTATACAGGACGAAGAATAAGGATACTGTAGGTCCATTAAAGGCAGCAGATGGGGAGCTGGTTAGTTCTGGGGAGGAGATTAGTAAACTTCTGAATGATTATTTTTTAACTGTCTTCACCCAGGAAAACATGCAGGATATGCCAGATAGTGAACAGGTGTTTAGAGCAGATGAGAATGAGAAGCTGACAGATATTTCCATAACTAGGGAGATAGTGGAACAGGAGATAGATAGGCTAAAAAAGTTCAAGTCACCAGGACCTGATGAAATATACCCCAGAGTACTTAAGGAATGTAAAGAGATTATTAGTGAGCCGTTAGTTTCTGTCTTTAGGAAATCACTGGAGTCGGGTGAGGTACCAGTAATGTGGAGGCAGGCTAATGTAGTACCCATCTTTAAGAAAGGAGATAAAACTTTAGCGTGTAATTATAGACCTGTCAGCTTAACTTCAGTTGTAGGTAAAATGTTAGAGTCAATAATAGCGAGGAACATTAGGGAACATTTAGACAAACATAACTTGATAAATCAGTCACAGCATGGCTTCACGAAGGGGAAGTCTTGCCTGACAAACTTGTTAAGTTTTTACAGTAAGGTGTACAAGGCAGTAGATAATGGTGATAGTTATGATATCTTATATCTGGATTTTAGTAAAGCATTTGACAAGGTACCCCATCAAAGGCTCCTGAGAAAGGTTAGGGCACACGGGATAGATGGGAAGGTGTAAGGCTGGATAGGGTCATGGCTTAGTGACAGGCGACAGAGAGTGGTAATAAACGGCTCGAAATCCGAGTGGGGTCATGTAATTAGTGGGGTGCCACAGGGATCAGTATTAGGGCCATTGTTATTTCTAATGTATATCAATGACTTGGATAGTGGAATTAGTAGTGATGTTAGTAAATTTGCGGATGACACAAAGATAGGTAGATTAATTAGGTCAGAATCGGATGCCATCGCCTTGCAGGCAGACGTAGATAGAATGAATGAATGGACGGATAGATGGCAAATGCAATTTAATATCAATAAATGCAAAGTGCTTAGCGTAGGTAGAGGAAACCCACACAATAGGTACACATTAGACAACCAAACCCTGGTAGGTACAGGGTACGAGAAAGATTTAGGAGTTATAGTTAGCTCTGAACTCCGTCTAGGGAAACAATGCATAGAAGCCAGAAACAAGGCAAATAGGGTACTAGGATTCATTTTTAGGAGTGTTAAAAGTAGAAGGCCGGGAGTAATATTAAAGTTATACTTGGCGCTGGTCAGACCTCATCTAGACTACGCGGTGCAGTTCTGGTCCCCACATTACAGGAAAGATATAGGTCTATTAGAATCAGTACATTGGAGAATGACTAAAAGGATACAGGGGATGAGGAGTATCCCTTACGAGGCGAGGTTGAAGCTGTTAAATTTACATTCTTTAGAGAGACGTAGGTTAAGAGGGGACCTGATAGAAGTCTTTAAGTGGTATAAGGGTTATAACAAGGGAAATGTAAGCAAAATTCTTAGGATCAGCAACCAGGGTAGAACAAGAAATAACGGGTTCAAGCTTGAAAAATTTAGGTTTAGGAAGGAGATAGGAAAAAATTGGTTCTCAAATAGAGTGGCAGATGAGTGGAACGGACTCAGTAATCATGTAGCTAGTGCTAGGACACTAGAGAGCTTTAAGAGAAGATTAGACAAGTTTATGGATGGGAATAGCAGATGGAAATAGGTTTCATACAGGAACTGCCACGTGTAAGCCTGGTCGCTTCTTGCAGCTTCCCTTATTTCTTATGTTCTTATGTTCTTATAAAGAATGGTTAGGCTTGATGCAACCACAACGAGATTGTTGCCTCGATGCAGCCACAACGAGATTGTTGCTTCCATGCAGCCACAACGAGCTTGCTGCCTCAGTGCAGCCGGAACGAGATTTCTGCCTCGATGCAGCCACAGCGAAAGGGTTGGCTCGATGCAGCCACAACGAGATTGTTGCCTCGATGCAGCCACAATGAGGGAGTTGGCTCGATGCAGCAACAACGTGATTGTTGACTCGATGCAGCCATAACGAAATCATTGCCTTGATGCAGTCCGAAAGAGGGGTTTGGGCTTGATGCAGCCACAAGGAGATTGCTGCCTCGATGCAGTCAGAAAGAAATTGTTGCCTCCATGCAGCCATAACGAGGGGGTTCGCTTGATGCATCCACAAAGAGACTGGTGCCTTTATGCACCCACAACGTTCTTGCTGCCTCAATGTATCCACAAAGAGATTGGTGTTGCTTCGATGCACCACAACGAGATTGTTGCCTTGATGAAGATTATTGCCTCGATGGTGCCACAACAAGATTACTCGTATTTCTTCGATGCAGCCTCAACGAGGTTGTTGCCTCGATGCAGCCAAAACTAGATTGTTGTCTTGATGCAAACACAAGACAACAAGGCAACACAAAAACAAGGGTTCCATGCAGTCACAACGAGATTGTTGTCTCCATGCAGCAACAACGAAGAGGTTGGCTCGATGTAGCAACAACGAAGGGTTTGGTTCGATGCAGCAACAACGAAATTGTTGCCTTTCTGTAACCAAAACGAGGTGGTTGGCTCGTGCAACCACAACGAGATTGTTCCATCGATGAAGCCACAACGAGATTATTGCCGCGATGCAACCCAAACAAAAGTATTGGTTCGATACAGCCAGAACGAGATTGTTGCCTCGATGCTGCCACAAGGAGGGGGATTCCTCGATGTAGCTACTACAAGACTGGTGCCTCGATAGAACCACAACAAGCTTACTGCCTAAATGCAGCCACAAAGGGATTAGTGTTGCCTCGATGTTCTACATCGGGATTGCTGCCTTGATGTAGCCACAAAGAGATTGTTGGCTCGATGTAGCCACAACGAAGGGTTTGGCTAGATGCAGCCAAAACGAGATTGTTGTATCTATGCAGCCAAAACGAGGTGCTTGGCTCGATGCAGCCACAACGAGATTGTTGCCTCGATGCAGCCTAAACGAAAGTGTTGGTTCGATGCAGCCACAAGATTGTTGCCTCGATTCAGCCACAACGACCTTGCAGCCTCGATACAACTTCGATGAGATTGTTGCCTCGAAGCTCCCACAACGTGGGGGTTTCCTTGACGTAGCCACAGCGAGATTGTTGCCTCGATGGAGCCACAACAAGATTGTTGCTTCGATTGAACTCTTTCCTTAATATACGTATAACGTGATTGTTGCCTCGATTCAGCCGCAAAGAAATTGTTGCCTTCAGCAACAACGAGGAGGTTCACTCGATGCATTCACAACGAGACTTCTGCCTCGATGCAGCCACAACGAGCTTGCTGTCTCGTTGTAGCCACAACAGGATTGTTGCCTTGGTGCAGCCACAAAGAGGTTTTTGTCTCGATGTAGCCACAATGAGATTATTGCCTCGATGCAGCCACAACGATATTGTTTCCCCGATGCAGTCGCAACTAGGTTGTTGCCTCGATGCAGCCACAACGAGGATGTTGTCCTGATATACCCACAACAAGGGTTCGATGCAGCCAAAACGAGATTGTTGTCTCCAGGTAAGAACAACGTAGAGCTTGGCTCGATGTAGCCAGAAAGAAAGTGTTAGCTCGATGCAGTCACAACGAGATTGATACGTCTATACAGCCAAAGCGAGGAGGTTGGCTCGATGCATCGTCTTGTTAGCCCATATGAATTGCTTTGCATCTATTTTGGCGTCTTTTTCCCTATAAAGCTCAAAACAGTAAAAATAAGTAAATAAATAAATGAAATTTTTAAAATTAAAAAAATAATGCTGTTGTTTCCCCAGAAATAGTGTTTTGTACGAGTTTTAGATTTTTTGCACGAAAGCTCGAAAACACCCATAATACACGACTTTGATTTTTTTTTTTTCCAGTATAGCGTAATTCCTATACTTTGTAGCATTTCAATAATAAGAAACTGAAAAAAAACATTCAAAACACGTTTTTTTGGTAAAGTTGTTTATATATATATATATATATATATATATATATATATATATATATATATATATATATATATATATATATATATATATATATATATATATATATATATATATATATATATATATATATATATATATATATATATATATATATATATATATATATATATATATATATATATATATTTTTTTTTTCCATTTCCATACATTTTTGCGTTTTGGTATCTAACAAGCTCAAAAACATATTACACGCTTTTAGCACTGTTGTTCTGATTCTTCATATAGGATGCTTTCTTGGCATTTTTGCTTTTTGGTCCCTAACATGGTGATTATCGCTCATAATAGACGTGTTCGATAATGTTGTGTTTAACTATATAAAGTTTTATTTCTGTATTAGTTTTATTTTAGATAAAAGGTGAAAAACACGTTGTAAAGCACATTTCTGATAATGTCATTTCGTGTCCCATAATGGGTACTCTGCTTGCATTTTTTGGGTTTTGGTACCTAACAAGCTCAAAGACATTTAAAATGTTCATTTTTCATAATGTTTTGTTTCTCAGTAAAGGCGTTTTTGCGTGCGTTTTTGCGTAAATAAATAAAAAACCCTAAAAACATTTAAAAGACACTATTTCGATAATGTTTTATTTTCTCATATAGGAGATTTTCCATTCTTATCGTTTTTGTGCCTAATGTGCACATAAACACCCTAATATCGCGTTTCTGGTAATGTCGTATCTTTAACCCATATAGAGTGCTTTCCATGCATTTTGCCGTGTTGAGTTTTAACAACCTCAAAAAACACATTTCTTATAATGTTGTTCTATTATTTTTTGTTTTTTTCCAGAATGAGTGTTTTGCATGTTTTTTTTCGTTTTTTTAAGAAGCTCAAAAACACTCAAAAGACACGATTTTGATAGAGGTGCTTTGTTCTGCAAAATAGCGTTTTATATATATATATATATATATATATATATATATATATATATATATATATATATATATATATATATATATATATATATATATATATATATATATATATATATATATATATATATATATATATATATATATATATATATATATATATATATATATATATATATATATATATATATATATATATATATATATATATATATATATATATATATATATATATATATATATATATATATATATATATATATATATATATATATATATATATATATATATATATATATATATATATATATATATATATATATATATATATATATATATATATATATATATATATATATATATATATATATATATATATATATATATATATATATATATATATATATATATATATATATATATATATATATATATATATATATATATATATATATATATATATATATATATATATATATATATATATATATATATATATATATATATATATATATATATATATGTTACGCATAATGTGGACAATTGCCTAATGTGAACATTAGGCAGAAAATTGCCTAATGTGTACATCAAGCAAGTAGGTTGCGTAAAGTTTACAAATTGTTAACATTAGGCAAAAAATGCCTATTGTTCAAATTATGCAGCTCAATTTTGCCCAATGTGAATAAGGAAAACATAATTAACCTAACCTAACCTAACCTAACCTAACCTAACCTAACCTAACCTAACCTAACCTAACCTAACCTAACCTAACCTAACCTAACACCCTTGCCTAATTTGAAAATCATGCCTAAAGTGGACATTAAGCAAGTAAGTTGCCTATTGTCAACATCGTGCAAACAAATTGCCTAATATGAAGATTAGGCAATTTCACTGCCTAATGTTCACATTAGGCAATTATCCACATTATGCGTGACATATATATATATATATATATATATATATATATATATATATATATATATATATATATATATATATATATATATATATATATATATATATATATATATATATATATATATATATATATATATATATATATATATATATATATATATATATATATATATATATATATATATATATATATATATATATATATATATATATATATATATATATATATATATATATATATATATATATATATATATATATATATATATATAAAGCAATTTATAAGAAGTATCAGAATAACATTGTTAAAACCGGTAATATGAGTGTTTTTTATTTTGATAGATAACAATACGCAAAACTGCAAACAAAGCAACTTTTATGGGAAAGGAAATCAAAATTACCAAAAAAGGCTGTTTTTATTGATTTTCAAATTCTTACACACTAAAAATGGTAAAAAAAAAAATAAATGGAAAGCACGATATATTGGAAAACAAAACAACTTTATCAAAAACGTGTCTTTTCAGAGTTCTTGAGAATTTCACGTACTAATATGCTATATGGGGTAACGAGACGACATAACTAGAAAAGTGGTGTTTATGAGCCCATTAGGCACTAAAACAAGAGAAAAAAATATGGAAAATACCCTGTATTGGAAAATGAAACGAAATTCTCGAAAACGTGTCTTTCAACTGTTTTTGAGCTTCTTTACGAACCAGAGCGTAAAAGTAAATACAAAAATATCTTTACGGAGATATATTAGAGCATCATGAAAAACGTGTGTGTCTTTGAGCTTCCTTGGTACAAAAACGCTAAAAATGTATGCAAAGTACGCTAAAACGCTACGCTAAACGCTAAAAAACGCAACGCTAAAACACATGAATATCATGTTTTTTTTGTTGTTGTTTTTTTTTTAGCGTTTTGGTGCCTAATACGCTCATAATCACCGAAACAACAGTCTCGTTGCGGCTGCATCGAGTCAATACCCTCTTTGCGGCTGGCTGCATCGAAGCAGAAAGCTCATTGTGGCTACATCGAGGCATCAAGCTCGTTGTTGCTGCATCGAGGCAACAATCTCGTTGTGGCTGAATCGAGGCAACAATCTCGTTGTGGCTGAGTCGAGGCAGGAACCTCATTGTGGCTGCATCGAGACACCAATCTCGTTGTGGCTGCATCGAGCCTGCCCCCTCGTTGTAGCTGCTTCGAGGCAACAGTCTCGTTATGGCTGCATAGAGCCAACCCCTTCGTTGTGGCTGCATCGAGGCAAAAAACTGTTTGTGGCTGTATCGAGCCAATCCCCTCGTTGTGGCTGCATCGAAGCAATAATCTCCGTGGATGCATCTGCCAACAACTTTGTTGTGGCTGTATCGAGGCAACAATCACGTTGTGGCTGCATCGAGGCAGAAAGCTCGTTGTTGCTGCATCGAGGCAACAATCTCGTTGTGGTTGCATCGAGGCTGTAAGCTCGTTGAGGCTGCATCGAAGCAAAAATTTCGTTGTTGCTGCACCGAGCCAACCATTACGTTGTGGCTACATTGATGCAACAGTCTCGTTGTGGCTGCATCGAGCCATCCCCTTTTTTTGTGGCTGCATCGGGGCAACAACTTCGTTGTGGCTGCATCGAGGCAACAAGCTCATTGTGGCTGCATCTTGTCAACAATCACGTTGTAGCTGCATCAATGAAACAGCCTCATTGTGACTGCATCGAGACAAGAATATTTTTATGGCTGCATCGAGGCAACAATCTCTTTGTGTTTGTATCGAGTAAACCCCTTCGTTTTGGCAGCATCAAGACAACAATCTTGTCATAGCTGTATCGAGGCAGCAACGTCGTTTTGGCTGCATCGAGTCAATAATCTCTTTGTGGCTGCATCGAGGCAACTCTTTCGTTTGGGATGCATCGAAGCAACAATCTCGTTAAAACTACATCGTGGCAGTAAGCATCTGCCAGAACGATAATTACTCCCAGTTAGGTCTAAAGCACTGGATCAGGGGATGCTTTTGAACTTATCATTAAAACCAGCCGTGACCTCACTGAACGTTTCCCTTTGTATCTCACAACAAAATGGGGCAGTCACAGGCTACCCTGTGAAGACAACTCTCTTCCTCCACACAAAACTATAAGCACCTAGTTACACACACACACACACACCCTTCATTCAAAATTTCAAAATTTTCATGGCGACTCCTACACCAGCCTCGGAGTCCCCATCTAGGTAGGGGACCACAAATGTCCCCAGGTATGACTGGCCTTCTGACAACGACCCTAAGTGTCTTGACACCCTTCTCAACTTCTCATTAACTTCTGCAACATTTGCGGTCTAAGATCTAATTTTCAATCTGTAGAACACCACCTCTCCTCTTCTAAACCTCATCTTCTTTTCCTCACTAAAACTCAGGTGGCTGAGGCAACTGACAGTAGCCCCTTTTCTATCCCCTCCTACTTTCTCTATCCTCATTCTCAATCCAAAGCTGTATGTTGCGTTTATGTGCTCAACGACTTAACCTGCTCTCGTGTCCACGCTCTTGAATCTTTCGAGTTTTCCACCATCTGGCTACGACTACAGAGTCACTCTCAAACTAAATTTATCTTTGCTGTATACCTCTCACCTAACTCCTTTGACTATAAGAAATTCCTTGACTACTTAACTTCCAAAGTGAGCACATTCTGACACTTCCCTTTTGTTTTTTCCTCTTCCTTCACTGACCACCCTGGTGAACTAGCCTTCAACTTTGCTATCCTTCACGATCTAGAGCAATTAGTGCAACACCCTACTCGTATTCCTGACCGCCTTGGAAATACGCCCAACATTCTTGACTTTTCTTGACCTCTAATCCTTCTGCTTATGCTGTCACTCTCTCTTCTCCGTTGGGCTCTTCCGATCACAATCTCATATCTGTATCTTGTCCTATCCCTCCAATCCCTCCTCTGGATGTCCCTAAGCGAAGGCGTAAGCCTTCGCTTAGGGAAGACAAGAACAAGAAGAGGCGAACAACAAGAGGAGGCGAAGGCCTCTGCTTGTTGGGGGGACCTGAGGAGATATTTTGCTGATTTTCCTTGGAATGACTACTGTTTCCGTGTCAGAGACCCGTCTTTGTGTGCTGAGCGCATAACAGAGGTGATAGTGTCTGGCATGGAGGCGTACATTTCTCACTCTTTTTCTCGACCTAAACCTTCCAAACCTTGTTTTAATACAGTTTGTTCTCGTGCTATACATGAAAGAGAGTGGCCCACAAAAGATACTTGAGCTTTCCATCACCAGAATCTCACGCACTTTATATTTCTGCCCGGAACCATGCCAGGTCTGTTCTCCAACTAGCCAAAAACTTCTTCATTAACAGAAAATGTCTGAATCTTTCCATCGTGACTTCTGGCATCTAGCCAAAAATATATCCAATAACTTTGCATCTTCTTCCCTCCTTTATTTCAACCAGAGCTATCATATCTATATCTAAAGTTGAACACTTCGCTCAAACCTTTGCTAAAAACTCTACTATGGACCCTACCCTCTGACTTCTTAACAATGATGTTTTCCATGCCCTCACTGGCCTAAACCCTCGGAAGGCATATGGACCTGATGGAGTCCCTTCTATTGTTCTCCGAAACTGTGCCTCTGTTCTTGCACTTTCTCTAGTCAAGCTCTTTCATCTCTGTCTGTCAACATCTCCCATTTCTTCTTGCTGGAAGTTTACCTACATTCAGCCTGTTCCTAAAAAGGGTGACCGTTCTAATTCTTCAAACTACCGTCCTATTTCTATATTTTCCTGGCTATCTAAAGTTTTTTAATCTATCCCCAACAGGAAGATTCTTAAACATCTATTACTTCACAACCTTCTATCTGCTCGCCAGTATGGGTTCCGTCAAGGCTTTCCTTACTGAGTCTTGGTCATCCTCTTTTTAAAGATTTTGGTGAAACATTTGCTTTTGCCTTGGATATATCAAAAGCTTTTGATAGAGTCTGACACAAAGCTTTGTTTTCAAAACTATCCTCTGACGGCTTCTATCTTTTTCTCTGTAATTTCATCCCAAGTTTCCTTTCTCATCGTTCTATTGCTGCTGTAGTGGACGGTCACTGTTCTCCAAAATCTATTAACAGTGGTGTTCCTCAAGGTTATGTCCTGTCACCCACTCTCTTGTCATTATTCATCAATGGCCTTGCCCTGTCGATTCCTACGCTAACGATACCACCCTGCACTTTTCCATGTATTTTCATAGACGTCAAACCCTTCAGGAAGTAAACATTTCACTCAGGGAAGCCAGAGAACGCCTGGCTTCTGATCTTTCTAAAATTTCTGATTGGGGCAAAGCAAACTTGGTATTGTTCAATGCGTCAAAAACTCAATTCCTCTATCTATCAACTCTACACAACCTTCCAGACAACTATCCACTCTTCTTCACTGACACTCAGCTGTCCCCCTCTTCTACTCTGAACATCCTCGGTCTGTTCTTTATTTTTAATCTGAACTGGAAACTTCATATCACATCTCTAGCTAAAACAGCTTCTATAAAATTAGGTGTTCTGAGACGTCTCCGCCAGTTTTCCTTCCCCCTTCCCCCCCGGCTGCTAACTCTGTACATCGGCCTTATCTGTCTCCTCTAACTGACTATGCGAAGCATCCTTTATGGGAAAAAAAAAAAACTTTCCATACTCCTTTTATTGCCACCGATAAGTAATCGGTAGCACCTACATTATAGTATCTAAGTATTCTCCATAATTAATCTCTCCCTAATGTATTTTGGCATGTATTATTCTTAGCTATAAGTAGCTTTTCCCTTGCCTTATTTATGTAATTAGAGAGTTATAATTATAAATATATTCATGTACTGTGAGTGCGGTCATCCCGCCCCTATTTCTACTGTCAGCACTTTTTAAAGGCGCTAAGCGTCCCTTTTGCCGGCTCCGGCAGTCTCTTGCCAGGGTGTAACGCTGTACCACGCAGAGGACATCCGTTTTCCCGTACACGCCACACCCTTCTCCACAACTATGTACAAATATCTAAATATACATATTTTTATACGTTCACCTTTGACATTCACCTGAAAACCACAGAAACTTACCACGAGTGACTTTACAAAGGTAAGTAACTAATGAAAAGTGTCCAGCGGTAATTGATAATTCAAAACCACTCTGGAACATTTGGTGGCAGCTTAATGAGATACGAATAACTAACTCCAGTGCCAAGTGCAACAACAGTAAACAGTGGTTGAAAGTGAAGTGGTGAACGGACACAGTGAACGGAGAAAACGGCAAACAGTGGCAGGGTAGTGAGGAGAGCAGAGGAGCGAGCCGGCGTTGTTTACAGAACTTACGCTGACACACCAAAACACTCGCACCCAGCCAAGAGCGACGCACCTAACGGTCTCGCCTTACTCACCCAGCCTGCCTCTCCCAAGATTCATTACTCCTTGTTATATAAAGAGGAGACTTAAAAGACTCAGGGCGAAACCTAACAATTCTTTGGTTTCCGCTCGGTCTAATTACTCGTCGTAGATTCTCGGCGAAGACATCATCGGCGCAGACATTCCCGGCGCAGACCAACACATCTCCCACCTGCAGGAATCCTGCAGGATTCTACAAGGACACTACTATCCTAAGAGGAGCTTCCCAAAACGGAAGGAGTCTTCCTAAGAAGAGGATATATATATATATATATATATATATATATATATATATATATATATATATATATATATATATATATATATATATATATATATATATATATATATATATATATATATATATATATATATATATATATATATATATATATATATATATATATATATATATATATATATATATATATATATATATATATATATATATATAAATTTTTTTTTTACATATGAATTTCTCTGGCTACAGTCGTTAGTACAGACACTTAGTGGTACACCACATCAATATTAAATAAAACACTTGTGGTAACGCACTGTTAGGGTTCATGTCATATGGGACGAGGAACGTGTATTATGAACGTTTTCAGAATGTGAAAATATTAAAAATACCTTTCTTTTGATAGACAGGTTCTGTTTCTTCATATGGAGTGCTATTCATGCGGTTTACCGTTCTGGTATCTAAGAAGCTCAAAAACACTCATAATACACGTTTCTCGTAATGTGTTTTCGTTTCCGAATATAGGGTACTTTCCTTGCATTTTGGGGTTTTCACAGAAACAAACTCAAAACTCTCAAACTACACCTTTTTTGATAAAGTTGTTCTATTTCTTCATAAAGTTTGTTTTATGTTTAAACGATTTGGAATATAGGTAACTTAAAAGCACTCAAAATACACGTTTTTGTTTATGTTGTGCTTTCCCATATAGGGTGTTTTCATTTCTTTTGAGCATGGAAAGTACCCTATATAGGAAAACAAAATTACATTAACAGAGACGTCTCTTTTCAGCTATTTACGCACGAAAACGATAAAAACGCCTGCAAAAAATCGTTCACAAACAAATTGTATAACTTCATCAGATATGTGTATTTTCAGGTTTTTCTGAGTTTATTACAAAGAAAATAACAAAATGCATGAAAAATACTTTATATGTGGAAAAGAAATGACATTACCAGAAAAGTGTATTACGAGTGTTTATGAGTACTTTGTTCGAGTGTTCTTAGGTACTAAAACTCTAAAAAAAAAAGCCTGAATAGCACTCTATATGGAGAAACAAAACAACACTACGAAAAACGTGTATTTTGAGTTTTTTTTTATTAATAAGTATCAAAACGCCAAAATTCTTGCAAAGCCTCATATATAAAGGAATCGGAGCGACATTAACAGAAATGTGTCTTTTGGGTATTTTTGAGTGTTTTAAGCACAAAATACTAAAAAGCATGGAAAGCACCCTATATGGGAATACAAAAAAAAAAAAAAAAAAAAAAAGTCTTTCCAGTGTTTTTTCCTTATGTACCAAAATCTTAACACCCTTTAACAGAATAATATTAAAATAAAAAAGTGTTCTGAGTATTTTTGAGTTTGTTACGTTCAAAAACGAAGAATGCATGTTAATTGCAGTATACAGTAAAACGAAAAGATATTACGAGAAACGTGCATTATGAGTATTTTTAAGTTTCTTAGGTACCAATGCGCTAAAAAGTATGAATAGCACTTTATATGGAGAAACGGAACAATATAACGAAAAACATGTATTTTAAGTATTTCACATTGTTTGGTACCAAAATGCCATAATGAATAAAAAGCTCCTTATATGGGAAAGGATTTCCAGAAACATGTCTTTTTGTGTTTATGAGCGTGCTTGGCATCAAAACGCCAAAAAGCACGGAAAGCACCATATGTGGGAAAACAAAACAACATTACTGAAAAATGGCTTGAGTGTTTTGAGGTGCCTACCAAAATGATAAACGAATGCAAAACACCCTCTATAGAAAAAATACTATGACGAAAAAAAAGTGTATTTTGAGTGTTTTTGTCCCTGATACACGAGATAGCTTTAGACGCCGATTCGGCAGGCAACCTGGTGTTGGTTTCAAAGCTGATGGTGGCCAAGGAGCTCGTTAAGCATTCGTCGATCCCCGAATCCCTTAATTTCATACTCGCATCCGCGGGAGTCGATATCCATGTGTACAAACTGGCAGAGATAATCTGTCAGCGAATGACTCGCGACGACATTCTCTTCTCTTCCTGGGAGGAACCATGCTCCAGTGAGGCTTCTTTACCATTTTTTTGCTGAACGACATTCAAGTAAGACAGATATCTCCTGAACTGAAGACAGAATCTATATCCGACACCACCAAGACAAAACTGGTCAATTTAGTCGAGTTCTGCTAAAAAATTAAGCGCGCGCTATTAACTATGAACAGCGCCGTCCGGCGTTACAACAGTGCCGTTAGCAAGAAGAGGCCCGTTACAGACAACAAGAAAGTTAACTGGGCATTTGCATCAAGCGTGTTTTCAGCCTTCAACACCTTTCGAGACCGCGACTCTAACGCCCGCATTTCGACTTTCGTCGAGGTGCTTAGTGGCGAAATCTCTTTGGCGACTTTTCGCGCAACACTGTGGGTGCGACTATCGCACCGGTCCACCTCAAGCGCAAATCGAACCTGCACGATGTTTTGACGGCCGATTCTACTTTGAACAAATCGTTCTTTGCCAACTATTGTGAGAAGGCCGCCACCAGTAAAATTGTACGAACAGCCAACATCAGACTGCACAAGAACCTAAGAGCTCGTAGGTACGAGCGGCCGAGCCTCTTGAGTTGTTTCGATTCCGGCAAGCTGTTGTCTGAAGATGTTGAAGGTAGTATCGGTATTCGCAGTCATCACGCCGCAATTAGATATTGCCAAGACAAGGACTACGAGATGTTAATTGACGAATACGAAGAAGAAATGATGGACATTTCGTCCGAATCATCCTCCTTGTCTTCTAATGAAAGCTCTACGGATTACCTCTATTCTTCCGAGGAAGAAGATTACGACAAAGACCCAGGCAAACTCAGAAGAGACGCACTAGACACATTGGACACTATGGCCGTCCCTCTAGGTAGTCTGTTTGAGTGCGGAGACAATTACGATGCCTTCGAAGAGGAGAATAACATTTTCGATAGAAACTTGGGCAGAATGATTTGTAGGGTAGAAGGAGGTGTGTCTGACTATACTATGGATGACGAAGATGAAGATGATGATGAATAAAAGAGCAAGCAAGAGTATAAGACACGCGAAGAGGGTCGTTTACGGGGCCGGGTTCCTCTCCGGAGGTTCGTCAAAGATAATATATTCCAACTCTCCTCAGTTGAGCAAGTTCTTGCGCGGGAAGCTACGACGAAGCGATTACGACGATCTTTTTAGTGAATCCACCACTACTGCGTCGTCTTCGTTCGACGGAGAAGATGTCATGAGAGGCGGCAGGCGCAAAAGAAGGACCAGGCAAGATCAGCTCGCGTTCCTCAAGCGAGGCCTGTTATACCTGCATCGTGGAAAAAGGTTCGTTATGATTGCATCGAGGCAACAATCTCGTTATGGCTCCATGGAAGCAACAATCTCGTTGTGGCTGTATCGAGGCAGCAAGCTCGTTGTTGCTGCATCGAAGCAACAACCTTGTTGTTGCTGCATAGTGCCAACCCCCTCGTTGTGGCTGCATCGAGGCAGCAAGCTCGTTGTGGATACACCGAGGCAAAAACTCGTTGTGGCTGCATCAAGCCAACTCCCTCCTTGTGGCTGTATTGAAGCAACAATCTCGCTGTGGCTGCATCGAGGTAACAATCTTCTGTGACTGCAATAAGGCAACGACCTCGTTGTGGCTGCATCGAACCAACCAGCTAGTTGTGACTGCATCGAGGCAAGAACCTCGTTGTGGCTGCATGAAGGCAACAACCTCGTTGTGGCTGCATCGAGGCAACAATTTCGTTGAGGCTACATCGATCCAACCCCTTCTTTCTGGCTGCATTGAGGCAACAATATCGTTGTGGCTGCATCGAGGCAACAAGCTCGTTACGGCTGCATCAAGGAAAAAATCTAGTTCTAGCTGCATCGATCCAACCCTCTCGTTGTGGCTGAATTCAGGCAGCAAGCTCGTTGTGGCTGCATCGAGGCAGGAAGCTCCTTGTGACTGCATCGAGACAACAAGATCGCTGTGGTTGCATCAAGGTAGTAAGCACGTTCTGCCTGCATCGAGGCAACAATTTCGTCGTGGCTGCATCGTGATAACCTGCTCGTTGTGGTTGCATTGAGGAAACAATCTCGTAATGCCTACATAGAGACAACAACCTCGTTGCGGCTGTATAGAGGCACCAATCCCATTGTGGCTGCATCGAGGCAACAGTCTCGTTATGGCTGCATCGAGGCAAAAATCTAATTATGGCTGCATCGAGTTAACAATCCTGTTGTGGCTGCATAGAGGAAACAAGCTCGTTGTGCTTGCATATAAGGCAACAGTCTCGTTGTGGCTGCATCGAGACAAAAGTCCCGTTGTGGCTGTATCGAGGCAGCAAGCTCGTTGTGGCTGTATCAAAGCAAAAATCTCCTTGTGACTGCATCGAGCCGATCCCTTCGTTGTGGTTACATCAAGGCAGGAAGCTCGTTGTGGCTGCATCGAGGTAGCAAGCTCGCTGTGGCTGCATCGAAACAATAATCTCTTTATGGCTGCATTGAGCCAACCCCCTCCTCTTGGCAGCATGGAGGCAACAATCTCTTTATGGCTGCATCGAGCGAAACCCTTTATTGTGGCTGCATCGAGGCAACAATCTCGTTGTGGCAGCAGCGAGGCAGCAATCTCGTTGTAACTGAATCGAGGCAACAATCTCGTTGTGGCTGCATCGAGGCAGCAAGCTTGTTGTAACTGCATCGAGGCAATAATCTCGTTGTGGCTGCATCGAGGCAGCAAGCTCATTGGAACTGCATCGAAGCAAACAACCAACCCTCTCTTTGTGGCTGCAACGAGACAGCAAACTCGTTGTGGCTGCATCAAGCGAACCCCAGCCCCTCCTTGTGGCTGCATCGAGTCAACAATATCGAGGCAATTCACTTTGTGGCTGCAACGAGGCAGCATGCTCGTTGTGGCTGTATCAAAGCAACAATCTCGTTGTAGCAACATTGTGCCAACCCCTTCGTTGTGGCTGTATCGAGGCAACATCGTTGTGGCTTCATCAAGGCAGCAGGCTGGTTGTGGCTGCATCGAGGCAACAATCTCGTTGTGGCTGTATCGAGGCGGCAAGCTCGTTGTGGCTGCATCAAAGCAACAATTTCGTTGTGAGTGTATTGATCTAACACATTCGTTGTGGCTCTATTGACGCAACAGTCTTGTTTTGGCTGCATCGGAGCAACAATCTCGTTGTGGCAACATCGAGGCACCAATCTCGTTGTGACTGGATCGAGACAATAATCCCTTTGTGGCTGCATCGATGCACGAATTTCGTTGTATCTACATCAAGGCACCAATGTTGTTGTGGCTGCATTGAGCCAACTCCCTTGTTGTGGCTGCATCGAGGCAACAATCATGTTCTGCCTTCATCGAAGCAGCAAGCTCTTTGTGGCTGCATTGATGGAACATTCTCCTTTTGTCTGCATCCAGGCTGCAAGCTCCTTGGGGCTGCTTCGAGGCAACCAGCTCGATGTGGCTGTATCAAACCAACTCCTTCCTTATGGCTGCATTGATCCAACTTCTTCGTTGAGGCTCATCGATGCAATAATCTCGTCGTGTCTGCATTGAAATAACAACAATGTCGCAATAGGCAACAATGTCGTGTGGCTGCATCGAGGAAACAGGTTCGTGGAGGCAACAGTCTCGTTGTGGCTTCATCAAGGCAATAAACTTGTTGTGGCTGTATCGATGCAAAAAACTCATTCTGGATGCATCGAGGCATCCTTTCGTTGTGACTGCATCGAGGCAGCAAGCTTGTTGTGGCTGTATGAAGGCAACATGATGCATCGAGGCATCCTTTCGTTGTGACTGCATCGAGGCAGCAAGCTTGTTGTGGCTGTATGAAGGCAACAATGTCTTTGTGGCTCCATCGAACCAACCCCTTCGGTGTGGATGAATCGTGGCAGGAAGCTCGTTGTGGCTGCATCAAGGCAACACTCTTGTTGTGCCTGCATCGATGTAAAAATCTCATTATCGCTGCACCGAGGCAACAATCTCGGGTTGCCTGCTTCGTGGCAACAATCTCGTTGTGACTTTATCGAGGCATGAAGCTCGTTGTGGCTGCATCGAAGCAAAGAACTTCGTTCTGGATGCAACGATCGAGAACGATCTTTGAGGCTGCATCGAAGCAGCAAGCTCGTTGTGGCTTCATTGGGGCAACAATCTTGTTGTGCCTGCATCGAGCCAACTTCCTCCTTCATGCTGTAACGAGTCAATAATCACGTTGTGGATGAAATGAGGTAACAATTGTAACGTTGTGTCTGCATCGAGAGAAAACTTCGTTTGGACTGCATCGAGGCAACAATCTCATTGTGGCTCCATAAAGCCAACCAGCTCGTTGTGACTGCATCGAGGCAACAACCTTGCTATGGCTGCATCGAGGCAACAATATAATTTTGGCTGCATCGAGCTAACCCCCTCGTTGTGGGTGCATTGAGGCAACAAATTCGTCGTGGTTGCATCGAGGGAAGAATATCGTTCTGACTACATCGAGTCATCTCTTCGTTATGGCTGCATCGAGGCAGCAAGCTTGTTGTGGCTGCAGCAAGGCAACAATCTTGTTGAGGCTGCATCGATGCAAAAATCTCATTATGGCTGCATCGAGGCAACAATCTCGTTATGACTGCTTCGAGGCAATAATTTCGTTGTGCCTGTATCGATGCAACAATCTCGTTGTGGCTGCATCGAGGCAGCAAGCTCCTTGTGGCTACATTGAAGCAAAGAACTTCGTTCTGGATGCAACGATGCAACCCCCTCTTTGAGGCTGCATTGAGGCAGCAAGCTTATTGTGGCTTCATCGAGGCAACAATCTCGTTGTGACTGCATCGAGCCAATTTCCTCCTTGTGGCGGTAACGAGTCAATAATCACGTTGTGAATGAAATGAGGCAACAATCTCGTTGTGCCTGTATTGAGAGAAAAACCTCGTTTGTGATGCACTGAGGCAACAACCTCGTTGTGGCTGCATAAAGCCAACCAGCTCGTTGGGGCTGCCTAAACCCAACCAGCTCGTTGTGACTGCATCAAGGCAACCACCTTGCTTTGGCTGCATCGAGCTAACCCCCTCGTTATGGTTGTATCGAGGCAACAAACTCGTTCTGGCTGCATCGAGGGAACAATCTCTTTCTGACTACATCGAGATAACCCTCTCATTGTGAGAAGATCAAGGCATCAAGCTCGTTTTGGCTTCATCAAGGCAGCAAGCTTGGTGCATCGACGCAGCAACAATTACACAACAATCTTGTTACGCCTGCATCGAGGCAGCAAGCTCGTTGTGACTACAACGAGGCAACAATCTCGATGTGATTTCATCGAGCCAACCCCCTCGTTGTGGCTGCATCGAGGCAACGATCTCATTGTGTCTGTATCGAGCCACTAATCTCGTTGTGGCTGCATCAAGTCATTAACCTCGTCGAGGCTGCATCGATCCAATCTTCTTGTTGTGGCTGTATCGAGCGCAACAATCTAGTTGCTAAATCGCGCCAATCCCTTCGATGTGAGTGCAACGACGCAACAAACTCGCTGTAGCTGTTGTTGGGGCAACAATCTTGTTTTTGGCTGCATCGAACCAACCTCTTTGTTGTGGTTGCATCGAGGCAACAAGCTTGTTGTGGCTGCATCAAGGCAAAAATCTTGTTGTGGCAGCATCGAAGCAACAAGCTTGTTGTGGTTCCATCGAGACAACAATCTCTTTGTGGCTGCAACGAACAAATTCCCTCGTTGTGGCTGTATTGAGGCAACAATCTCGCTGTCGCTGTATCGAGGCATCAACCTCTCTGTGGCTCCATCGAGGCACCAATATCGTTGTGGCTGCACTGAGCCAACCCCCTCGCTGTGGCTGCATCGATGCAACAGTCTCGTTGTGGCTGCATCAAGTCAACCGTTTCTTTTTGCCTCCATTAAGGCAACATCTTGTTGTGGCTTCATCGAGGTAGCAAGCTCTTTAAGGTTGCAATATTGTCGTGTGGCTGCATCGAGCCAAACCCCCTTCTTGTGGCTGCATCGCGCCAACCCCTTCGTTGTAGCTGCATCGAGGCAACAATCTCTTTGCGGTTGCATCTTCGCAGAAAGCTCATTGTGGTTCCATTGAAGCAACAACCTTTTCGTGGCTTCATCAAGCCAATCCCTATTTATGGCTGTATCGAGGTAACAATCTCGATGTGGCTGCATCGAGACAGTAAGCTTGTTGTGGCTGCACCATGGCAAGTCTCGTTGTGGCTGCATGAAGCCAACCCCCTCGGTTGTAGCTGCATCGAGACAACCTTCTCGCAATGTCTGCATTGAGGCACCAATCTTATTGTGTCTTTATCAAGGCATTAATGTCGTTGTGGCTACATCAAAAAAACAACTTTTTCCTTGTGGCTCTATCGACGCAAGAAGCTTTTTATGGCTGCGTCGCGCCAACCACTTACTTCTGGCTGCATGGAGTCTACAATCTCGATGTGGCTGCATCGAGGCAATAATCTCACTGTGATTGCATCGAGCCAACTCCCTCGATGTGGCTGCATCGAAGCAACGATCTCGTTGTTTCTGTATCGAGGTTTGGCTGCATCGAGACATTAATCATGTCATGGCTGCATCGAGCCAAACTTCTCGTTTTGGCTGTATCAGGGGAACAATATTATGGCTACATCACGCCATCCCGTTCGTTGTGAGTGCAGTGACACAACAAACTTGTTGTAGCTGCATTGTGGCAGCACTGAGGTAACAATGTCATTGTGGCTGCATCGAGGCAGCAAGCTCGTTGTGGCTGTATCGAGCCAACCCCTTCGTTGTGGCTTCATCGTGGCCGCAACCTTGTTGTGCCTGCATCAAAGCAACAATCTCGTTGTGGCTGGATCGAGCCAACCACTTCGTTGTAGCAGCATCGAGGGAGCAATCTCGTTGTGGCTTCATCGCGCCAACCCTTTCATTGTGGCAGCATAGAAAGCTAAATCGGGATAGCAATCTCCTTGTGGTTGCATATAAGCAGCAATCTCGTTTTGGCTGCATCGAGCCAACCCCCTAGTTGTGGTTACATCGAGGCAGCAAGCTCGTTGTTGCTGCATTGAGGCAACAATCTCGTTATGGTGCATCAGGAAAACCCACTCGTTGTGGCTGCATCGAAGCAACAATCTTATTGTGTCTCTATCAACCCAACCCCTTCGTTGTGGCTGGATCGAGGCAATAAACTTTTTTTAGCTGCATTGAGGCAGCAAGCACGCTGTGGCTGACGCGAGGCAACAATCTCGCTGTGGCTGCATCGAGCCAACTTCCTTCATTATGGCTGCATCGAGGCCACTATCTCGTTGTAGCTGCATCGCGAAATCCACGATGCGAAATCCATTGATGCAATAATCTCTATGTGGCTGCATCGAGTCACCAATTTTTTTGTGGCTGCATCGAGGCAACAATCTCTTTCTGACTTCATCGAGGCAACAATCTCGTTGTTAATGCATCGAAGCTGCAAGCTCGTTGTGGCTGCATCGATGCACCAATATCCTTGTGGCTGCATCGAGCCAACCCCCTAGTTTTGGCTGCATCGAGGCAATTATCTCGTTGTGACTGACCCCTTAGTTGTGGATGCATCAAAGCAACAATTTCATTGTGGCTGCATCGAGCCAACCCTCTCGTTATTGCTGCATCGAGGCAACGACATCGTTACGGTTGCATCGAGCCATCTCCTTTATTGCTGTTGCATCAAGGCAACAATCTCGTTGTGGCTGCATCGAGGCAGCACGCTCGTTGTGGCTGCATCGAGGCAACAATCTCACTGTGGCTGCATCGACCCAACCCTTTCGATGTGGCTGGCTCCATCGCGGCAATAATCTCGTTGTGGCTACATTGGGGCAGTAAGCCCGTTGTGGGTGCATCGAGGCAACAGTCTTGTTATGGCTGCATCGAGAGAACCACCTGGTTGTGCCTCTATCGAGGCAACAATCTTGTTTGGCTGCATCGAGGCAACAACCTCGTTTTGGCTACATCGAGCTAACAATCTTGTTGTGGTTGCATCGAGACAACAATCTCATTGTGGCTGCATCGAGGTGCCAATCTCTTTGTGGCTACATCGAGGCAACTCCTTCGTTGTTGCTGCATCTAGGCAACAATCCCGTTGTTGCTTCATCGAGACAGGAAGCTCGTTGTGGCTGCATCGAGGCAACAATCTCGTTGCGGCTGTATCGATCCAACCGCCTCGTTGTGGCTGCCTCCAGGCAACAATCTCGTTGTGGATGCGTCGAGCTAACCCCTTCGTTGTGGCTCCATCGAGGGAACAATCGCTCTGTGGGTGCATGGAGGCAGCAACCTCGTTGTGGCTGCATCGAGGCAACAACCTCGTTGTAGCTGCATCGAGGCAAGAATCTCGTTGTGGCTATATCGAGGCAACAATGTCTTTGTGCCTTTTCGAGACACTACTCTCGCTGTGGCTGCTTTAAGGCAACAATCTCGTTCTGGCTGCACCAAGACAACCCTTTCGTTGTGGCTGCATCGAGGCAACAATCTCGTTGTGGCCGAATCGAGGGAGCAAGCTCGTTTGTAGTTATATCATGACTTTGCATGCATTTTGACGTCTTGATACCTAACAAGCTGAAAAACACTCAAAACACACTTTTTTGGTAATATTGTTCTCATTATCGAGATAGGGTGTTTTGTAATCGAATTAGCGCTTTTGTACGAAAGAAGGTAAAAATATATTGAAAAGACAAGTTTTTCATTTTTTTTTAATATTGCGTGTTTTCCATTTTTTTTTTTTTTTTGCGTTTCAGTACGTGAGAAGCTGAAAAGTATTTACAACACAGATTTTTTGGTAGTTTTGTGTTTTTGATCATTTTGTTTTCTTATTCTATAAAAGTTCATTGCATACTTTAGCGTAAAAAGCCCATAAAATCCCATATTACTCGTTTTCAGGAAATTTGTTCTAATTTTTTTTTTTTTATAGGATGGTCTGTATGCATTTTGTCGGTTTAGTCACTATCTAATGGTGGTGATCGCTTATAATACACCCGCAACAGACACGTTTTCGATAATATTGTTTTGTTTTCCCATATAGGCTGTTTTCCGTGCTTTTTAGCGTTTTGGTGGCTAATACTCTTATATGACACGTTTCTGGTAATTTCGAATCGTTATCTTATATAGGATGCTTTATATGCATTTTGGCATTCTGTTTACCTAACAAGCTCAAAACCCTTAAAAACACGTATTTATTAATGTTCTGTTGTTTCTACGTAAGAAACGATCTACGATAGATGTGTGTGTGTGTGAACCTACAGAATGATCAGTGTTGCCTTTCATCCATTATTCTTTAGGTTTCTCCCATTAGACGTCACTACAACCACAAAAAAAAGAAAAAAAACTGCCTTAAATACCCGTGTAATTTCAAGTTGAGCCTTTTGAAAGTAGTGGAGGTGCGGCGCAGAAATGTTTCATAATGTGGTCCTAAAAGTAACGTCTAGCTTACTGTATAATTTCATAAATCAATTCCTATCACTTCTCTGCTCCAGCTTGTGAAGGAAAAGGAGGAGTAATAGTGCATGGTCCATTTGCTGGTTTGTCTGGCTTGTTAGTGACGCTCAATGGTTGGATCAGCTCACATAATACTGAAGTGGGTAGATAGATAGATTGAGGATGCATGAATATTGAATTGAGAAGATAAAGAAACATTGATTAATGAATGAGGATATTTTCAGATCATTACTGAGATGTCATTGAGATGTGAGAGTCGTTAGTGGAAATTTCACTGTTCTTATGAGGATGGTCTAACAGGCCTGAGTGTTGACTAGTGACTTTTCTTGTGTCTCCAGTATGCAGCATTCCATATTGACTGGAAATATAGCAAAATTAGAGATTATGAAGGACATTTTTCATTTACAGCCCTTTCTGACTCTCTCTCTCTCTCTCTCTCTCTCTTTGTTTTTTGTTTTTTTCTCATTTGATTTACTATTTTCTCTTCTTTTTATTCACTATATTCCTTTTTCTTTCTTTATCCTATTTTGTTTCTTTCCATTCACCTTTTCCCTTTTTCGTTTCATCTCTCTCTCTCTCTCTCTCTCTCTCTCTCTCTCTCTCTCTCTCTCTCTCTCTCTCTCTCTCTCTCTCTCTCTCTCTCTCTCTCTCTCTCTCTCTCTCTCTCTCTCTCTCTCTCTCTCTCGTCCCAGGAAGCTAGATCAATCAGGCAAGGGGAGGGAAGGCGAGGTGAGGAGAGGGGCGAAGGGCGAGGAACAGGAAGCAGATCCCTAATAGGAATCACCCTGGGACCATAAGCTCGACTGGTGCCTAACGTGACTTGAACAACCTGACAGTTCGTCCTCCGGGGTCTTAATACACTGACGCCTTCGCATGTTCATCAGCGTTAAATTGGGGGTACTAGTTGCTGCTGGTGCTGGTGCTGGTGCTGGCGGTGGTATTATGTAATAGAAGCAGTAGTAGACGGGTCCCTTCATTTTTTTTTTCTGTTCATCTTACGTATAAAAAAAAAAAAAGAGAGAAGAAAAGAAGAGGCAAAGAAAAACAAATATGATAACAATAAGTAGTAGTAGTAGTAGTAGTAGAAATAAGTCATTGTATTAATAGTAATATCAATAACTGCAAAATTCACCACAGAACTAGCAGCATTAGCCTCATTGCCTCCATCGCAGCACATTAACAATCATGACGGAAGAGTAAAAACAAGACAGAACACGTCAGGAGGCCAGAGTAGTGCATGTCTGGCGGGCGTCTTGCCGTCCCCCTAATGAGGAGCGCAGAAACAAACACATCTTTCATATCACTTCCCGGTACGGGTTGAGACTAACGAGGAAAAGCAGAGCCAGGTAACATGGGAGGCAGGCAGGAAGGACAAGAAGGCCATGGGGAAAAATATGAGTTTAATATGATATCAAACAAGGATCAAAGGAGATGTTGAGAATGCACCAACCCGTGACAGAATCCGGGGAAGGTCTGTGAAGCTTCCATGCAAACCCAGGAGGAAAGCAGCTACGCATAATATCTTGAGGAAAGAAGCTTCCCTCCAGAGAATGTATGTAGAATAGATATTACATTAAAATCTGATATTTTCTTAAGTTCGCATAGGATGTTAAGTGATAGCAGGTAGGCATGTTTTGTGTAGGAACTGCCAAGTATAAACTTGGTGGCTTCTTACGGCTTTCCATGTGTTTTTTGCGTTGTGTTTTTGTTACACGTAAACCTAAAAGAAACTAAACAACATTCAATAAACAATAGGAGAATACCAATAAAACAAAATATAAGATATACAAATTGACATTTTTTCAGCGATTTTAATTTTATTTTTTTATCTATTTATTTATTTATTTATTTTATTTATTTATTTATTTTTGTGTGTGTGTATTAAGAAAAGCTGCTAAAACTAAAGGAAACAAAATCCTAAAAATGTTGTTCCCAAAAAGTACCATGGATAGAAGAACCAAGAGAGAGGCCAGCTTATTTTGTGAGGCGTCTTGATACTCCTCTTTGGAAACAGGCCAATGTTCATAACAAAAAAAAAAAAAAATCAAAGCGGCTTGAAAGACCAGAACATAAAATTATATATATATATATATATATATACAGAGATTAATTGAAAATGACAGAACAATGTAGGAAGACATGAGTGGAAAATAACATAAAAATGAATGTGGTCTTAACACACACTGATTGCCATGATTAAGTAATTCTGTCAGCACAGATGAAATCCAGAATTACATTAAGTACCCATCAAAGTGGAAATTATGAGGAAGAGAAAAGTGGGGAGGAACCTTTCACGCTGCAAGTACACTAATGAGTCACAAGTTGATTCCTTTACCTCGTGAGTGACTGAGAGAATTTTTGTCATGAGTAGATCGTCTCAGTGCACATTAGTACAATAGTGTTTGCATAAGTCTGCCTATAATTACCACTGAAATAAGAAGGTCGAATATTTTTCGTCTATAAATGTGTTGAATCTGTTTTTAGTGTTACCAATTTAGCAGTTTTTCCGTTAAAAGTTGATATCTTTGTAATTCTATTGCTGAGTGTGTTTGTAAATTTAATGATGTGAGCTTGGATGCCACAAACAGGTTTACACAAGTGACGGGTGCCACAGAAAGGGTTATGCAAGTGAGGGGTGCCACATAAAGGGTTACATAAATGAGGGGTGCCACAGAAAAGGTTATGTAAGTGAGGGATGCCACAGAAAGGGATATGTAAGTGAGGGGTGCCACAGAAAGGGTTATGAAAGTGAAGAGTGCCACAAATATGGGTTACGTGAGTTCAGAGTACCATTAAAAAAATAAAAAATAAAAAATAAAAAGTTTGAAGAGTGCTGATCTTGATGGACAAAAAAATTACAAACCATACAGCATGCACATTAGAAGCGAAAACACCACTTAACAGGTGAAGAAATAACGACGAGTAAGTAAGTTTGCTCTCGTATATAGGCAAGAACAAAAAAAGGACGTGTTTGTTTCAGCCAGGAAAAACGTTTCTCAAATATTTGCAATTCATTATCATGATTTACATGGGATTGCTTCACTTGATTTCACAGCAACAAAGAAAGAAAAAAACGTCTGGGTTACAGTCTTATTAAGTGACAGATTGTATTAGAGAGAGAGAGAGAGAGAGAGAGAGAGAGAGAGAGAGAGAGAGAGAGAGAGAGAGAGAGAGAGAGAGAGAGAGAGAGAGAGAAACAATGCATGAAATGTTTAGACTTCCTTATTAATCACTGTGGTGACTACTATAAGTGGACACGTTGGAAGGAAGGGAGATGGGTGTGAGGAGGAGCATGGAGGCCAGAGATATGAGGTGAGGAACAAGGAAGGAAGCAGGATACTGAAATGACTCAAAGTATGGATTCATTCTATGTAAATACGGGCTTTACGAAGAGGGACAAACACCTAAACACCTATAAAAATGGGACAACGTTCAGCCAAGTAGACTATGTGTTGGTAAGGAAGAGTGAGATAAGAGTTATACATTGGAAGGTCATATCAGAAGAGGCTTGTGTTAATGCACAGTAAACGAGTAAATGGACAGTAAACAGAGAAAAATACAAGAGTTAAAAAGAAGAAAGAACATGATGATAAAGAAGTGGAGCCTAAAAGGAGATAAGGCGACAGAGCATAAAGAAAACATTACTGAGAGAGAGCTACACACTGGAAACGAAGAGGAAACCTGGAGAGACATGGAAGATACCATGGTTAAGACGGCAGAGGAGGTGGTTGGTCAGCTCAGGACAATGCTACTCCCGAGAAAAAAAATAAATAAATAAATAGATAAATAAAAATAAAAATAAAAATAAAAATAAAATAACTAAAAATATTCGCATTGGTCCACAAGTACATAAGAATATCGAACAAGTAACGATTATCAAGTGGCAAAACTAACCTGCCTCACAACACTGCAGCGAGCCGTGACTGTGAGAATGCTTTATTGACACGTGAATTTGCCTATATTTAGATCCTCACTACGAAACCTGACGTGCGACGTGTAGTGTATATATAGCCTTGACCTTCAAATATGCAAGAGATGGACAGTTAGGTTGACGGAGTGACAGCTCAAGTGTGGAGAAAGATGCCAAAACAGACGGGGAAGATAGACGGGAAGGTGAGATCTAATAAGTCAGTGGGGGTGTGAAGCATAAGAGAATTTCAGGGTTTCGACATCTCAATGGGAAAATGGCATAGCTGGGGTGTACTTCATGGCCTGTACCAATCCGCCACATCACACTCCCTGATATAAAGCCGGACTTCCAGGAATACAAGATAAGCATATGCTGGTGTTGTATAGCATGATGGACATGCTATACATGGTATGTTTCCCCATTCGCTTCCATTGAATTTCATGTGTTTCATCAATGTTAAGTCCTCTGGGTTGTTGATCGCTTATAAAAAATGATAATTGATAAGTTGTAAGTAGATCATAGGATTTGTAACCTTTTGCTCTCACTTCTATTGTACTCTGTGTCATTCCTGAATTTAAAGTCCTTTGGTCTGTTGATATTTACAAAAACTAATAACTGATAGTTCACAAGTAGCTCATACGACTCATATTCTGCTCAATAAAATGCTAGAAATGGGTGTAAATAGAAATATCTTAAAATGGATTTTTAGCTTTTTATCCCAGAGACCCCAGTATACCAATGTAAACAATGTTAAGTCTGATGTGATATTAACTAACACAGGAGCCCCACAAGGTTGTGTGTTGTCCCCTGTTCTTTTCACCTTGTACACAGATGATTGTAGAAGTGGAATTGATGACTGTACTATTGTGAAATATGCTGATGATACAGTTATCTTAGGAAAAATTGTAAATGATAATTATGAAGGCTATTTAACTCAGGTTAAAAAATTTGTTGATTGGAGTAAACAAAATTTTTTGGAGCTCAATGTAAAGAAAACTAAGGAGATGATATTGATTTCAGAACTAAAAACAAACATGTACCAGACCTATTAACAATTAGAGAAGAAAACGTAGAAAGAGTAAAGCAGTATAAGTATCTGGGCCTTACGATCGATGACCAGTTGAAGGGCAGTGTCAATACAGATATGGTGTCAAGGAAATGTAACCAAAGACTACACTTTGTACGTATTTTGCGCAACTTACATGTAGATAAAGTGATCATTAGCCTATTCTACAAATCATTCTTGGAACCAGTCCTAAACTTTTCGATTACTGCCTGTTATGGAAAGCTTACCTGTAAAGATAAAAATAAGCTGGGAAGGATTGTTAAGAAGGCAGGAAAATTAGGTGCACAGACCATATCATTAGATAAGCTCTATCAGACAGGTACAATGAAACAAGTGGACAGGATAATGAAAGATATCACTCATCCGCTACATAACTGTTACACATATCTAAAATCTGGTAGAAGGTTGGCTCTGCCCATGCAGCGTACTGACAGATATAGGAAGTCATTTGTACCTAAAAGCATTCTCCTTTTCAATCATCTATCATCACTATAATCTTTAGATTTAAGTATTCATGGTTACTGTATGTGGTGGTTCATGATGAGGGCAGAAATAGCCCAATATTGCATGTATACGATAGCCCATGTAATGACTCCTTTCTTAATGTTTTATTGTTTTATTGTTTTACTGATTTTATTTACTTTTTAATGTTATGTATAAGCAACTACTAGGGAGCTCTTAAGCCAAAATGAATTTCATTTGTATTACATTTTGTATTACAACTTGACGAATAAATTATCTTATCTTATCTTATCTTATTCTTTTTAAACCTTCATTATCTTCCGTGTCTTTACTTAATGTTGAGTTCTGTGTCTACTAACTGCTAAAAAAAAAATGACAATTAGTAGGTTAGTAAGTAACTGTTGTTACTGAATGAAGGTATTTAATGTAGTGGATGTGAATGATGTATGTTACTTGATAAGTGGCCAATGATCGGAAATATTTTTCAGAGGCTATAAAAATAGTGTTTTTCTCACTAACGATGTAGAATCTTTATCAGATCATCATTAGAACTATAAGAAAATATCCTTAAAGTCACAAAAACTTCCACTACAGCCTGTTTAAAGTAGAAAAGTAATTGACATAAGACGCTGAAATGTTTAACCTTTTCTCTGGTGTTTGTCACATCCTCCCTTAATCACAAACCACTACGAGGCATTTTCTTTTGTTCCAGCAAACTTTAAACATTTAGCAGGAGAGACACTGGAAATTGTATCCTTTTAATTCGTTTTTCTTTATAACAGGTGCTTATAAGGATTATGTACGGTCCATTTAATGCTATGAATTGCCGCATATCACATTGAATGAATCAATACAAGGGACATCTATTATACAGTTCTGTCTATTACCACACCAATATCTTTCCTGAAACCTTTACGTCTATTGAGTGTCACAGCGTCTCTCTTACCCCTCCCCCCTTCCCCGATCCCTCCATGGGATAACGGCAAGAGTGACAAGGCAAAAAACATGAACAAGCACTGGTTAACAAGAGGGACAAAACAAAACTTAATTCCCCAGCCAAGGGATCTGTTTCATCTTTCCACCTCCTGGACACGGGTCTGGGATCAAAGGAAAGGTATTCCCTCTGTCCAAACGATCCATAAAAAAAAAAAATATATAAAAAAAAAGTCTTTCTAAAACTTGTATTTCCATGAGTAGTGCTGTCACAATAACAATGATAATTACAAATCTGCTTCTACTACTACTACTACTACTACTACTACTACTACTACTACTACTACTACTACTACTACTACTTTTTATATGAGAGGGCTCTGGTCAAGGGCTAAAAAAATAAAAATAAATGGCCGATGAAGGTGCCAGTCCCTAAGTGTCATGAAACTAATACTACAAAAGCAAAGCAGAAAGGAGCTGTATTAGTCATTAACACAGCCAATTATAAACAAGTAGAACACTATAAATTAGACGATTTAACAACTATAAGTGAAGACGAACTAAGACGTTTGTGTGCTGCAGAATATCGACCCATTCAAGAAGAAACAAACTTTAAACAGAAAGAGATGTGTATTAAAGGATAAATAAATAAAAAAAAAATAGCTTATTGAATGCCGGTAAATTATTCTTGAAAGGTCGATGGCTAAACGAAAAGTATATTAAGTTAGAGGTGATATAATAATTGAAGGAGAAGCAGAAAGAGAAACAGCAATACCGTCACGAATTGAAATAATATTCAGGTAACGTTGCAGAGACGAGGCTTGATAGTAAAATTATTCCAACAGAAGTGAACGACCAGAAAATCAAGGAAAGAAAACGAGTGATCACCTCAACACAAACAGAAAACGACGGATTACACACACACACACACACACACACACACACACACACACACACACACAGACACACACACACACACATACACACACACACACACACACACACACACACACGCACACACACACACACACACACACACACACACACACAACACGTTCGGCAGCTCAAAACTAAATCCGTGACTTTAAATCTAAATTGGATACAAGTAGATATTGATACAGGCCAACACAAACACAGCTCAGAGTGTGTGTGTGTGCTGCAAACAGGCAAATAAAACTAGCTAAACACACACACACACACACACACACACACACACACACACATACACACGACCTGCAACTGTCTACCTCACTCGCCTTCCAATGTTTTCAATAGCTATCAATTTAACGATAAGGGAATCTATACGAAAATGAGTGTGTATATTTGTACTTATTTGCTTGTAAGTGTGTGTGTGTGTGTGTGTGTGTGTGTGTGTGTGTGTGTGTGTGTGTGTGTGTGCGTGTGTGTGTGTGTGTGTGTGTGTGTGTGTGTGTGTGTGTGTGTGTGTGTGTGTGTGTGTGTGTGTGTTCATCAGGAAGTTTCCATATCTGTCTCTATTGTTAACATCCTTGATAAAATGTAGACAGAATTATTTTTGTTCCCAGGTTCTCCTCTGCTATATCCGGTTTGCTGTTCGATGCTGTTGGTGGTAGGAGAGCAGATACGGAGGTGAGCACTGTGGCGGAGTCTTGGTCCCCACTCACCGTCTTTTCCTTCGTAGGTAATTTAATTATACGTGAATTTTCGTATTTGTTTCCTCTGACATATATATATATATATATATATATATATATATATATATATATATATATATATATATATATATATATATATATATATATATATATATATATATATATATATATAAGAAGTTGAAGTGGGCGCGCCTGCGAGAGGCTCACAGACTAGTCAGCGGGGCCCGCCAAAACGAGTCTTAAGGCCCTGAAGGTTTGTTGTTGTGGGGATTGTGGGACGGGAGAGGCGAGCGAGAGAGAGACAGGGTGCAGAGTAGTGGTGGATTTGCCATTTGATTTGCAGGAGTTTGGTCTTGGCAGTGTGCTGTGGGACGTCAGTGAGGTGGCACCGTAGCAGATACTGTGAACTAAGGAGGCTGCAGTGAGGAACTTGCTGTCCCTGGCTGCTATGGTGTTAGTACCGCCGTGCATGGAGGAAGAGCTGCAGTACTTCAGGGTAGTGGTAGTGGTGTACCTTCAGCGCGTTGGGTCGGTGTGCGGTTGGGCCTATAGGGTGTGAGGGTCCTGGGGGTACTGGTTAGGGTGGGACAGTGTCAGTGGCATATAACATTTCTTGTGTTGGTGCGTGAAGTGTTTATTTCTCCTGTTTATTTGTATGTGGATTTACCCATTTTCTCATGGGATCAGGTATTTTGGAATGCCAGCAGTGTGGCCTCTAAGAGTGTTAAGCACTCATATTTTATTTGTGTTTTCTTTATTATGTACTCATTTGTGTTTTCTTTATTATGTACTCAACCATTAAATTTTTAAATTGTGGCCCGGGTTTCTGTGAACCTAAGCAGGAGGTTTAAATTAATCAGTGGGTTCTTGTGGTGAGTGCTTGGTGAGCCTAATTAAGGTAGGTTAACTGTGCCCTAGTTCTGCACTCATTACAATTGGTAGCAGAGCGTAGTTCTATGCCCTTTTGGGGAAATTGCTTCAAACTCCTGCTTAGGTCCAGTGCTTTTGGCAAAATCCACTTAAGTGTTAGTGTGGCACTACTCCTGCACAATGGAGGATTTGTTGTGTTTGGGTGATGTTGATGGCCAAGCTGTAACTGGGGTTAAAGTTGAGTGTAAGGAGGAGAGCAGGGAGGTGGAAGTGACCCCAGAGGTAGTTGATAACTTAAACAGTACCAATGCTCAGTTATCCCAAGCAGTGGCACAACTGTGTAATAAGTTTGACCAAATGGGGCACATGCAAAACATGGTGTGGTCACGTCCTGTCCCCACTATTGGAAAATTCTCTGGAAGGGTACGGAGGGCCAGTGAGTTGGATGACTGGGTAGAGGATGCCACAGAGAAAATAAAGCAGCTGGGATTACAGGGCTCTGAGGGAGTGTCATACCTGTGTGGGTTCTTGGAAGGCCCAGCCCGTCGAGGGGTCCGCAACAGTACTGTGAAGACTGTGTCTGACCTTTTTGATTGTTTGAGGTCTGCTTTTGGACCAGAACTGAATTATACAGACTTAGAAAAACAGCTGCATGCTCGGGTTCAACAGCCGGGTGAAGGAGTGTGGGAATTTGCTGATTCTCTGGGTGTTATTGTGGATAAAATGTACAAAGTGAGAGACAAGGGAGATAAAGAACGGCAATGGCTGCTAACTACATGGTTCTGTAGGAATTTGAGAGACAGAAAAGTAGGAGTGAAGTTGGGAAAATGGTGGGAAAAGCACCAGCCTGTGAAGTGGGAGGACATGGTTCAGCGAGCAGCAGACCAAGTGAGTGAGGCTGAGCGGATTGTGAAGGAAGAAGCAGAGTTAGTGAGTGGGAAAAAGCCAGAGAGAGTTGTGAGGAGTACCCTTTCTTCACCATCTTGCTCCTTGTGTGGACAACATGGACACTTGGGATATCAGTGTGAACGATTCAAGGAGTTGGTGTCCAAGACAGCGGGAAACGGGAGTCCTTGAGAACAAGGGGCCAGCTCTCAAGGCCTGACGACAGGGCCCCCACTACAGCTCAGATAAGGAGTGTGACTAATGTGACCGAGGAACGGAATGATGTAAAGAGAGGGAAAGTTAAGTTGTTTGGAAAGACTCTGAGGATAGATGCGTTGGTGAATGGTATACCTGTAAGTGCTATGGCTGATTCTGGTGCTGAAGTCAGTCTGGTGACAGAGGAATGGTACAAACAGCACCTCCTCCCCAAGCAAGCTGTGATCTATGGGATGGACATTCGGATTACAGATGCAAATGGGAGGGAAATTCCCTGTTTGGGTTATGTGAAGGTGAATGTGGAAATTGAGGGAAAAAGTGTTAAAGAATGTGGACTTTTTGTGAAAGGTGGTGGTGGGGAGAGTGGTGTGGTGCAGGGCACTACATTGCCAGTATTGTTTGGGATGAATGTGTTGAAGGGAGCCGTGCACCTGGGGCTAACTGAGAAATGGGGCAGGTGTGTACGTGCCATTGAGGCAAAATTGAGGGTGACACAACAGCCTCTGGGGTTTGCTGTAATTCAGCAGCAACAGGATTTAGTAATCCCGGCTGGTACCAGAAGAATAATGAGAGTGTTTGTGGAAAGTTTACAGGAAGTAGATGTAGATAGTGTGGTGTTGGAGCCCTTAGTGCCTGGTGAGGGCTACTGGGTGCCTGAAGGTTTGTGTATATTTCCCAGTTATACCAGAGTGGTTAAGGGTGAAGGATGGCTGTCAGTGGGTAACCTGGGACAAGCAGATGTGCAATTCAGGCCACAGTGGAAGGTAGCCAAAGTTTCTCATGGAAGGGAGGTTACTGTGGGAAGAGCTCACACACACACAGTAGCTCAGACTGCACCTCCTTCAGTGGTTAAGGAGTTCAGGGACAGACTAGGGGTGCAGGTGGATGAGAGTCAGCTTGATTCAGCACAGTTGGAGAGACTGGATGGATTGATCCATGAGTACAGAGATGTGTTTGCTGAAAACGAGCAGGATTTGGGATGTGCTACTGGAGAGTGGAGCATGAAATTCACCTCAATAGTGCAGTGCCCATTTGCCTTCCATACAGACATATTCCTCCCCCATGTATCACTGAGGTTAAAGCTCATGTAAAGGGACTGTTGGAACAGGGAGTGATAGAGGAGAGTGTGAGCCCATATACAGCCCCAATAGTGATGGTGAGGAAGAAAGATGGTTCGCTGCGACTTTGTGTTGATTATCGAAGGCTGAACGAGGTGACAGTGAAAGATGCCTTCCCATTACCAAGGGTACAAGACACACTAGATGCATTAGCCGGGGCACAGTATTTTTCTTCTTTTGATTTAGCTGCAGGTTATCATCAGATTCTTGTGCGGGCAGAAGACCGGCCCAAGACTGCTTTTGTAACACCATTTGGCCATTATCAATATGTGCGCTGTCCTATGGGGTTATCCAATAGCCCAGCAACATTCCAAAGGTTTATGGAGTATGTGTTTAGCGATCAGGTTTTTGTGACTCTTTTGGTGTATCTGGATGATTTGTTGGTGTTTGCTCGGAGTGTGGATGAGCATCTGGATAGACTGGAGGGAATGTTGAAGCTTTTGAGGAAACATGGGCTGAAGTTGAAACCTTCCAAATGCCACATACTAAAGGCCCAGGTTAGGTACCTTGGATTTATCATTTCTAAGGAGGGAATTAATACAGACCCAGAGAAAATACGGGCTGTACAGGAGTGGCCAGTTCCGCGCACTGTTAGGTAGGTCAGGGCATTTGTCGCATTCTGCTCGTTTTACAGAAGGTTTGTGAAAAATTTTGCGAAGGTGGCTGCTCCGTTGCATGCTTTGATGAGTTGTGATTCTAAGGCAGCAGTGAGTGATTATTGGGGGAAGGATGAGGCCAGAGCATTTGCCTTGTTGAAAGAGAAGTTAAGTCAGGCTCCAGTGTTGAAAAGTGCAGATTACAGCAAGCAGTTTGTGGTGGAGACAGATGCTAGCTTTGAAGGACTGGGAGCAGTTTTATCTCAGGAGCATGATGGGAGGTTGCATCCGGTGGCTTTTGCAAGTAGAGGTCTCAGAAAGTCAGAGCGGAACATGAGCAATTACAGCTCTAGGAAGTTGGAGCTGTTGGCTCTGAAGTGGGCAGTGACAGAGCAGTTTAAGCACTATCTGGTGGGTGGACATTTTATAGTGCTGACGGATAATAATCCATTGGCACATTTGAACTCTGCCAAGCTTGGGGCAGTGGAGAGTAGGTGGCTGGGTGACTTGGGAAGGTTTGATTTTGAGGTGAAATACCGGCCAGGGAAGGAGAATGGTAACGCGGATGAATTGTCGAGGAGGCCCCAGGAATTGATTGAGGGAGGGGAGGAAGAGAAGGAGATATGGGAAACCAGTCCTAACACCTCGGTGAAAGGGGTGGCTGTGATGCAGGTATGGCGTGGTGCCAGTAAGGAGCAGCTTAGGGATATGCAACAGTCTTGTCCAGTTGTAGGGAAGTTGTGGAGACAAATGATTGGTAGAGTGAGGCCAGCAGAACTAAGGCAGTTGCTACAAGTAGAGGAGTTTAGGCAATGGTGGAGAGTGAGAGGGTCCCTCATTATGAGGCATGGGGTGATCTACTGGCGTGGAAGGGAGACAGATTCTAGGAAGTGGAAAGTGGTGTTGCCAGTGAATCAGAGACAAGAAGTGCTTAAAGCCGCTCATGATCAGTGGGGTCATCAAGGGGTTGCTAGAACAACGTCACTAGTGAAGGATAGGTTTGCTTG